>NC_062292.1:61522575-61822575 GCF_902655055.1 Lutra lutra
ATGAGGAGTGGCCACAGAAAAAAGAACAAGCCAAATCTCCCAGACGTACTAGCTCGGAGCTTCATGGCCTAATGTTCCTACAATCCACTATTTATTATAATTAACAATATAAGCAGCACTAATAAATTACAAAGTGCCCAAAGTGTGTTAAGTAGGATTTAATTCTTACCCCAAAAATGTCCATATAACTAAGGAAGTGATTTTTTTTTTTTTTGTATTTTTAAGAATAAGAGATATGGACGACTACCCTCTTTATACGTAATTTGTTCTGTAGCGATGGGAGTTTTTCCTGAAGTTTCTGATTTCCAAACTCTTTATTATTTAAAACAGGTAGAGAGTGATGAGACGTTTCTGATGGAGAATATTATTACCCCTAGCGTCTCCTAGGTACCAATTATCAATCTCGTCCATGGAAGTCACAGAGGATAATCTGGCTCCTTCACTGCTCAAGCAAGTCACACTCTCTCTGTATGGAGTGCTACTCGTCAGGTGGGGTTCCAATGGGAACCCTCAGACCAAGGGTCAGAAACTGGATTCCAGGGCCATCCCTGTCCCTCACTGGATGTGTGACCCACATACACAATGTAAGCCCTCTGATCTCCACCTCCTCACCTTTGTCAAAATGGAGAGGCTGACCGTGCCTGTCCTGGGTACCCAACCACAACATTACCTTGAGCAACAAGGGCAAGTGTGTCGGCAAAAGTTAGCAGTCAGTTGTGCGTTGCTGGGAACCTGAGCTAAGAATAGAGCTGCCTGGCTAACATCCAACCCCGTCATGGGTTTAGAGGCAGGAAGGCCTTGCTCTGGGCTCTCCTTGTACCTCTGGAGTGTGGGGGACTATCTAGACCTGCCATCCAGGTCTGGGTAGATTGTTTTGTCAGAAAACCAGGCTTAGTCTTAAAGGTAAGGTAGGAACGGCACTGAGTATGGAGAACTCAAGAGGACAGCCCCGTACCTTTATGGGAAATGTCTCTCTGTCTTCCCAAGCTATCCTATAGGTTAGGGCCAACTTTGAACTCTAACGTGATGGATCAGGTTAGGGAACCTTCAGGAAGCAGTCAGCTCTCTCGGCTCAGCATTCCCTGAGATCTCAGGAAGTGTCTACATGAGCCAACACTGTGGCAAGAACATTTCTTCTTTCCTGAGAAGGCGAAGGGCAATGACTCACAGGTTCTTACTGTAAGATCGCTGCTATTCTCTTCCCCTCAAACCCTCCCTATGCCTATCTGATGGTTGGGTTTCACCATGCTTGGCTGCAAGCTTCACGGCAATTCCCCCCCACATCATAAAAGAAGGGACTTGGTAGAAATTCATTTTGAAGGTAGATAGGAGTGCACTAATGAAACTTTCTTCACTTTAAATTTTAAAATGTCCATTTCTGTTTTAAAATTTAAATTTTCTATTAAGTTTGCATTTGCCTTCTACCTAGACAGTAGCCTTTGTTTTTTTCTCCCTCTTCTTTTGTGACTCTTAGAAAAGAAGGGGAAACCAGAAAGTGAAGAATTCAAGGAAAGTGAGTTAACTGTTGAATTTCAGGATAATGTTACATCCAACAAAGTGACAATAAATGTATCTGTCACCTACTGATGGAAGAAAGGACTCCTATTAAAGTAGTATCGCTTGTACGGACCCGAGGAAGCAGAAATGTACATAGAGTTCCTTGTGCGTGCGTGCGTGCGTGTGCGTGCGTGTGTGTGTGTGTGTGTGTGTGTGTGTGTAGGGGGAGGGTCTCTTGGCGAGAGCAGCTCTATTATAATTAAGAGTACCTTACATTTATATACTGCCTTGTCATTAAAGCCTCCCTATGCTCGCCTTTATATAGTTTTCATGGTCCTGTGACACCCTTGACTCCGAATTTATAGCTCTTGGCCATTCACCACCAGCTTTTGGGTAGACTATGTGAGCCATGGTGTCCCACAGGCCATCAGTGGTGTGTGAGGACTGGAATTCAACTTTGTTGACTACAGGGGTGCCCTGAGCCCTTCTCTACTCTTCTTATGGTGGGAAGTGAATACTGCATTCCATATCATATACTAAACGAACATGTCTGACTCTCACTCGAGTGGAGTCTGGGTAGAGCAAGGGACTTTAAGGCTAAGTTTTTGTATCCTTTCCCATAGGATTCTAGGAGTATGAGGAATCCTCCCCAGATAAGGAGCAAAAGAAGGTTGGAGGAGTCCACCGACCTCCCCGCAGGTCCGGGGGTAACTCTGCTAATAACCTTTCTCATCCTGTGAGACCTGGGCTGCAGGCCATGGGCGAATGTTCCAGAGCCCCAGCATCAGCATTTCTTATACTGACTCTTAATGCTTCCTGAGATCATCGCGGACAACCTAAGGTTTTCAAACGCCCTTATGGCCAGGGTGCCTAGGGAAGACTGAGGACTCGGCGGCCTCCCGTGTGGCCACGGGCTTGGTGCAGAAACACAGAGGCTGGTCCTGGGAGCTCTGCAAGCCCCCAAGGCCCATGGCTCTTCGGCCTCCTTCCTAAAGGGCCGGGGTGCCCGACACCCCATGGCCGCGGTTACCTGCTCGTACTTCTCCAGCTCCGTGTGGTAGATCTGTCTGATCTGGGACAGCTTGGCTCTGTAGTCAGAGTGCTCCACTGAGTTGTCTGAGCCCGCGCCCCCCGAAGCCGCCGCTGCCGCCGCCGCCGCCGCTGAGCCACCGCCCTTCTCGGGGCCTGCCACCCCCTCCGCCAGCAGCATGTTGTCCAGTCGCATCAGCTGGGGGTCTGTCGGCTCCTCCTCCTGGGCTCCCCGGATACTCAAGACTGCAGGAGGACACAGAGGAGGGGAGGGTTAATGGTAACCCACATGAGCACGTGAAGCAAACAAAAAGCAATGTCGTGTCACTGGCGCAGCGAATAACCAAAGGGCTTGCCACGTGGGAGGTGTACAAGGGGCAAAGGGCCGGCCAGGTGAACGGGAGGGGGAGAGAAGGCAAAGAGAGGCTGGCTTGGTTCCAGAAGTGCACGATGCTCCACTTAGGACAGCTACCCAGAACGGCCCATTCCGGGAGGCAGACAGGGGAGGGGAGCGGGGGCTGGGAGTCAGTGTTTTACGGGGACAGTTTCCTGTAGGCAAGAGGGGTGGTGAGTACATTTAATGTCATTGAACTATACCCTAGACATGAAAATCAGGTTAAATGATAACTCGTATTATGTACATATTACCACAAGAAATTTCAAAGGTGCAAAAAATTAATACAGCAGAAAAGAATTTTCACATTCATCCCCAAACTGCCAAATTTTTAATTCAAGGCAAGACATTTCCTTCTTTGTTTCTAATTTTAGATTTCTGTGAGTTTGTGGTTTTACACTCGTTGACTTTGTACTACTTGATCGGCCCAAGTTTTCAATTCCAAAATGACCTACGCCACATGAACCCAGTTGTTTGGACCGGAATCTTGAGACCTTTCTCCTAGACTAGCACGGAGAGTAGAGAAGTTCAAAACAGCAAGAAGATCTATTATATGTCCGTTATTCTTCAAGAAAAAATAAAACAAAATAAGCAAATAAAAGAGCAGGAAGACAGACTGGCCATCAAGTGGGGATGTTTTCCTCTGGACACTGAGATCTCTTCATTCCGGGTGAGGACTATCCTATTGGAAATGGGGGGTGAGGGGGCACTGGACAAGCTATTTCAGGTATTGAGAGAAATCATGTAGGATGGAGACTTCGATCAACGATATGGCTGCTTTTTATTAAAACCCCATGGCCATCTGGGTCGGGGGAGGGGGGCCAGGATGGAAAGAGATCAAGTGTTTTAGTAAAATCAGCAGAAGAGCTAGGCAGTCTTTTTTTACTACCATCATACAACCTGCTATAAAATAAATCACTCATCTAAACCCAGTTTAGCTGTCAGCAGCCAAGTCTTTGTTGAGAGGGAACACGAGAAGAATTTCCAATTAAAAAAAAAATTGAAAAAAATTCGGGGTAAGGTAGGAGAAAGGAGGGAAGTGATTCCAGGCAGGGGAGAAGGAGCCATGGACAGGGACGGGGATGTCAGGGACCACCTGAACAACCGGAGAATCAAGAGCTGTTTCCAGGTGGGGTGCATCTGGGGAGCCCCAGGAGGTGCTGCCCATTCTAGCTGTCTCCTGAGCCCTCGCAGGACAGCCCCACGTGGGCGTGACTATGAGCTTGAGACAAGGGACGCCGAGATGTTTGGGGCATCCCATCACGTACAATGCCAGCAGAACCACATGCTCCTGGCTTCCATCAGGCAAGACAAGAACCAACCTTGAGTGTTGTTCAGAAGGAAATCCCAATTCCTGTGCTGTGGGGGACCCTGCAAATGGCTTTCATGAAACAGCAGACAGTCAAGCGGCCCGGGAGCCATATGGCCCAGGAGTGGCGGCGAGGGGCAGAGATGAAAGGCACCAGGAGAAAAGCAGTGAAGTGAGGATGGGGTGGGGATGCAGGGAGGGTGGGGGGAAGGTGGCCGGCCGGGGAGGAAAGAAGGAAGCCCACACCTGTACACAAACACAGAATGCCTCTGGATTCAGACTCTTCTCCTCTCACACCCTCTCCTCTCACACCTGAGTCCTGAATTTTCTGCCCGCCTGGAACAAAATCTTGTATCGGTGATAGCCTTGTGGAGGTTTGTGTTGGGGATGTCCTTCCAGCGAAATCCTTTCAGGAGATGAACTGAGATGTTGCCCTTGGACAGGGTTTGGGTAACATTTAGTTCATGTTATTCTGTGCCTTGAATTCATTTACCCAAACCTCCAAAGTCCTCTGAAGAACCTAGCACCACTCACAGAGGTTCCCTTAAGAAAATAATTCAATGCTCTACCCATTTCCTGAATCAGAGAACTTTCCAGTCCCTAAAGGGGCAGAAAATAATGGGACCACCCAAGCACCTGGCAGTGGAGCCCAGAAGCTCTTCCTTCCTCACCTCTACGGGTGACAACCGACATTCGTGTGTGGGGTCTTCTGGGTGTTTCTCCACTGAATTTTATTTAGTGAATTTTAATTGCTTTATCAACAAAAACATTTAGGGGTCATTTCAAAGATTCACCTCTGGGCTATTCTTCATAAACAAATGTAATTATTCCACTTTAGCTTGGTCATTAAATAAACTGCAAAATTCTACTCTCTAATCTGCTCTACCGAATCTCGTGTTTCATATCCTCCACAAGGTGCTGAACACTCTAGGGAAGCAGACCCCCAAAGCTGACAGTTAACTGCCACCACCCCCCCATGCTGAGCCAGTGGAAATGCCTCCAAGCACGTCCTCCTGGTCCTTCCACAACCAAGCCTTTGTGCACATGAAACATCTTATAATAATTTCTGGTCCCAACGAAGGTAGCAAAGAGAGAAAGAGAGCAGTCATTCCCCCAGGGCCAGCGGACAATCCATTCATTCTGAGAGAAGTAGGAGAAGCAGAGATAGGCACCCACAGACCACAGTGCTGGCCCAGTTCCCTCCAGGCGCTGTGCTGGTAACTATGGGCATTTCCTTCCGAGAATACGTTCCCCCTTGCAGACCGACAGAGCTTCACCTACCCCTCCCCTCCACCTTTTCTTTCCAACCATCAGTGGGATGCATAGACCACCCACGCCAACTCTGCACACCTATCTCATTAACATTTTGCGGGGCTTGAAATCTAACTGGTTTCGAATAAAATAAGAAAAGAAAATTGCTAAGACTAGCAAAGAATGCTAAAAGTTATGCTGTGGGTCCCTCACCCCCCAGGAAAGTTTAGGACAGTCAGAGAGCACAAAACATTCCCTACACGGACTGCTTTCCCCCCACCCACATGTTAAAGGGCACATTTAGTTATGAAGAAAAAAATAGTGCAAGTGTTAGCACTCCACTTAGCTTTTATATCATTTTTAAATCCTGTAAACAAATACTCTTTAAAAAAGAAATTTGGATTTAATTAGATTTAATAAAATTGGTTTCCAAATGTGGCCAGTAAGAAACCGGTATGATAGAGTACGACACACCTTAACATATAAAACGCTTGCATTTATACTCGGAGTTCAGGGCATAGAAATAGGTCCCAAACTAGAGATCTGATGAAAAGAGAAGAATGTAAAGGCGGGGGTGGGGGGGTGGGAGGGTGGGCGGGAAGAAGTGCTCTTCAAATTACAGTCTTTAAATTATACTGAAATCAGGGGCGCCTGGGTGGCTCAGTGGGTTAAAGCCTCTGCCTTCAGCTCAGGTCATGATCTCAGGGTCCTGGGATGGAGCCCCACATTGGGCTCTCTGCTCAGCAGGAAGCCTGCTTCCCTTCCTCTCTCTGCCTGCCTCTCTGCCTGCTTGTGATCTCTGTCTGTCAAATAAATAAATAAAAATCTTTAAATCATACTGAAATCATTTTAAAAAGAAAAAAATTCAGAGTATGTGTCAGAATCCCCTGCTATATATAATAAACACACATATATATCATGTGTACATACATAGTGTGTATATGTGTATATGTAACATGTACATATAGTGTGTACACATACAGTATGTGCATATATCATATATATGTGTATATGTGTGCATATACATACATATATAACATATGTAAACACACATGTGTAATGTGTATATATAATATGTACACATATAACATTTATATATACAGGATATATGTGTATATATATGTAGTGCGTGTATATATACAGGAACAATACAAATAGTATAAAAGAGAACATTTTCATCTTCTACGTCACATAGAAGATTCTGGTTCCGAGGGTCTTGGGCTGTGTCTGTGCACTTGCAGGAGGCATGGGTGGACCCATATACTGCCTGTACTTTATTTCTACCCAGAAGAAGAATCCGCATGAACCATTATAAAAAAACGGGTGTTGGGAATCATGGATACGGAAACTGTTCGGCGAGTCGGCTACAAAAAAAAAAAAAAAGCCCTCCAACATTAAATAAATAAATGAAAAGGGCGATATGTCTAAGTAGAACTGATGCTACCTATTTACTGCTTGAAGCCAGCACCCTGGTGTGTAGGAGACAAAATGATTACTTAAAAGCCCCTTTTTATCTCTGTGGCACCATGCAAGACTCAAATGAACCTTTCGCCAGGACACCAGAGATGTTAACACTCATCCTCCAAGATCCAATTTCCACCAGCGGAGCTGTTACCTAATCCAGCAACCATCACATATGATCAGGTTTCTGCCTCCCTGACGGGCGCCCCGCGCGCTCCCCTCCCCTCCTCCACCCCCCCTCCCGGGGCTCCCCAGTCCAGCAGCTTTCACTGAATCAGGTTTTAAAGGGCCAAGTCCCCTGTTTATGCCTGTGTGCACCAGGTTTAACAGTCAGGAGTCAGGGCTGGACACGTCCACTGCCAAAAAATGTCATCAGCCGTAGTGGGCTTGCTATCCAGAGGGCTTGCCCAATGAGGTCCTTAACCCTTTGGTGATGACTGTCAAAGGAGGAGTCAGTCTCCTTCTCAGCCATCTACCCCCTCGTGCATGAAGCCCGTCAAGGCAGGTGAGTGATTTATGTAGAAACTGTCACAGCCCTTTGAAAAGCATCTGATGTCGCATATACCTTGCTGTGTGGCTGGCTGGGGGCAGGGAGAGGGGGTTAATTCAAGGAGACTGTCACAGCCCTGTCGGAGCTGCTCTCACAACTGGCCTCCCGCTGTTTCTTCTTCCTTTATTTTTCTTCGGAGAAGGAGAAAAACAAACCAAACCCAAAGGCATATTCAAGATCATTGGCAGGAGGGCTGTGGGCTGGTTTTTTGTCCTTGCCTGAACGGCGCGGATCCCGGGCAGCTCCAGCCGAGGCTCGCTAGAGGGCACTCTTCCTTCACCGAGGACCGGTGCTGCAGGGAGGGTCTGGCCGTTTCCAGTCCCCAGGTTAGGGGTGGGCAAGAGGTCCCGGCTTCCATGCAACTTCAACTGGGGGGTATGTGGGGGGGGGGGCAGATGTACAGAGAGGGCTGTCTTCAGACTGGTCAGCAGTCCAGGGACGGAAAGGTGGGCTGAGGGACAGAAATGTTTAGAGAGAGAGAGACATGGCGGTGGGAGAGACTAGAGACACAGGTGGTTTGAGAAAGAGCATGAGGTGGTCCCCAGGACGATGCCCTCACACTCTCTGGCCAATGTCTTTGCTTGAACTTGAGCCCCACACAGGCTGTTCCATTGTCTGTGGGCTGGTCTTCACCACCCATGACCAGGAGGACCGTCAGGAGAGAGGAACCCTCCCGGCCTCACCCCAAGGCTGCTCTGCCATCTGCGTTGGGTCAGAGCTCTGGAGAGAAGTATGGGACGCAGATACTCTGTGCTTGCCTTTTTAGAAATACAGGCAACTGCCTGCCTCCTGAAAATATCAGTCACCCCTCTCCTTTGCTCATGAAGTACTCGTGTGCCCTGAATTCTGTTGCTTTATAAAACATGAAGGCCAAACCTCAGAGCAGAAGATGACAAAGGCAAGGTAACAGCAAAGTAACATTCCTGAAATCAAAGCAAAGGGGACAGAGGCAAGACTAGAACTTAGGTCTTGGATATTTTATTCTTGAAAACATTAGGGTTCCACCTCTTCGTTCTTGACAACATTAGGACTCAGACGCTTTCACAGAGGGTGGCTAAGCAGGTGTGACATCAAAATGGGGTGTCACACACCAGGACTTTCGATGCACAGATGAAGAGAAGAAGACAAGAGATGCGGCAGGGAAGGCAGGGAGGGCTTCTCACGGACTTCTTAATTTTCTTTAAATTCCTCCAAATCGGATCCTCGTCAGATACCTCTTCCTGCTGATGGCTCCGCAGCAGAGCCACTGGGCCATGTGACATGTGACAGAGTGCCCTCTTCCCTCTCAGCCAGAGAAATCCACTTACCACAGTCCCGTCCTGTTTCAGGTTTCAGCTCAGCACTCCCCTCCACGAAACCTTACCTAGTAACAGCCCAAAACGAGCTCCCACACCTCTGGGCCACCAGAACCCGTACTGTCTACACTACGGCCACAGCGCATCGCAGAACACCTCAGGTCACACCTGCCAGCTTGCCAGCAAGGCTGTGAGCCCCTGAAAGGCAGCGAGGACCCAGCCTGCATCTGCGGATCTCCCAGATGGCCTTCCCGAGCCTCTGGCACTAGGCGCCTATTCAAGCGTTTCTTAATATGTAAAAAGAGTGAAGGAGGGAAAGATGGGGGATGGTGTGACCCAAAGTCCTGTGCTTCACCACGCCCTTAGGGAGGCAGTGAGTCCCCGTGTGCCCCTCCCCTAGAGGCCAGTGACAGGCTGGACCCCCGCCAACACGCTACTGGAGAGAAGACCTTCTCCTCGGCCACCTCTGTCATTCCCACCTCAAAAACCTGCCTTTTCAAATTGGACAGTTCCAAACAGGCAAATCTACACTGTCATTTTAAGCCGGAGCCCGCAGGACCCATAACCTGGGGGTGTCCCCAGAAAGCCAACACTCTCCATGGTGAAGGCTCTGGGTACTGTGAAAAGCTTGGCATGTGATGGGTACTGGGAAGAATTCTTGGAAGGCCTGACAGCAGCACCCAGGGAAGGGGCCAGACACAGGATGCTGACCACAAACGAGTCCTGGGAGGAATGGTCAGACCAGGTACATCACTGACCTAGCCCCGGCAAGGCGCCAGGAATGAGGTGGATGCTGGGACCTCCAAGATGAACCAGCCACGGGCTCTGGCTTCATGAAGCCCAGGGGTTGTCCTCCTCTGGTCCCCTCTCACATAGGATGCCACAGCCTTGAGGGCCTGGGGTAGAAAGTTGCCAGGGAAGACGGCTGGCACCAAAAACTATCAGCTGACACGTGCCCTCTCCCCTCTTCCAGGTTCTTTTTGTTTCCCACAAGCCCAAACACACCTGCAAACCAGAAACTCCTCAGCTTGAGCTGGGAAACGACTATGACATAATTTGATTCTTTGACACCAAACGGGGGACCGCAGTCCTGTGCAAGTGGCTTGAGGCTCAGACTAGAGTATCCTGGGGCTCTTCATTCCTAATTCTTGACCCCTCGCTGGTTTCATGGAAAAGCTTATTTTTTTTTAAGATTTTTTTAAAAACATTTTAAAAGATTTAAAAAAGATTTTTCTTTTAAAGATTTATTTGAGAGAAAGAAACAGAGAGGGAGAGAATGAGTGGGGAGAGGGAGAGAGAGGCAGAAGCAGGGTCCCCGCTGAGCAGAGAGCCCGATGCAGGGCGCTATCCCAGGACCCTGAGATCATGCCCTGAGCCAAAGGCAGAGGCTTAACTGACTGAGCCACCCAGGCATCCTGGAAAAGCTTATTTTGTGCATCTTTAAGAGTTTGCCCATCAAACAAATAGAAATGATGACCAATTCAATGCCCTCAATGTTCCAGACCAGAAGGGCTGTGGGTCAAGGGGGATTAAGACCCTCCAAGACCTGGTGCTGTCGTCTTGACATTATAGTTCGCCTGGGGCAGGCTTGTCAGATGAGAAATCCGAGCTCCTGAAACCCTCAGGTGCTGGAAGCCACGCTGGGACTCTGCGCCGTGTCCGGGTCTCAGCCCTTCAGAAGCAGAAGCCGTTCCTGAGGGCGGGACCCCGAGTCTGGCGTTGCTTTAAGGGCCACCATGGATTGAGCTACAAAATAAGATATCCCGGGAGTCTTTCATGCCTTCTGGGTTGCTAGGCAGGTGGGCCAAGCGAGGGGACGTCAGGCCGTCAGTCAGTCCACAGCAAGATTTGGAGGTCCCTCAAGTACGCAGTCCCACACATACCTCCTGCGTGCGTCCCATGGCTCCAGGCACGGTGCTGGGCTCCTGCAGACGATGAGATGCACTCGGGCCCGTGTAGCCAACAGCCACCACATGTGCAGGGCCTCGTGTGAGGTTTTCGGGCGGGGGTGAAAATAAAAGTATATGACGCTCTTGAGATGATTTTAAAGTTTGTTTGTTTTTTGGTGGATGTTTTCAGGTTTTCTTTAGAGAAACACATCACGCCTTTCTTGTCATCTCTGTCTCTGGGCTGGGCTTCCGCGGCTCTGGTCACATGCATTCTCTCCTTCTCAGGCGACGCTTGGGCACAGATCCCATTCACACGTCCCTTGCCTGGCACGCTGGGCCTCCCTGGGCCAACTGGCAGAAGGGAGGCTCATGTGCCGGGCAGCAGGCTCCTGCCTTTCTGGATGGGTGCCGGCTGCCTGGGTGAGGGGCTTCAGTCCTTCAGAGCTCAAGCCTGGACGGCCACTCGGGGAACCCCGTGGCCTGGAGAATCGCTGCCGAAGCTGGGAGGGGGACGTGGCCTCACCATGGCTTCAGTCTCAGGTGGCCATGCCTGGCAGTGTAAGGGGAGGCGGGGGGGCTCGGTCTGTGAGGCCCACACCACACGTGGTCACCCATGACGCGAAAAATGGTCTCCTCCCAAGCCAGACCTAAAAAGCATGAAAAACGGGAAGCCCGGGGTTGGTGGCCTGCAGTATGTCCCCGGGAGATGGAAGTTTCTCTACAATGGTGGTTTCTAAGAGAAGTGCCCAATGAGAAAATGAGAAATGTCTCACTATCCTCCTGCCTTAAGACGAGAATGTTCTGAAGCCTGGGGTGGTGAACACATTCTCTGCTCCGTCGCGAGTGCTAATACACAACAGATTTCCTTGCCCGTCGTATTTTCATGGCCCCAGAATGGGTGAGGCCGGGCCCAGGCCTCTCTTCCGTGAGCTCCAGTGGCACGGCACAAAGAAAGAACTCTGGTACAAAGCCAGGCACAAGACGCCCACACTCTGTGACCCGGCCTCTCTTAAGCTCAGTGTCCTTACCACCCAATAGCCAATAATAATACCAACCACACCATAATCCTTGTTGAAGATGAAATAATTAAAAAATGAAATTTTTTAAATAAAAGCACATATCTGTGCTCAGTAACTGGTAGGTTTTCAACTATGGGTTAAACCTCATTCAATCCCACTGAAAAAGGTCCCTTTGGGAAGATTAAGAAAGTAAGACAGATTTGGAATTAAGAGTTTGGTTTCCGTTGTCTCAGTTATCAGCAACCCAGAAGGAATCAGGATAAGTCAATGAGGGCACAGATACACAAACGTACGTGTTCTCCACCTCACCATCCGGGATTTCCAGGCGGGCTCATGCTCACACCATCACAGCCAGGACATCGATCCTCAGCCAATGGAATAAATTTCAAATGTCTGTCCTCGCTAACCACCCCCCCCCCCCCCGCCCCGCCTTCATGCTGCTTTACTACTCTTCTTCTCCCAAGCACGTTAAGAATCCCGCTTCCTCTAAAGCCTGGAGTGTCCCCCCCACACAGAGCCCCTGACGTCAGTCTTCCTGAGTCGGGAAGCCTCGAGTCTCCCTGACCTGGCCGAGCTCGCGCGGGAGGGCTCGGTCCTTCTAGAGGCAGAAACACCCTTGTGGGAACCACTTAGCTCTGAGGCCATCTCAACCTGTGTCCGACAAGCCAGCCTGGAGGCATCTTTCAGATAAATGCTTCCCATTTCCACTAAAGAATACATAACCAAAGAGAGTAAAGACTATCCATCATCAAGGTTGGAGCAAGAACATTTCAGTTTCAACTTTTGGGTGGGATTCAGACCTCAAAATCATCGTTTCTCCACTGGGGCACTGAGGAACCCCACACTCAAAATGTTAAAATAACCGGATGTGGCCGCGTTTCTGTCCTGTGTGGTCTTACCATTGTGACATCATTTCGCTGTCTTAGGACCATAAGGCCTTTCTAGTTCCTGGTGACAAGTGGGATTTTCTTGCCTGAATTTACAAACGCAATCACAGCTAAACTTTTTTTTTCCCCTCCAACCTTCCAAACACTTTTCTCAGAATTTAATGTGAAATAAAGAATATTCTGTTCTCACACAGAGTCTTTCCTAGTTTTGGAGAACCACGGTATAATTCAAAGGCGGGGTTCCTAATGCAAGGTGCTACTGACCTTAGGGGCCTTTACACAAGATCGTGATGATTTAGTCTTAATCCGCTCCAGGATTATTTCGAACTCCACCAATCACAGCACACGGGTACTAACAGTGTGCCCTTGCCCTGCTGGAGTCAGCTCCCACCTCTGCCAGATCAACGCCATCGACCGAAGTGTACACCCCAAGGACAAAAGGAACATGACATCATGGAGGACAAACCACAGATTCCAGCAGGGTAGACACAGGCTCTGGAATCAAGAAACGAGGTGCAACAGGGGCGCCTTGGTGGCTTATTCGGTTGGGCGTCCAAGTCTTGATTTTGACTCAGGTCACATCTTATGGTCATGGAATAGAGCCCTGTGTCGGGGTCTGTGATTAGTGGGGAGTCAGCTTGGGATCCTCTCTACTTTTCTCTTTGTCCCTCTCCCTACTCATTCTCTCTCTCTAAAATAAATTAATTTTTTAAAAACAAGAGGGGTGCCTGGGTAGCTCAGTTGGTTAAGCATCTGACTCCCGGTTCGGGCTCAGGTCATGAACTCAGGGTCATGAGATCCAGCCCAGGTTGGGTTCCACACTCAGTGCAGAGTCTGCTTGGGATTTTCTCCATCTCCCTCTGCGTCTTCCCCCTTCCCTGCTTAATGTGATTTCACTCGTGCATGCTCGTTTTCTCTCTCTCTCTCAAATAAATAAATAAATAAGCAAACAAACAAACAAACAAAAAAATCTTTTTTTTTTTTTTTTTTTTTTTTTTTTTTTTTTTTAAAAAGGAAAGAAACGAGTACAACATTCTAGTTCACTCCATCCCTTCGGCTTCTTTCATGCTATCCTTCTGCTTCTCTCTCCATGACAAACATGATTCCTTTCACCCTATAAAGAGGATGGGAAGTTGAAGTGTGAGAAAGAAAAAGGACCAATATGTTTACCTTGAACAAGACAAGAGAAAGGGACTCCCTAAAGCTCAGATTACCATTTCCACTGCAACTACCACTGATGATGAGATCATTTCACATAAACGCTCATGCTTACTATGCTAATATTATTTCAAGATATGTGACATGATGGAGCACGTATCCATCTCCTATATGGGATCTGGGAGCGGGGCTACCTGGGGAAGGTATTGGCGAAGAGTGCTGGCACAAAGACAAAGGAACAGGTTAATCTGCCTATTTCTTCCAATATATTCCTCTCTGTAGAAACAGGACATTGACTTTTTACTTGAGTTCATGGCCACTGAGAGGAAAGACACTTCCCAGCTTCCCTTGCAGCTAGATGTGGTCGTGTCTGAGGTGACAAAATTCTAGTGATAAATGAGTTGAGGTAGGATATAAAATTTCTTGAAATGTCCTTAAAAAGAAGGAATGTCTTTCTCATCCATTTCTCTGTTCCTTCTGTTAGCTAGAACATGAATGTAATGGCTGGAGCTCCAGCAGCCACTTCGGGCCATGAACTGGCTGGGGAATGGAAACCACATTAGGAAGAGAAACCAGAGAGAAGTTACCATACTCTAGAGACCAGCCTGGATGGTCACCTTTGGACCATATGAAAACAAGGAGAAATAAATTTGTATTTTGTTTAAGTTAGTTATTTTGGGTTTGGGGGTTTTTGTTTTTGGCAGGCTAGTCACCCAGAGCGATTATGAAGGAGGAGGAGGAAGAGGAAGAACAATAGCAACTCTGCAAGGCAGGATGATTTCATGCTGGTTAGTGTGTTAGAGAGAAAATTACAAAGGGGCAAATTTAAGACCTAGAAGCAAGTCACAGAAAAGCCTGAATAGTTACCAGGGGGAGTTTCTTCCTACAAAAGGAGAAGGTTTAGAACAGATAGAAAGAGGATGGATCATTAGAGGGCCTCTCGGAGAACTGCCCTGGCTAACGAGCAGAGGTGGGAGAAGATCCAGGAAGTCTGGGGCTAAGGGGCAGGAGAAGGAGATGCCTCCTAGTCAGGGTGTTGGGGGGCCTGCAGCCTAGACTGGGGAAGACGGGGTGGGTGGTGAGGGGTGGCTGCAGGTGGAGACGAGCCGAGGGCACTTTGCTGCCTCCAGGAGGAAGAGGGCGAAGGGGGGGTTCTGTCTTGACCAGAGGAAAGCCAAGGCAGACTGAACTGTAAACCTGGAGGCAAACACAGGAGCAGGAACAATAGGTGAGCCTGAGTCTAACAAATTCCTTTCGGCTGCTGTAACTTGCCCGTCTGTGTACGGTGTGTACTGGGACATTTCCTTACACGATAGTAAAATAACGTTTACCTTCTAATCAGCCAGCTGAGTCTGTCAGTTCCAGAGGACCAGAATGGGGACACGGGAGGAGGGAAAGGGAAATCCTAACGCGAATTCTTCGTTGGTAGCAGAAACGCTGCAGCTGAAGGACACCGGGTCTATTTATGGGTGCCCCAGGTCCATTTCAAAACACATGCCAATTAGCTTTCCTTTTCCATGACCACAGACAACACCTGTGACCCCAGACAGCCATCTCACAAATGCATACAAGGTCAGGCAGGGTCCTTTGGGGAGAGTGTACGGATGATCCATCACCGCTCGTTACGAAAACCACCCCAAGCACATGCTTTGCTGCTAATGAGTCACCCGCGCCATCCTCAGACACGGAGCTGCCGAATCCACAGGCGAACGAGCTGCCTGAGAAGCAGGAGGCTTGGCTGCTTCTAGAAACTTCCAAGTAGCCTCTGAAAGCACTAAGGCTTGAGTGATGGGGAAGATCGGATGGCAGACTGGATGGTGTGTCTGGATGCCCCGTCCTAGGCAAGAGGTGCTGAGTAAGAAATGGAGGTAGGGATATGGAGTGGAAGGGGTGGGGGGGGCGGGAGGGGGAAGGCACTTGAGATTATGAGTTCCAGATTGCAAAACACGCCTTCACTAGCCCAGTCACTGGATAAAAGAGAAATGTCTCCTGGGCACCAAGAAAGGTCTTGGCTTGCTGTCTTACGGGAGGCGTGATATTTCTGCTCTGGGGAAGAGCCCACGAAGCCACCATTTCCTAGCTTTACCCTCTCAGCACCTGTGCCTGGCCTCTGGGATGGATCTGATCTCCACAGTGCCTCCTTCTCTCCTCCCGACAGAGTCCAAGCAGCTGAAACCCTGAATACACAAACACCTGGCGGACAAATGGGCCGCATTTTCCTTGAACATGAGCGCAAGCATTCAAATCCCATCCTGAACAGGGCTTCTCAAATGCCGATTCCAGTTTCCAGGGGGACATTTTAAAGGAGAAGTAGATTTCAAGTAAATGATTGCAACTTATCGAAAATAATGTGCTACTTAGCGTCTGCGGCAAGCATCCTGGCAGGCAGCGAGGGGAAACAGCACTGGAGCAGATGGGAGCGATTAGGCTCTGAGCTTCAGACAAGCGTTTTGCTGTTGTCTTCACTTGCTTTCCCTTCCTGGTAAAAATCCGGAAGAAGGGGACAAGAGAGGGGGTCCTCTGGCCCATCCCATCTCTCGGGGCGCTTGGGATGGAGCCCCTCCCCCCACAGAGCTCTCCCACAGGGGGAGCCTCTCACGGTGGGGAGGTGCGCTGGCCATCATGACCATCATCACCGGAAAGCATTTAGCACTGCAAGGCGCTAGCTAAATACATCAATGGTTGACAGAGAGACAGATGACGGGCGATCTTAATTTTCCTTTAAAGATCTGCCTCCCCGAGGCTGGGCCTTATTTACTGTGTTTCTTACTATATTTATCTGAAGAGGTGTCTTGTTTCCTCCTCCACCGAGTGAGCCAACATCTCTCTGACCCACAGAAGAGCCGCTGTCAAGTTTATGCAGAGCCACCCGCCGGCCATCAGCGTGGGCTCAGGGGGAGAGCCCCTAGCAGTGGTGAGGGGGTGTTGCTGAGCATTCAGCAGGGGCCCTACAGATTGGAGAGGGGACTCCAGTTGTCCCCACTTCTGTAGAGGCCTCTGCCGGGGCTCACATCCTCTGGGGTACCAGACATACGGTAACCTTAGAAGCCAAATTTGCTCTTCTCTTTTGGTGCAGCCTGCTTTCCCGTGGCACTCTGCTCAACTCTGCCAAACTGGTCATTTCCACTTATGGTTAGTGACAGCCTTACAGCTCCGTTAAAATACAAATCTCTCAGCCTGTGCAAAGTGTTAATGGCTGGTGCGACTGCACCAACACTGCCATTCCGACCAGGACCCCGGTTCCTCCACTCGTCGTTCCACAAACATATACTTGAGGACCTGCTCTCTGCTAATAAGGCCCGTATTTCCACGGGGGAGGCTCAACCAGAAATAAGTCTGCGAAATCATGGAGGAGTTGGTTAATATCACAAAGTGAAAATGGGTAGATGTGGGGGCAAGGGGTATGGGAGAACGGAGGATGCGATGATCTTTTCTTGTGTAGGACTTAAACTTTACACCACTATTTATAAAAAATGGGCTCATTTGCCTTTATTCTCACATGTGCATTCTGGGGTATTAGGAAACCCTTTCTTTAGAGGGGGGAATAGAGGCACGGTGGAGTCAGATGGGGTCATGGCCACACCGGGGTTATGCGGTTGACTTAGGGTTTTTCCCTACAGTTGAGCAAAGCTAGTAGCATGGCCTGACTCACTCGCAAGGCTGAACTGGGATGCCAGGGCCAGAATTATTGGCCAGGAATTTTCACAGGTTGGAGGCCAACGTGAACATTCGTGCTGCCTTTTTGTCGCACGTCATGTTTCTGTTCTCCGGAGCTAGCCCGAACCAAGGAAAACTCTGAACAACACCTGTGGCTTATCCAGCTCCAACACCCTCTACCCTGTTCTGTCTTAAAGTAAGCCCCCAAGCCACAGAAACTGTTAACGCACCAAGCCATCACAATTACAGTCATGCAAACACTTTTTTAAAAATATGAATTTGTTTTCACTTCTCGTGATCAAAGATGTGGAGGTGAGATCCCAGCAGGTGCGTTGTTGCTGTTTGGTAATGAATGGAACCGGGTTGCTGGTGTAAGACCTTGGTTTTGAGGTTCAACATCACATGGTGGGAGAGGCCTCCAATTCCAGGCTCTGTTCCCAACTTCCAAACCCCACCTTTGGGTCCCCTCTCTGCCTCCATTTACTATCAGAATGGCCTATGGGCTCAGATAGGTGAGAAGAAAGATGCTTTGAATTTGTAGTCCTCCAGAAGAGGAGATGCCGGATACCCCCATCACATTACTCAATGTCGGGATCATGTGCATTTCCTTTTCCTAGAGAAGGCGAAGAGGCCGGGAGCCATCTCAGCCTATTGCCCTCATCTTCAACAGGTATTATTTTCAACAGGTGATGGTGGAACAACATTAGGATAAAAACTCGCTAATTTTAACATGACATAAACCAATACCAACCATGTTTATGTATTTCTGTTTCCTCTTTGAGAGAGGATCCCAGGAAACTGACTCTGGTTAAAGCCCTAGAGATTTCCACTTTAGGCAAACATTCCAACTTCTGGTCTTAAAACTTGGGATGCCAGTGACATGCAGGAGATCAGAGTCATTCAGCCTCTCAGTGACAAGGATGTAAAGAATTGTGAACAGAACGAAAAGCAGAGGTTTCCCTGATTTCCCTCTGCCATGTGGCTACTAGTGCCATTCCGTGTTTGAGAGGACCCTAGACGCTCAAAACATGGCAATTTCATCCTTGCTGATGTCCTGTGAGAAAAATGCACAGGCTTGGCTCCGTGGTCCAAGTCTCTGGGATGCGACATCACTACTTACTTCTCGACTCTCAAGACATCGGAGATGATTTTGAAGATGCTAAGGTGAATTTCAAAACATGGTTTTCCTGGACAGTTATCCTTCTGAGAGTCAAGCATACACTCAGCTCATGTGTAGAGGAAAAAAAAGGCTCATACCTCCATCTTTTGAAGACAGCACACATATCTCACACACACACGGAGACACAAATGCACGACCGTGGATCTAGAGGAGATATCCCGTCTTAAATTTTAGCTCTGACCTAGAATCTAAAGTCATACATACAATGATGAGTCCACTAAACTCATAACATTTATAATCCCTTAAAATAAAGAAGAAAAAATCAATCAAAGCACATTGGAGACAATTCTCAGTGCTTAAAGTAGGCTTAGAACTTCACAGCTAGTTTTCAGAGCTCTGTTTTAGCTACCATGCCCTCTGTGTGGTTCTTTGGATTTTTCCTAGAAGCACAAGTTAATTCAAGTTCGGAAGACAAGGAATTCTCTCTGGGGGTACAGCCCATCCATCTGGAGAACATGCTGATCTCCTGAAGATAAGGATTTCCCTAGAAAAGGGAAGGGAAGAAGGAGAGTATGGGGTTGGGGGAGAGCACTAAGAGGAAGGTGACAGAGGCCAAGGGAGAAAAAATAGGGAGATGAAATAAGACTGGAGATGTCTGCGGGTCAAGAAGCATTACACAGACCAGAAGCCCAGCGGTGAGGACAGAACGCAGCTGCCCTTCTGTCTACATCTCATGTCAGTGTCCTTCCTAACACGCGACTTGGCTCTACAGTGTTCTGTCCTGTCTTCAGCTCCCTGCGCCCTTTACATCCAAGACCAGCCATGCCCCTGGGGACTCAGAGTCCGCTTCAAGAAAGAAAAAGAAGGACAGGTACATGAGAGAGAAAGCACGTGCGGGGAGCTGTGCAAAATGATCCGTACTTGGATTCATTCTCGGGTAGGCCACTTTTGACTGAAATAGATCATCAGTTTATACATTCATTAATTTAAAAAAAAAGTATTTATTTGAGAGAGAGAGAGAGAGAAAGAAAGAAAAAGAGAGTATGTGAGAGCATGGGGGTTGGGGGGGAGGGAGAGAGAGAGGGAGTCCTAAGTGGACCTTAGGCTATGTGTAGGCCCCCAGGCGGGGCTCGATCCCACAACCCTGAGATCGTGACCTGAGCCGAAACCAAGAGTGAGATGCTCAACCGACGGCACCTCCTGGGTGCCCCCATTCACCAAGTCAAAGACATCATTCCTGGAGCACTTACCCCCTGCCCCCGCTCCCAAGCATTATAGGTGTCCTGGGGACACAGAAATAAAAGACAAAAGGCCTGCCTCAGAGGGATGGATGGTTCAGTGGAGGAAGGCAGACAAGCAGATGGTTAAGGCCGAGCGGCGTGTAGGACGTTTACTGCTCAGAACGCCTCTGCAGGGGATCTTTCCCCAACTCCGTGTGCCGACGCCCATCCTGACTCCCTCACTCCAGGGCAGGCCACCACATACTCAAATAATACACAAGCAGGTGCCGAACCCTGCCGACTCGGAGATCGACAAGGCCAAGGGCCAGGGGCGCGTGTCCACCTGTGACCTAGGCTATCGTCCTCCCTTCATCCTGACGCCGTAAGACGGCAACCACTGGTGGAACTTACACACTTAAGAGCCGTTAGGAAGCACAAGCCCAGCTCTGCGTCTGGGGGCAGGACGGAGCCCCCCCCACCCCCGCCTTTCCTTGGTGGGGGTGGGGGGGCCACGGGCAGCCTTAGTCACGCTGAGTTCGCTTGGCGGACAGACGGTCGTACACAAGCACCTCGTCCTCCAGGAAGAGCCAGGGCGTCGTAGGCTACACCCAGGCCCAGGCTGCACGGCCGACCCGCGATGGGCCAGGAGGGCAAGACAAAGGTGGTTTCAAGACTTCTGTGACTTTGAAGAAAACATCTCTGGAGACGAGAAAGCGTTCACATGGTCTCTGCAGGCGTCTCGCCTTGCGGTTGGGCCCTCTCGGGTCTGTGGCTGTGGACTTTGCCACA
This sequence comes from Lutra lutra, assembly GCF_902655055.1. Classification (NCBI taxonomy): domain Eukaryota; kingdom Metazoa; phylum Chordata; class Mammalia; order Carnivora; family Mustelidae; genus Lutra; species Lutra lutra. The sequence continues at coordinate 61,543,101 of NC_062292.1, forward strand.
CACCCGGCTCTGCCTGCCGCCGCCGCCCTCCCTCCCCCGGCCCCTCCAGACCCCACACCACCAACACGGTCCTCCCCGAGTGGCGGGGGACAGGCAGCGTCTGGCGCAGTGACCTTTCACTCTGTGATCTTTGAGAGCGGGGCCCGGGGCCAAAAGTCCCGGACTCTTAAAATCTTATCTGGTTCCTTCCGTTCACAGGGCAGAAAAGTCAATAGGCCGCCAGTGGCACGGAGGTTGGGGGCAGAGCAGCCGTAATCAAGACTCCATTTCTCACCCCTCCCGGATCGGAGGTGAAGCCCGATACCCCGGACCCTGCAACCAGCTCACTCGGAGCAGTAAGGCACAGACCAACCAGCAATAATTCCACATATAAACAACTCTTGCTAGGCATGAAGCACACACCAGACAGTAATCAGCTTATCTAATAGAACAGGCCTCTTTTCCGAACGCAGAGGAGGATTAGCAGGCTTGAATTACAGCCGTGAAGTGTAATCAAGCCCTGATCGGCACTGGCAAAGGGTACCGTGTATTCCTGCTGGGCCGCGGGTTATTGGCGCAATGTGGTGTACCTGCGGGGGACAAACAGGAAACGCTGGCGATGGTAATTACACTGGGAGACAGCGACTGAGAAATGGGGAGAAGGCGGTCTTACGGAAGAAACACGAGATCCTAACGGATGCCCACGTCCCCCTTCTACCGCGCCCAGCCATCGGAAAGTCTCTGGGTGGCCGCCCTTGCACGGATTTTTCAGGTCCGTTAAAAAGGCAATATCCCCTAAATCCTAACAAGCCAGCGTAAACTCCTCCCTCGGTCGGCCCCAGAAGCAACTTGAGCAGAGTCTGTGGCTCAGAGCCCACGGCCTCTTACCACAGTGACCGCTTGGAAATCCAAGCAAATAAAGGTAAGAATCCCATCCTCGCCTTGAGGACACCAAACCAACCCAAACCAGATTGGAGTTGCCTTCTCTGTCTCCCCAACAGAGACTTCTCATCGCCCTGGAGAGTCAGCATTTGGTGGTATGAAAAGGTCTTCACTGAATCAACTCTGGGAGAGGAGGCATCATGCCTTCTGCAATTCTGGAAGTTTCCCAAAGGACCTTGCTTGAAAAGGAAGGAATATTAGGTTTATTTTCTCTGGCTCTGCCATTTCTTCACGACAGACTTTCCCAAATATCCTCCAGGCAGAAGCCCTGTACATGAGGCAAGTTCACGACCTACTCTCTTCTGAAGAATAACCACAGGGTCTTTGAAATGAAATTCTTCATCGTTTGCCACCAGCTCCCTCTGCTACTTATGGTTCTTAAAGGTCAAAGAATCCAAAATGGACACAACTTTAGGGAACCGCTTGGCCTACCACAGGGACTACAGGGAAATAGGCCCTGCTGACTTCCCCGAGTCCTGGACCTACTTCTTGAGGCGTGGACATCGCAGATTTGCTGCTCCCCTTCCCGTGGCTCCCACGGGCCCTGCCACACTTGCTTCTCTTCAGTCGAATCTCACCTCAGCTAATTCTCTCCCAGACCTGCTTTTCAATGTCTTTCCGACACGTAAGAGTTCTAGTCCATAAACGACATGGAGCCGAAGATCCTTGTGGAGAGAGCTTAGAATTCACGCTAACGGGCAGCAAGATAGTCGAGTGTCCAGAATTGTGCCACCAACACAGACCCTGAGCAACCCCACTCTTCATGGGACAGAGCGACCGAAGGCAAGAAGGAGCCGAGCTCTATCAAGAATTCTCTCAGGATGAGTTAGGCCGATCTGACCTGACACTGGTTTTGATAGCCAAGGAACAGTTTAGGGCTGGAGCCCAGCACCGGGCGTGGCCGTATCTGGAAAATCAAACACTCCAGCACGACGCTCTCCCGGTCTGACTCAGCAGGAACCCCTCCCTCAGACAGGCCCAGCCGCGGACCTGACCGCTGACTCAGGGCTGCCTAAATGCTGAGTCCTGCCGGCTCTGCTCAGACTTCCAGCCAGCTCCAGAGGTCATCGCTGGGGCCATCCAACTCCCCTTTCAAACCTCACTCTAATTCTCTACCCCACCCCCACTCCCCAAAGCACCCAGGTCTGTGATTCTGCCCTCCTGAAAGGCAGGGTGTGCAGGGGGAGGGGAGAGGGGTCGCACTCCAAGCCACAGGTCCAGGTTCTGTTACAATTCTCCAAACTGGAGTCTGTGATCCTGAGACCAACGGTCACTCTGCACCCCAGGGAGTTAGCACTAGCTGCGAAATGGGCCTACGCCTTTCCCTTCTGAAAGTTGTTTTTTTTCAAGATTTATCTATTTATTAGAGAGAGAGTTAGAGTGAGAGAGGGAGAGGGCATCCCAAGCAGACTCCGTGCTGAGTGTGGAGCCCGACACGGGGAGCCCGAGATCACGACCTGAGTGGAAACCAAGTGTCCGATGCTCCACTGATGGTGCCACCCAGGGTCCCCTGCTGTCACTTTTACAAACACACTCTCCGCGCAAAGTGCTCTCAAATTTATTTTCCTAGCTGACACCTTATACGGCCCCACCCAACATGCACACTTGTGGAGGGACTTGTCAGAGTTGGGGAAATGGGGCTGCATCTTTGGCTAGGAGTTAACATGTCTGAAAGGATTTCAAACCATAGGCTCTTTTCAATATAGACTTAAAAACAAAAAACAAAAAACAAAAACTGCACCGTGGAACCCTGAGGTCTAATGGCAACGATTTTTGGTGTGGTAAATCTGTTCTAAATTATATCCTGAGGTGGAAAGCACCGCACTGGAAGTCGTTCATGCCGAGCAAATCTTTCTGTCGAGTTTCCGATCCCGAGCCGAACCAGACCCTACAGATCTTTGGGAAAGAGCTATCCTATCTGGTGTGCTCATGGGAACAGGGGAAGGGGTGCTGCCCGCGTGCTGGCATCGGTGGGGTTTCATCGACGCTTGGGGAAGGGCCCACAGTTGAATTCAGCTCTACCTTCTCCTCCACTGATCACGATCTGGAGTTTCTGCATTCCGTTCCCCTTCCCTCATGTTCGCCCAGTCCCCCTTCCCGCCGGGAGGCCTGGGCTCATCCCAGGCAGCCAGGTCTGGTGGGGGCAGATGGGTAATTTTTCCTTCCAGCTGTAATGGCCGCTATTAACGATAAGTCGCCCTGCCCTCCTGATGGCTGAACTTGCAGCTTTCCCTCTGACTGCCTGTGAGTAACACTGTGTCCCATGAGCTGTGTTTAACAGAGGTGTAATAAATGCCAAAGAAGAAATATTACCCAAAATAAAAACTAGTTTGTCCCTGTGTGGCCAGGGTCCCATGACTCACAGCAGCATTCATTTTCGCTTCCAGCGCAATTTCCATTTGCATTCTTTTTCTTTTTTTTAAAGAGTCCCCAGGGGCTTTAAAAAAGCTGTTTAAGAGAAAAGACAGAAAGACTGTAGTGACTGTCAAGTGCAGGGACTTCTGCATCCCAGACAAATGCTGTGAGCAGACAACAGACTGACCGACAGGCGAACCCTTGGGGCAAAGGGGACAGATAGAGGCAGGTAGACAAGAAAGCTAATTGCGGAACGTCTGCCTTTTGGTGAAAGGCATCCTGCCGTCGTTGGTGTCGTTCAGAACACCGGCTTTGTCTACCAGGAGACAGAAAGAGGGGTGGGGAAGGGAAGGCTGAATAAACCTTCCCCCCAAATACACACACCGCTGGAGCAAGAAAGATACCAAGTTCTCATTTAGTTACAAGAAAACTCTATTCTCCTTTTGATAATAAGCAAAAAACAGAACAAAACAAAACAAAAAAAACTTCTATGTTTTTCAAATAGTAGCTGGTCGGAGCTGTTCCAATCCTGGAGAAAAAAAGCAATAAACACTCAAATCCCCTGGCAGTCCCCTGGTTGAAGATGTTGGTCAGGGAGTACTGCAAATCCTCGAGGTTTTCAGGGAAAAGGAAGGCAGGGGGGAGGGGCAGGGAGGGTGGAGAGAAGGGCCCCCAGGAATCCGGGGGAAAGCGTGCCCCTCTTGTGAAAGCTGGCGTCTTAAGGCAACAGGGTCAGGAGGGACCTACTTTGCAATTCACTTTGCTGAAAGGATCAGCCAGAAACAGAGGGGCATCGGTCTCTGGAATGAACGAGGGCACAAATGCCGCTTGTCCTGGCCCGTGTCCCCCTTTCAGAGTTGCACACCTCCTCGCCTCCTTCTCTGCACACCTCTCACGCCTGCATCATGAACGCCAGAACCTTCGCTGCAAATTGGAGTAAGAGATTCAGGGGCACCAAAAGACACCGTGACATGGGTGCTTGGCTTCAGAGAGGCACTTGGCTCGAGGAGATTCTCTGGGCTGTCAGCGCCAACTGGTAGAGATGGTGACGGGCTTCAAAGGTCCAGCAGTAGAAGGGACGGGCAAACAGGATCACTGCCTGACCAGACTGTCCAGGAGAAGACAATGGAGCCACATAGATGCAGAATGCCTGCAGGCATCATCCGCAAGCCATCTGGGCCACGACGCACGCCAGGAAGTGGGAAGAGAAGGGCTCTCACCTGCCTTGGTCATGAAGGGGAGCGAATGTCCCTGAGACGGTGAGGGGGACGCAGCTGGAACACGAGAGGTGACTCTGGGCGGTCGTGGGGATTTCACCATCAAGAAGTGGCTCCAGGGGAAAATCGCTGGTTTTCTGCTGAGGCTTGACCTGCTGCCCTTGAACTTGGTGACCAGGGGCAAGTCACTCTCCTTTCTTTGTAGGAAGGGAAAACGGCACTCCGAGGGCTCATCGGGCCATTTTTAAAGGTCTTGCTGATTAAGACATGTTCTGGAAAACCATCCATTTTCTAAAATGACAGAGCCCGTGAGACAGCCTCTGAACCGAGATCTGGACTCCCGCTACAGCGCTTGAACCTCGACCAAGAACTTTTGTATTTCCTCATCCCCATGACCGCACCTGATCCCCACAATGATCTTCAGAAGTAGATCTCAGAGACCCATCTTGTAGGAAACCGGCTCAGAGAGGCTCGACTCAGTCCAGAGTCACACAGATCACCCAAGTCCAGTTCATCAGCGTCCACGCCCTCTGCACGGGCATGGGCTTCTCTCCAGGAGCTCAGAGAAGCAAGGTGGGGCTGGGTATGTGCAGGGGGGTGGGCGTTCTGCTCTCAAGCCCTTTACCTTGTTGCGAGCGGCTGTGAAAAGGCAGGGGTGCGAGCAGGTGCAGGCGAACAGAGAGAGTGTGCGGAGATGCGCAGGGGCCCTGACTCTTCCGCAGATTAAGGAGGTGGGATCATGGCAGCACCTGGACCCAACTCCCTTTCAGTAGTAGAGCACCCCTTCACCTAGAGCATAGTTATTCATTAATATAGGAGTAAAAATTGGCTTAAGGCCCATGTTTGGCACATGTCTCCTGGATAGCCCCAGCTTCCTGGTTAGGATGACGTCATTTTTATTTGTGCAGCACACACAGTACACCTACCTGATCCCTGCAAACAGCCTTGTAGGAGAAGCCTAGCTGTGCTAACAAAGGACGTGGGAGACTCCACTGCATGAGGGACAGAGAAGAGACTATGACCCATGCCTTCCCACTTTACCTAGGGGTCTTCTGAGCCTGATGCCCCTGTTTCTTTCTTTCTTTCTTTTTTTTTTTTTTTAAGATTTTATTTATTTATTTGATAGACAGAGATCACAAGTAGGCAGAGAGGCAGGCAGAGAGAGAGGAGGAAGCAGGCTCCCTGCTGAACACAGAGCCCGATGCGGAGCTCAATCCCAGGACCCTGGGATCATGACCTGAGCCGAAGGCAGAGGCTTTAACCCACTGAGCCACCCAGGCGCCCCGAGATGCCCCTGTTTCATACTTTCCCTCCTGCAGGACATGACTCAGATGGAGCTGCTTCTGATACCAGCGGGAATGCATCTTCTTCCCAGCTCTACAGGGGCCAGGAAAGGACATGAACCCGGGGTACAGATCCATGATGTGGGGCCAGAGTCTCAATCAACCTCTGTGAGATTCTTCATGATCCCCTCAAACCCTTGAGCCGGTAAATTCAATTTATTTGTGAGGGAATCAAACCACACACACAGGGGGAGGCAATGGGTCTGAAGTTTAAATCAATTTGAACAGGCTTCTCGGTCAAAGCATCCTTATCTGACACCAACAGGCAGACATTCAGGGTCTGGGGGTGGTGAGGCGGAGGAGAGTGGGCAAGGAGAGTGGAAAGCAAGGGAAGTTTCTTTTGTGCAAGAGCCAATAGGCTTTTCTCGATTGTTCGTACTAGTAGGAACCATGGGGTTTTACACAACGGGAAGGAGACGTGAGCTAGAAATCCGAATCACATTTCAGAAACATTTCAGGGAGCAAAAGCAAGGTTATAAAGCAGTATTCCACCTCCACAAGGACCCCAAGAGTACTAACAGCTGGGGCCCCTCCCGATGACACGGCTCCTGCAAGGTTGAGAGTTTGGAGAACTTTGCAGACTCTGTTCCTCTCTCTGTCTCTGGCTTCCCCTGCTGGAATCGAAATGGGAGGGTAATCTGGTGTGTGTGTGTTGGGGGCGGGGAACATGGGCTTTGGACTTAGAATTCAAGTCCCGTTTGCATCACTTACTGGCAGGAAGGCCGTGGGTGACATCTTGGAGCTTGTGTTTTCAACTGTAAAATAAAGTTGGCAGTACTTTCTGTCTGTGGCTTTGGTGGGCCCCTAGTACATGGCTGGTGTGAAATAAATGTTAGGATTTTTTTTTTCCATGTCCCTTTGATAGTAGGATTCAAAAAAGGACAAAATTTTGGCTTAGCCTCCCCCAGAATGAGAAAAGTTGTCTTTGGTACATGGGCACATCTACTACTGTAAAAAAACAACAAACAACAACAACAAAAAAACCCCCAAAACAAAACCTAAACCCGACCTTATGGAAAAACCAAAACCAAAACCAAAAAAAAAAAAAAAAAACCAAAACCAAAACCAAAACCAAAAAAAAAAAAACCAAAAAAACAACAGGAGATGCAGAGTTACACCTCCTTCTGGTTCAACAACATGAGTCCTTCGTTTGAAATCTTGTTCTATTTAAATACTCTGTAGTTTTAGCTGCAATTTCATGTTTTGTTTAATTGTCCAGAGTAGCAGATGTGATTTTTGTGTAAGTTTCTATCCCATCTGTTTTTGTGCCAGAAATACATGTGGAAGGTGCTGGGACTTCTTCATAATGATGGGCCTTATCTCCACTTAAAATAACAAACTCACAAACTTGAACCTGAACCAAATCTGGGCTGGCCGTGAGCACAGAAGGCCTGATGTGTGCTCCCTCTCACTCACCCATTCTCTCCTTTGCTCCAAATCAGAATTCTTCGGGAATGACTAATGAAGAGCTATCTTTCCTCCTGCAATGGAGAGTTAACACTCTCCTGGTACACCTAGCCTGAAAGATGTAAGAAACCACCTCCATCCCACACCCTGAACCCTGCTCCTTTCCAGCCCCTGCGTGTGTGCGTGCCTCCTCCCCGCTTCCTGTTTGGGGAGGCCCTGATAAGCTTCTGGGGAGGAGGTGTTTCTTTGTATACTGAGCCAAACCTCCAAACAGGGCTGGCCTCACAGAGGCCCGTGTGGTCACACAGTGCCCCAAGCTCAGAAGGACACTGCATTCGGTTGAATGCGCTAAGGGCACCATCTTGAAATTCTTTTTTTTTTAAAAGATTTTATTTATTTATTTGACAAAGAGAGAGAGCAAAAGCAGGGGGAGGGACAGGCAGAGGCAGAGAGAGAAGCAGACTCCCCACCAAACAGGGAGCCCAAGGCAGGGCTCGGTTCCAGGACCCCGAGATCATGACCTTGAGCCAAAGACAGATGCTTCACCAACTGAGCCATCCGGGGGCCCCATCATCTTGAAATTCTTCATAATTTTTGCCTGTGGGCATTCACATTTTTGTTTTGCACTCAGCCCCAACAAATTAGATGGTAGGTCCTACCCTGGAATGTATTTTCTCATTAAAATCGATTCTGTAAATGGAGGAGTTCTGGTACAACCAAAACAAGACAAGCATATCATACACGAGGCATCCTTGATCTGACAACAGGTGTCTGTGTCTGGGCCTGGGATTCTAGCTCTATCACACCTGCAGCAAAGGAGAGAGCCACTGTCAGGAGATCCCATTAGAAGAGATCGTAAAAGAAAAAAGCGGGGGCTGGCCGGGGGGCCGGGAGGTGGTAAAAGAAAGAGAGAAGAAGTCAGGAATACAGCCCATTCAGAAACTGGAGCCCATGGAAGGGGCAGACTCTGGAAAAGCCCTTGCTTTTTAGATCCAAACTGGAATCAGAAGACTTGGTAGATGTCAAGTCTCTGCACCCCACTAGTCTGGGGTCCGTGAGCAGGTGGGGTGCTGCTTCCCCTAGGCCCGCCCCCCTCACACATCTCTGGATCCCTTCACAGAGCACAGTGGGAGGTGGAGCAGGGCTTGTCTGGTGCTCGTCCTCTGTCAAACAAGGGTGGCGACGATGACAACGGGGAGGGTAAGAAGCGTCCCTCAGTAAGAGAGGCTGCAAGGCTACACGAGAAGGAGACGCACTGAAAACCCCTGAGTGCCAGGCCGGCTGAGGGTCCTCCTGTTCCCCTGCAGGACGATGACGCTGTGCTTCTGGGGGCCGTGCTTAACCCAGCTAGCCCTCCAAATCTCCTCTCCATCCTCCAACAGCCCCATGGACAGCATCCTTGCAGGGCTCTGCTCAGCAAGGCTGGGGTTCCTCGGCCCCTCCCCTGCTTCCCCAGGTCTTTGCACACAGCACACAGCCCCAGAGTTACTGCCGATAGCCCGCGAGTCATGGATTTATTAGAAATCATCGATACCATCTGACACCAGTCAGAATGGCCAAAATTAACAAGACGGGAAACAACAAGTGTTGGCAAGGATGCGGAGAAAGGGGAACCCTCTTACACTGTTGGTGGGGACACAAGCCGGGGCAGCCACTCTGGACAACAGCATGGAGGCTCCTCAAAATGTGGAAAACAGAGCTACTCTGTAACCCAGTGATTGCATTGCTGGATATTTACCCCAAAGATACAGATGTAGTGAAAAGAAGGCGCACATGTACCCCAATGTTCACAGCAGCAATGGCCACAGTGGCCAAACTGTGGAAAGAACCAAGAGGCCCTTTAACAGATGAGTGGATGAAGAAGATGTGGTCCATATACACAATGGAATATTACTCGGTCATCAGAAAGGATGAACACCCACTGTTTGCTTTGACATGGATGGAACTGGAAGAGGTTATGCTAAATGAAATAAGTCAGGCAGAGAAAGTCAATTATCCTATGGTTTCACTCATAAGTGGAACATAAGGAATAGCACAGAGGACCTTAGGAGAAGGAAGGAAAAATGAAGAGACGATGGACTCTGAGAAACAAACTGAGGGTTTTAGAGGGGAGGGAGGTGGGCGGATAGGTGAGCCCGGTGATGAGTATTAAGAGCACGGATTGCACGGAGCATCCGCTACACGCAAACAATGAATCATGGAACACTACAGCAAAAACTAATGATGTACTGTATGGTGACTAACATAACATAAAAGGAAGAAAAAGAAATTGTCATGACAACCAGTTTAAATGATCTTGTCTCTTTGCCAAAGGGCAGTTACCCATCCAAGGGGAGGGACCACACCTTACCCTTCTTTCGTCCTCTTGCAGCATTCAGGACTTTGTTAGGGGCACGGAACAGGTTCATAAATACTTTCCAATTTATTCAGACAAGGTAAGCGGAGTCTGTGAGTTTAGCACATAAAGGCATTGCTAGGGTTTCACGTAACTATATTTTGAGGGGCATTTCCCAATTGAAAGAGCCTATCGGACTCACAGTGACACGAGTTTCCACAGCGCCCTAGAAATGGGACGGCTTTATCATCAGACGGACTGAAGTTAAATTTTGATCCGTCTTAGGAGCTGTCTGACTCCAGGCGAGTTCAGTTCTCAAAGCCCCAGATTGTTTCCTCATCTGTAAACTGGGGGGAACCACATTTATCTGCAGATTTGCTATCGGGTTTAAACGCGTTAACATGTGTAAAGTCATTAGGGGAGGGCTTGGCACACAGGAGCCACCCGGGAAGGGTTTGCTGCTTCCTTGCGGACTCTCACTAAGTGAAATCCATTTTGGACAGTTCAGACTCCGGGAAGTATCTGCTTGCTCCTTCCCCAAATCTGGCGCCAGAAAACAGTCATTATCAGGAGCCAATCACCTTCATGGATAAAGCCGGTCATTCCCCTTCCAGGGCTCAAATCAGAGCAAAAGTATCCTGTTTCCTTCCATCAGGAAAGGATATTTAATGCCTACTCTACCGTGCATGGTATAGGTACACACACACACAACACACCCCAGCCAAATTTTTTTTTTCAGTTTTTTAAAAGATTTTACTTATTTATTTGAGAGAAAGAGAGCACATGAGTTCGGTGAGGGGCAGAAGGAGAAGCAGGCCCCCCACCGAGCAGGAAGCCTGACGTAGGACTCGATCCCATCACCCTGGGATCATGACCTGAGCCAAAGGCAGACTTCACCGACTGAGCCACCCAGGCGCCCCCAAGACAACTCTATTAAAGACAACATTTAATCTTGCTGGGCAGAGACAGAATCACGGGCGAATTAAGAGCTGAACTGGATGTGCATACATCTTTATACTGCCTGCCAGTTCTTGTCAAGACATTATCTCTGTATGTTTCTCAAACTGAGAGTTAAATCAATATCCATACACTGTTGATGACCATATACGTAGTTCCTGGCAGAAGCAACTGCACCAGAAAGGCCAGGGTGGGGGATGGGTATTTTAAATCTCTAACGATATGGATATGTGTCCTTCAGTGCTGGAAGTCCTTCCCAAAGCCAGAATACCAAACCACGGAAGAATTATGATGGTGACAACCCAACCAACCAAAATGAAAAATAAAAAGCCTTAAGTTCTAAGAATAACATCTTCAGACAAAATAAACAGACAGCCGTTTCCATGATGGTAAAGAAATATACTAACCTGAGTATTCACCATCGGACTGTGAAAAAGTTCTCGTATCTAACACCACCGCTACGCATCTCAAATCATGTCCTACGTAGATCTGGGCACCACCATTGCCACGACTGATAAGTCTTTTTCCACATAGACGGACTATCGTTATATTGACAGATTCTCATAGAATTAGAAAGGCAAACTAAAAGAAAAAAATGCGGCTGGAAATGTAACAAAATGAGACAAGTAAGTTATGGGACGGAACATCCGCGGTCTAAATAAAATATGTGACGGTGCCGACTGCCCCATAAAGTTTCTCCTGACACCCTGAAGAGACCAGCTGCGCTCACTCATGAGAAATGTGGTCATCCGTACATCCCCGTGACAAAAATATTAGAGCGAGCGCCACTGTCAAATATTCTATATGGATTTGTGACCTAAGGAAAATCCTATTAAGAGGCTAACGTGATACACCATGTGAAATATTATACACAGATACACAAACACACACAAAATGCTTTCGGTCCCGAAGTCAGAGGTGCTCTGTTTTCATCTTATCCTTTAAAAAATATAAATAAATAAAAGATCGCCAGGGGCAGTCAGCACCTGTGAGACCTGTGTATGCACGGCGTGACTCCAAAGCCCTTGGGGCAGTTGATTCAAATGACAAAGTGCAGAGGGAAGACACCCTCTACTCGCTCAGCTCATGGACATGGACCTGAGCGCTATTTGGGCAACAAAGCAAAAAGTACATGCACAGGTACTTGGAAATTGGGATTTTCTTTTTTCCTGCCAGAAATCAAGTCAGGAATAAGAAGCCCTCTCCACTCAGGCCATATGGCACCTACAGGTTCCTTGACCATTGGTAACAGAATCACCAAGGAGTTGATCCTATAACTCTCCAAAATCCTATAAACCGTCCTTTTATGGTTTCAGTGGAAGGAACACCAAGGGGGCATGTGGATTGAGCAGCAATGTTTTGTTTTCTGTTTTTTAAATTCTGCCAGGGGCCCACCAAGTCAGCTTTAAGAATTTACACCAGAGCCTGAAGGTCACGGCTATCTCCATCGACTGGCTGCCCATGACAAGATTCGAGTCAGACCTTTGTCAGTCTTGCTGTTGCCCTCCCAAGCACACTACCTGCTCATATGGCTCATCACGAACTTGATTTAGCTACATCAATTTAGCAAATATTCATGAACACAATCAGGACTTGCCTTTGCCTTTAGCAAACAGGTTCCCTGGTATAATATGACTCCTGTGTTCCAAATCAGCTCGAGACAATAAAAATGACTACCCAGCCTATTTTATGTGGTCAAGGGTTAAGCAATATTTGGGGGCTAAGGCTCTCACTTCTCTTCTAAACCCAAGTGCAGTGAAGTGCTATTTCAGAAACTTGCCCAGTCTCCAAGAGATAACTGAAACATTTCTACCCTGATACCTTTCCAAGGCTCTTCCTGACAACTAAGACTGGCCATATCAGTAAGTCCTAGTCAGTGGGATATAAGCAGAAGTATAGCCCATATTCTAGAAAGTCCTCTTAAAAAGGAGTAAGTCCACTCCTTGTCCTTACCCCTTGCCCCATTCTGATGCCTGGAATACATATGGATGGCTGGCACTTCGGCAGCCATACTGGATCACGAGTATGTCAAAAGATTACACCTGTCCTCTGTTTCTTGAAATGGGATGAGCGTGGTTTGTATTATTGTTGAGCCTAATCCCAACACATTCATACTGGATTTGGAAAAGTGATTGTGGTTAAGTTGTTGAACCCAGGTTTGTTTTCTTATCTGTAAACTAAGAAAAACAAAACACTTCTTCAGAGTTACTCTGAGGGTGAAAACAGAGACAATATATAAGAAAAGTACTTTGTACACTGAAAATGACTGTACCAATACTAGCATTGTTGCTATTATTTTCTAGTTTATTTCAAACTACCAGAGAAAAGTAGGTCAATGATTGACAAACTAAAGCTAGCTAAAAATAGGAACTCCAATTTCATTTCTCTGGCAAGATTTTTTTTTTTATTGGCAGAAAGTGAGTCCAAGATAATTAGTTGTATCCAAGTGACCACAGGTTATTAAACATCTTTAATGGTTGTTTTCCTACAAAATTGCTGCAAAGACATTATTTTAGTTCCTGGAAAATTAGGGAACAATGGTGTTTCTAACTCCATTTAGGTCCCAAGTTTCTAACTCTAGCTCACCTCGCATCATTTGGATGACAGAGCTGAGCTGGGAGTCAGGGTGTCCTGGGACCCACGGAGGAACCCTCTGCAGCACAGTTCAGAACCAGCTCGTCAACGACTAGGTCACCGCCAAAAAATGTTTTATCATAAACCAATATGAAAATGAAGCACACCTTATTTTTAAAAGTATGTTGTGTTTCTGAAAAACTGAAACCTCTGTTTTGGGTTACTAGTCATCGTTCTCTCTCCAGTAGGTGGGATTCCATTCAACTGAGCAGGAGAAGGACGGGAAGGCGCAGAGCTGGGGAGCACTGCAGCTTTGCCAGGAAAGAAACAGACAGAGTTTCCTAAACACTGCGTCTGCTGATCTGTGCTGACTCAGGGCATCTCAGCTCCTACCGTCCCGTGCACACACTCACTCTTCGGCATTGGCGATTTCTCCTGTAGAAATCGTTCATCCTTCATCCTAAATGACTTAGAGAAAGGTAGGTAGGTGGCAGGAGATACTGTAAATGTGTGCCCCCATTAACTTGATCAGGGTAGATCCCCCCAAGTAAGGATGGAAAAAATAACAGACCTATAAGAAAAAGGCAGTACTGGATTCCAATAGCAGGTGAGAAACAAAGTGAAAAAATTTTTAAAGATTTTATTTATTCATTTGACAGACAGAGATCACAAATAGGCAGAGAGCCATGCAAAGAGAGAGGAAAGGAAGCAGGCTCCCTGCTGAGCAGAGAGCCCGATGCGGGGCTCGATCCCAGGACCCTGAGATCATGACCTGAGCCTAAAGCAGAGGCTTAACCCACTGAGACACTCAGGCGCCCCTGAAAATTTTTTTTTACAAGATGTATTTATTTGAGAGAAAGAGAGGGGGAGGGAGAGAACGGTTAGGGGCAGGCAGAGGGAGAGACAGAATCACAACCAGACTCCCCACTGAGCATGGAGACCAATGCCGGGCTCGATCTCACAACCCTGAGATCATGACGTGAACCGAAATCAAAAGCTGGTTGCCTAACGGAGTTACCGAGGCGTCTCCAGAGTAAAAATTTTTGAAAAATCATCATCATGGAGCAACTCCATAATCCCATGAAGTATCAATCAATCAACCCACATAAAAGAAACATGGCCAAAGTTTTTCCCCCATTCTTTGAAACGACCGGGAGATATCCGAACTAGTCATTCTTCTAGGTAACACGGCATCTGCTGAATGCTTAGCACTCATGCATTTGGGATGGGGGGGGGAGTTTAACCCTGATCCCAAATAAGCACAGCCCAAGCAAACAGCCTGGTTTACTATTTACCTAGCTGTTCGTAACAATAATACCCTGATAAAAGAACGTAGAGAATATTTATTTTTCAGACTCTCAAAACACACCAATCCCAAGTCTTTGGAATGCACACACACACACACACACACACACACATGCACTTAAAATACTACTAGGATCTGATAAATATGTGCATATAAGATGACATTCATAAGTTTGCATAAATTGCTGTACACGTGTGTTCTATTTTTATATACTGACTTAGTGAGCTGGATACACAGGTGTTAATGTGAAGAAAAATCCTTGTCCCTGACCACAAATGTGTCCTGAAGTGGCACAAAGGGACAGGGCAGGACTTTTAAGGGCACAGAGTGGGGAAGTGGTTTTATTGGAGGTTCTGGAATAAGTCAGGGAGCCAGAGCCAATGCATCGATGAGAAATAGGAAGGAGCTGGAAAAAGGCAGGGTAGGGGCAGCAGCTGCCTGTCCTTCTCTGATTCGGCCTTCGTCCAAGTGAGAGGAAAGAAAATATCCAAAGAAACAATCATGACCATTATACACTTGGCTTCCAATGTGAGTGCCACCAAGTGCTCTGAGGGGAGATCTAATTGGGAACGTCCGAGGCAACAGAGGCAGTTTGAGAAATTCCTACCCATCAAGCTTTATTGTGTTATTCCAACTAAGCAGAGACAAAAAGACAAATCTCAGCTCCCTACTTTCATTTATAATTGAACCGGGTCCAGAAGGATGAAGCAGTACCATCTGTAAGACATGCTGCATTCGCAGCCGGGAGAATGAAATATTCAAATTACTCTAGGCTACCTCGCATAATGACAGGGCTCCAGAAACTGACTGGGGGGTGGGTAGACGAAGAAAAGAAAGTTTGTGTGTGTGTGTGTGCGTTTTAATCATTGCACTTTCAGGGCAAGAATCAACCTAAAAAAGATGTTATTCTCAAAGAGAGAGAAAACATGCCTGGGGGCTGGAGGGGGCACTTTTAATTGATTTATTATTCTCAGAAAAGCTGGAGGAGGGACAGTGGGAAACAGGGAGGGGAGGGGAGGGAAGGGGGAGCAGGGGAGAGGAGGGGAGGGCAGGGCAGGGAACGGAAGGGGAAAGGAGGGGAGGGAAGGGGGAACTTCCACTCTCATATTCATCAGTTTAGAATCCCTCTCACTTTCGATAGAGAATCCTGTGGTTCTAGTATCTTCCTTTGTGTAAACAGGGGTACTATTTGGGGGCAGGGGCGGGGGGGGGGCTCAGGTGGAGCCTGAGCGGCTCATTCTGATACCGCTAATCAGGGCTGCCGAAATGTGTGACATGGGAAGTGGGTCTAGCCCCTAGCACTAGTCAAGATGGAGTGACAGGCTCCATTTAAGATGTCACTGCACATAATAAAGTGTAAAACTATACTTAAAATAAACGAGATAGAAACAATAAACTTGACTTCATATTTGAACTTTCACAGACACGCAGAGACTGGAGGAGAGAGCACGTGTGCTTTGGGACTCTGCAGAGACTCCTGGTTCTCCGGTGCTTCCACGGCTGACGTTTCTAGGAGACCCGGTCAGGCTCCAAGTGCAGGTCAAGTGGTGGCATCTTATCTCGTGAGTCGGCATCAGACTAGCTCACAGCCCCAAACCCGAGGGGTCAGTAGCATAAGCCAAGAGCCAAGATCAGAGTCACTGGTCTTCCCTGAAAATGTGTCGGGAAGGTCTGCGGGGACCCTTAACTCTCGGGCTTCTGGAAGGTTCTCCCAGCCCGCTCCTGTCCACCTGCGCCAGGGCTGCCTCGTTGCAGCTTGGCTCCCCGTCTCCTTAGAAGGTTTAACACACTATTGTCAAGGCTGGTTGGCCCCAAATTGGAATGATACTTTTTTTCCCCTCCAGGGCCTGCAATTACTGTTACATGTGGGGGCGGATTCAATGTCAAAGCAAATGTTTTCCTTATGTTTCTTTCTTTAAAAAAAAAAAAAAAATCATAAATGGGAGCCAGCAGACAAAGCTGAACCAGCCACCCAGGCTTCTGAGTCACGGACAAGCACCGAAAGTGGACTTCCTTGTGCGTTAGATGTGGGGGCTTCGGCTCAGATGACCCCCGCCCTGAATTCTACTAATGCCACAGGTCAGGGCAGAGCTTGCAAGGACCCACTGCACCAGACCGTCACTGCACGTTACTGGTTCAGTCACATACACTAGAATCCGCTGTTTATGTGTTAGTCACTCCTTCCACCTTCCACCTATCGGATCGTAAGGTACTTGAGGACAGACATTAGCCTTCAAGAACATGTTTTTATTAAAGTACAGAATACATTCAACAAAAGCACACAAATCACAGCTGCTGGGTGTGGTGACTTTTAACAAAATGCACGCGGCAGGAAAGAGAACAGAGAGGGTGCCTGGCAGGCTGGATCTTAGGAGTCGTGAGTTCAAGCCCCATGATGGGCATAGAGCTTATTTTTAAAAAATAAAATAACATGTTTAAGGTTGTTATCATGCTAAAAAGGAACTAAAAAGCAATGGCGACATTGCATGAATTTAACAAAAAAAGGAGGGAGAGAGAGAATACAATTAGTAGCCTCTATCCCTGAAGCCTGGGGCAGCCCCTCACCATTAAGGGGAACCCTACCTCCAAGGGGAACCAGTATCCATCCTGACTTCTCTTACACAGAGGCTTGTTTTGCCTGCTTTTGAACTTAAATTACCCCCTACATTTCCTCATCACTCCATCGGGCCTGGCGCTCTCCTCATTTAGCAATTCAGTAAGTATTTAGTGAGCACCTACTATGTGCCAAGCACTGAGCTAGGAGAGCCCCCACTCGACACTCAAGACATCCTGACTGTTGGCAGGAAAAGAGAGTGAGAAAAAGAAAGTCACCAAAACCAGCACACTCGGACGAGGCTAAGTAGCAGTGTGTCCCATCGTGTGCACTTGCACTTGGCTGGTTGCTGGAGAGGAAAAGAAAGGCTGTCTCATGGATTCTGAAGGAAGATGGCAGAAGCGAGGGAAGGCAGGTTGTGCATGCGGCCACCGGCTCTGGGAGTCCCCTTCCTCCCAGGCTCTGGTAGGGATCATTACGGAGGGACCCTTCTGTCCCCTGCTTTTCCTCTGTCCTCGACTCCGCGGAGCCGAGACTAACCCCCCACACTAGGGCACATCTAAAACCTGCCACTCACAGAGTCTGCCCTGTCCCTTCCCACCAAGCCAGGCTGCAGTCACTCAGAGTGGGAGTTTCATTAGCTGTAAGCCACGACACCATGCAATGATATATTTAAGCAATAATGAACAAGAAAACAGTGCTTGTCGGAAACAGCTATGGAAGTGGTAAAAATAACCAACGGTGTTTTGTGCACACAAAGCCCCACGTGCAGACCAGATTCTGTAGGAGGCAAAATAACATGGGCTTCGGGGGGGAGAGGGGTGCGTTGTAGGACCGAAGAGGAAAACTTGCAGGGGAGCATAAGATACGGCATAAACGTGAGAGGGTCGTGGCCGAGGCTCCCAGTGGCCCAGCTGGATGGTCTGTGTTAACGTGCTGTCTGACGTCAATCACCCCACGCGCCACAGAGCTCAGCTCATCTCCAAAGTCCAAATACCTTAAACGCCATCAAAGACCATTTTGGATTACAAACTCATTAGCGCTATTAAGTACAGGAGTCTTTACTTAGTCTCATCAGATCTGAAGAGACCCCAAGGTTTCTCTTGACTGGCCCCGCAGAGGTGCAGAGCCTGGCCTGGGGTTGCAGACTGGCTTGGCCTGGCCCACGGACCTCAGGAGAGTTTCACTGGGTCCACACAGCCAGGTGTGAGAGCCTGAGTGGGAGCAGGCTGGGCTACAAAATAAAACACCATGATTTAGAGGTGCGGTTTTTTGTTTGTTTGTTTTTGTTTTTAAAGGCTTAAACTAGTTTGGAAAAATGCCTTTTAAAACTCTTTTCTTCCTTCTCTGTCAACACCCCATTGACAGCAGGTGGAACGTACTGACTTCACGGGCCAGAGACGTGAAATGGTAACAGAATTCATGTGATGATAAGGGTGGGTGAGATAGCACAGTTTGAGTCCTTAAACCGCTTTCTGGTAGTTGGAAGGTGAAACATGCCTTTGGGGCTGCTGCTTATATTTTTTGAATTGACCCCTCTGTATTCCCTATTTGGTCACCCTTCAGACAACAACAGAAAACAGGAATCTTCAGTGTGTCCAAGAGCTGAGACTACAAAGTTAGGACCCGTTATCATGAGGGGATGATGTTGTTCACTCAGAACATTCAGGTGTTCTTTTAACATTTTTAAAAAATTACAGTTTTCAGGACTTTTTTCCATTTGTACTCTTGGAGACTGAACTGCAAAGTCATGGTCAGCCCATCAAAAATTTCACCAACCCCCATCAGGTTGTATCTTTGAACCCCAGCACAATTTATATATGTCTTCCCTCCAAGAATCTGAGTCCCAAGGGGGCAGTGGTGTCCTCCATCTTGTTCATGGCTATATCGTCCATTTTTTTTTTTTTTTAAGATTTTATTTATTTATTTGAGAGATAGAGAGAGAGATCACAAGTAGTCAGAGAGGCAGGCAGAGAGAGAGGGGGAAGCAGGCTCTCCGCTGAGCAGAGAGCCCAATGCAGGGCTCGATCCCAGGACCCTGAGATCATGACCTGAGCCGAAGGCAGAGGCTTTAAGCCACTGAACCACCCAGGTGCCCCTATATTGTCCATTCTTGAGCAAAAGAAGAAGCCCCATAAATATGTGATGCATCTTCCTCTTGACAAAAAAAAATCTAGATCAGTGAGTTTCAGCAATATGGCTACCTACCCCCTCCACTCCACCAACTTCCAACACTCCCGCAACTCCCAGTAGATCCACTGACTGAAGAGTGTGGACTTCAATGAGTTGCTTCATAAATATAAAAAAACTTTCTCCTCATCCAGATTATCTTTGACAACTGTTTGAATTATGATTTTTTGTTGTATTACCAATTAGGAATTCTCTGGATCCCAATCTCTACCCTTCATCTCTGTGCATATGCTCAAATGTCATGATAAGCCTAAACGCATATATTTATAAATAAGTATGCAGACATCTAGAGTTTGTACTAAATACAATACCTTCCTCCATTTGTCTTATAAACACTGGATCTGGTGAGCTGAGAAACATACCAGGAATTCTCAAATCAGTCTTCACCTAGTGAGCAGATTTCATGGTCCTGGTATTTTCACTACATAGGCTTCTTTCTCTATTCGAATGACCAAAATTTATGTGATGCTTTTTTATATTTCTGGACGAAGCATGCAGAGTTAGGGTATCTTAAGAAACTCTGTGGCCAAGTGTATTTTTTAAAATGACAGCAAAGAAGAAGTCATTATAAATATGATTGTGAGCATATGTGGATTGCATTTCTGTGTAAAAATGTGTAAATTATTTCTTTGGAAAAAAAAAACAGTCTTCTAATTTTTAACATGTTTTGCAAGGCCCATATTAAAGGGGCCTTTTTTTTTTTAAACTGAGGTTTCCAATGGAGGCCAGTGTTTTCCATAAGACCATGGGAGCGGGGGGAATCCATAAGCCTTTTTGTAACAGGACGTGGGTTACAGAGGGCAGCATGAGGGAGGGAAGGGGGCTAGTCTTTGTGCTTGGCTATCCCTGTGCAATGCTATTCATATAATATGACAATGATGGCTTACATCAAAAGCCACAGTGCAAATAATCCCCTTCTCCATGCCATCCCAAAGCAAAAGCCGGCCCCCTAAAATAAGAGGCAATGTGCCAACGATGAGAGTCCCTGTATGCCAGCTAGCTCGGTGCAGAGGGGAACGCGGGGGAGTTTTTTCTGAGTTGGGTTTCGTGATGAATGTTGACTGGCACCGGGAGACTACCTTGGGCCCCCAGAGCCTTCTTAAAACCCTGGCAGCCTGCCAGGGGAGCTCCAACTTCGCAGCCCAGAGAGAGCCCTGTTGGCAGCTTGTCAGGAGCCAGGGGGTTACATGACGTCCTGGGGGTAATGATATTTTCCAGAACACTCAAGCTAATAGTCCCATGATGGGCGATTTGAAGGCCTATAGGTATGTATGTTTTCTTCTGTCCTCGGGGTGGGACGCTCAGCCATCCCTGCAAAGCGCCGGGGCGCCCATGCCGCTGACCTTCATAGCAGAGTTGGGGACACGGTCCTTTGTCTCACTTTACTCCACTGCCGAGGGTGTCCCACTCAAGCCAAGTCTGGTGTCGATCCACCGTCATCCCACTCTGAACGCATTTACGAAAAGCACGTAGTACGTGTCACCTGGAGGTGTTGTGGCACCGAGTGCATGTTTCCCTCTTCTTTTTGAAAAGCCCGCCAGGGACGGGGACATAAACACACGTTAAAAACCTATACCCGTGTAGGGGGATGTCCGGTAGATGTCCCGGGGTGTCCCCAGATCAATGCACCAGAATCTCCTGTTGTTTTGGGGGCGTGGGCGGGGGGCTGCAGAAGGTGACAGCGGATTGGCTTTTGTTCTCCCACCGGAGGTCCAAGGAGAGAGAAGCTGCGGTGAGTCTCTCCAGATGCACCCTTAGTTCCTAACATTTTAATCTCTTCATGTCTCTCTATGATGATGGTTTTTAATTCTTAGCATCCCGGCCGAAACGATACAGAAATTTGCAGGGCTCTCTGTTTACATTTTGTGGATGGAAAAGATAAAGACAGAGGAATGGAGTTCAGCCTCGCCAGCAGCCGGGTAACAGACCCAGCGCGTCACAGAACCTTCCGGGTGAGCCGAACGACGTCGGGAGCTGTAGGAGGACGCGCCTATCACAAAAAATGATGGAGTCGAACATGATCCCATGAGCCAGTTTGTAGCACCCTAATAGGTGGATCTCTCTCTCCCACACCCACCCCTCTATTTGTTTTAGAACAATATACTGAATTTAGTCACCCTGTTGAAAAGTAGGGTAGCCATCTCTCTTGACACGACGACTTTTTTTTCCCCAGGCCCGGCAAGGCAACTGCATGGAAACTCACATACAGGTTGATGCCAGTTTTACGTGTTGAAACAAACCAGTCACTCTTTCTCCTGCTAAGCAGTTAAATTAGAGAGTATTCAATTAATAACAGCTGAATATTCTGTCACATTTAGGAAGATGTATGGTAAGACAAGCGAGTTGTGATGTATCTGACAGAAATGATAAAGGTTCTCCCGACACAGTCTGGCAGATACTTGGCTCTTACTGAGGCTCTTTCTCATGTTCTAAAACGTCAGCAGCACAGACCCAAGATCCAGCACCGGCTTCAAGAAAAGAAACACTCCTAAGTGAATCAGGGAAGGCCCTGCCAAGTGTTCGAAAGGTGTCCAGCCCCTGCTTTTCCCCTGTGAGCCACAGACCCGTGCTCCTGTCCACAAGTGAGCCGGGCTCTTGGGCAGCAAGACGCTGCAGGTGCACGGACACCTGGGCACACCGGTGGGGCCCAAGCATGAAATCCGCCCCGCTGCCCCCGCCCCCCGCTGGGGCAGCCTTGCTGAGACACGCACTAGCCCAACCCCACACTTCTAATGGCCGTGCCAAAATGCTTTTATCTGCTCCGTCCTCAAGGAAGGCAAGGAATGCGGACCCCTTCCTGGCCTTGCTCAACAGAAATCTGTCCTCTCAGGGATCTTTCAAGGCCACTGGGCCCCCTTTGCAGGGTGAGGAGGCACAGTTCAGCATTTACGCCTGCTCCCAACACTGGGAGGCTTTATCCACATTCCTTAGCAAACTGCTCAGGGCCAAATTGAAACGGAAAGACAAGAGACCACAGCAAAATTGCTAACATACGGGGAGTAACACAACAACGCGTGACACAGCCAGCCAGCCACAGCGGCCTGGGGGAGGAGGAGCCGGTCTTGTTTCCGCAAACCAATGGGGTCAGAACCACACACCGGCTGTGGCCCTCCCAGACGCGCCTGGAAAAACCACAAGGGGGGTGCTGATGGGGTCACGCAGGATGCGACTTCCACTCCTGGGGAGACATCAGTCTCACAAATGTGGGGGCCGAGGTTCCAGGAGCAAATGCAAAAAGCACGTTGGTCAAAGGAAGTCCGGCTACAAATCAAACCAAACCACAGAACAAGGAGAATTCAAACAACCCCGCTTTCGTACCCAGACAGGATCGACACCTTCATCCCCAAGCTTTTAAAAACAAAGGTGAAGAGTTGCTGATTTAACTCGAGAGAAATTGTTCTCACGAGGGAGTTGCGCCCCCGAAAGAAAACTCAGAATCCCGTGCCGTGCGCTTTTTAAAAATGACGAAAGAAACGGAAGAAACAAAAAAGTATAGATGATGTTGTATGCTTTTTAACAACGTTTCTCTTGCAGCCTTGTACGGGACTCATGTCATTTTCCCGTTCCTCCCACCAACCCCATCAACGAAAAATGTCCAAAACACAAACTTCCTCACGCCTGCTATTGAATTCCTCTCCGAAAACCTTTCTAGTTCTTTTTTTTTTTTTTAAAAGATCTTATTTATTTATTTGACAGAGAGAAATCACAAATAGGCAGAGAGGCAGGCAGAGAGAGAGGAGGAAGCAGGCTCCCTGCTGAGCAGAAAGCCCGATGCGGGGCTCGAACCCAGGACCTGGGATCATGACCTGAGCCGAAGGCAGAGGCTTAACCCACTGAGCCACTCAGGCGCCCCAACCTTTCTAGTTCTATTCTTTGAAAATTTTTATGCCAAATACATACACACACGATCCCCCTCTTTCAAGGTGGCTGAAAACCTGACACTAACCCCAAGGATGCCATACACTTTTCCCAAGTGCATGAAAACACTTCTATAACCGGGAATAGGCCTCGTCTCAATGTAGCCCCATTGATGGGTTGAGCGCTCGCGCCCGGGGCGCATCAGCTAACCCACTGCACCGCCCGCCAGATCGAAATTGCCCCTTCAGTTCTTCCGTGGTCCACAGAATTATTATCATTGCCGACTTTCCCATCTACTTTATTGGCAAATGCCTTGGATTAATAAAGCCCTTGTGGTGTTTATGAGCAGAAGATCACTTTATTCCCCTCCTATGCCCAATGACACCGTGGGGCAACAGGCCCCACCGCTTAATTAGATTATAGAACTGTCAGGAGTTGGTGAGATTTTGAATTTATATTTCAATTAATATTTAATAGAGCTTAATTAACAATTCCCCCCTCTCCTCCTTCCGTATTCTGTAGTCTCCCCTATGTCTTATTTCTCAGATCTTGTTCTGGAATGGTAATGTGGCTCATGGTCTTGGGGAGGTCGCACCTACACGCCAGAGGTCGTTGTCCTTAGACATGCAGTGGCTGTGGCACCTGAAGAAGAAATCACGGGGAGAGGCTTTTTCTTGAAGTGAGTTCTCTGTCCGCGGCAATGTCCCAGCCCTGAGGGTGTAAAACAAAACCCTGGCGTGTGCTACACAGATGTGCTGACCGCCGACACCTCTAACGGGCTCATTTCTTGGGGAGCTACTTTGAAACCTCCACAGCATTTGAAAGGAAATCATACAGGTGCTTCCCCAAAGCCATGGATCCTACAGAGGCAGAGATCATCAGTTTTGAGACCCAGTGGTTCTTGGGCGCCTGGGTGGCTCATTCCGTTAAGCATCTGCTTTCAGCTCAGGTCGTGATCCCTGGGTCCTGGCAGGGAGCGCTGTGTTGGGCTCCCTCCTCAGCATGGAGTCTGCCTCTTCCTCTCCATCTGCCTGTTCCTCAGCTCATGCTCTTTCTCTCTCTCACACACACACACACACAAATAAATAAATAAAATCTTAAAAACAAAACAAAACAAAAAACAGTGGTTCTCAAACATGTTGGGCTTGGGACCCCTCTACATTCTTACAAAGTATTAAGGACTCCAAAGAGATTTTGTTTATACAGATCATAGCTATCGATATTTACTGTATTAGGAATTTGAAACTCAAAAATTTTAAGTGTTTATCAATCTATTTTAAAACAAGAATAAGCCCATTACACATTCACATAGTTTTATGAAAAATGCTATTTTTGAAATTAAAAAAAAATGAATGAAGTGTGTTTATTTTGCATTTCTGGAAATCATTTTTAGGATTTCCTCTACCTAGTTATTTATTTAGAGAGGGAAGGGAGAGGGAGAGAGAGAATCTCAAGCGGACTCCATGCTGAGCATGGAGCCCGACATGGGGCTTGATCTCACGATGCTGAGATCAACACCTGAGCTGAAATCAAGAGGTGGACGCTTAACTGACTGTGCCACCCAGGCGCCCCAATTTTGTAAATCATTTTAATGTGTGACCTCACAGAAGGCAGGCCGCTTGTCCGATCTGCGCTTCAGTGGCAACATCATATCCCATGGTGCCTCTCGAAGGCTCTGCTCTAGACTCAACTAAGACTTGGCATGAGAAAAGCAAGTAATTTCTCAGCATCGTCATCAAGGAGGCGTCAAAATGGTTTTGACCTCACGGTTCCCTGAAAGGGTCTGGGGATCCCCCAACCACCATTTGAGAACTGTCGTCCTAGAGGACTGCAAACCCTTTTACGGCTATAACACAACAGGCCTGATAGAGCTCAACTCCCGCTCTGGCACCCCCCGTCCCTACTCTGGTCCTCGGAGCTAACCGCATGACACATGAAACACTGGCTACAAGTTACAATGAAGACACACCTGAACACAGGCTTTCTGCCCCAGAACTTATGGGCTAGTTCTTCTAGAACTTTCTTACCTAGGATATAAGATAAGGGACACTTAAATATTTTTAAAAAGACACTGAAAGAAAGAAGAAAAAGGAAACGTCTTCCCCCAGCCTCCTGTAAACTACCACATGCCCTAGTGTCCAGACTCCCTGGGCCAGTGAGGTCTCCCCCAGGCAGCAGGCCTGGCAAGGGGAAATCATACTATTTCAGATCAATTTCACCCTCCCCCAACCCCAACAAGAAGAGCTGGTCCAGACATCAATGCAGGGTATAGCTTTTCTTTTATGAGCTTTTTTTTCTTTTTTAATGCTCTTGTTTGAGAATATATTTTAGTTGCTAAGAAACTAGTTTCTTATTGTAGACTCAGTGAGAGTAAAGATAAAGCAACTGTCAAAATAGCATGTTATTTTGACAGTAGCCATATCATAACCATAAATGATACAGTTTATCTGTACATCTTTACCTTCACTAATGGGGTCTAAATACTGTATTCTCAGATATTTCATACATACACAAAGACACACATACATGCTTTTAGTAAGAGAGGCCACCACACAGCAGTGAGCACTCAGGAAACAAACACACACACACACACACACACACACACACACACACACCCCCAGCCCCCAAGTTGAAAGCTTCCTTTACATACAACTGGAGACAAGTACAAATACTCTATTGGCTTTAGCTCAGGTTTTACTTCATTTAAAGTATTTTTTTTTTAAAAAGAGATGAAATGCTTTTTAAAAAAGGTAATACAGAGTGTCCTCCAAGCAGGAATGTTTTAGCTTAAAACCTAACTTTTTATGTAAAGTAAAGAAAAAGGCTTGGGTATGTCTGTATTCGTTTAAACCATCGTTCCTACATACGATTCTTGGTCCATCAGATGGTAACCGTCATCAGACAAGGCAGGTTTCTATACTGGCTTCTTCTCTGGTTCTCCTAAACCACGCACTTGTGCTTTGAAGAGACAGACTGATTCCCTCCCTCCTATCCACACATCCATCCACCCGAACACCCTCTAACTGTCCTTGTAGAAAGTTTTTGGTGTGGTCACAGGGTCCAGGCCTAGCTTATTTGGCAAAAGCAAGCTCAGGTGAACGATCAAATCTACCAAAAATCTCCAGCAACTCAAACCAAATACCCGAAGATGTACTTCATCTCACTTTTGTTTGGCTGACAGGTAGGTTTTTGCAGAATTTGAAGGAAAACCAGAACTAATCTTTGTGTCTGCTCAGGAACTTGTAACAATAAATGCTCTTCATCATCATTTTCACCTATTTCTTAGGGCAATTACCCTTAAAACTCTATTGAAGGAGGGGCAACTGGGTGGCTCAGTTGGTTAAGCGTCTAACTCTAGGTTTGGACTCAGGTCATGATCTCAGGGTTGTGGGATCGAGCCCCACACTGGGCTCCATGCTTAGCACAGAGTCTGCTCAGGATTCTTTCCCTCTGTCCCTTCCCCTCCATGCACACTCTCTCTCAAATAATAAAAAAATCTTTAAAAATTGAAATAATTTAAAATTTTTAAGGATTATTAAGGAGTTACTGAAAATAATTATTTGAAAGTAGTATAGCAACATGGGGAAACTCTATACTGTTTTAATTTGTTAGTTTAGTAAACAAGTACGTTCCAGTTTTAGCTATCTGATCTGTATCTCTATCTATCTGTCCATCTATCTATCTATCTATCTATCTATCTATCTACTAGTCTACAAATGCATCACAACAAGGAAAATAATAAAATAATGCAATGTATTCCTGTATGGGGGGGACAGGACGACCAGTATTTTTTTCTTTTACCTTCCCAATTTCCTGTGCTGCTTTAATATTGTCTCGATTATCACAAAGAGAAGGAAGGACATCGTAGGGATTTAGCTATACTTGATTTTCCCTACTTTGGGTGGCTTGACAAGTTTTCCCAGAGGGAGTGAGACCTACCCCGTAATGCCAAGGTGAGTCTAAAATCAAACCTATTACAGAGTCGTGAGTGTTTTCTCTCCAGTTTCCTCCTCATACTTCTAATCCTACTTGAAGTGGAGAAAGATTCCCTCTTGTCTTCTCCATCCCCCACCACTACCCACATCCCCCCTTCAGCCTGAGGGGCTCCTGTAAGGTTAGGGTGATATTTTCAAATCCTCATGCAAAATCTGATGCAATGAGGTGACCTTTCTCCTCATCCAGAGTGAAGGATGGATATCTTGGCTGTTTGCTCCCTGAGCCTGTAACCCTGCCTTCTCATTGGCTTCAAGAGAGCTTCCTCTGAATTCAGCAAAACTGCAATGTAAACATTTCTGCTGAGATTTGAAATTTGTGATAGAAATTTCCAAGAAGCCAGAGACTTCTGCAAAATAAGTGAATCACAGGGAAAATATCTGCTCTTTTCTGATTGACCCTTTTAATGACGTATTATTTAACCTTAGATGATCAAGGTCACAGAGCCTGCCATGACCTCTTCTAATGACTATTACACTGACCTTAGGCAACCAAGCCAGCAGGAATCAGAATTGATTAGGAGGATTTGCTGCCTCTTTCTGAAGTGGCCAGCCATAGAGTTCTTATTTCCACTTAATTATCTCCTGGCCTGTCCTCTGATACACATGACTGCTTCAAGAGGCCAGCAAGCAGGAATCATGAAGCAGTGGAAGTCAGGTGAACCTCCATGAGCTGCCTCTCTCCCTGCTATCCCCGGAGACACACACACATACATCTCTAATCACACAATTATTACTTATGGTGTGATATGGTCTCTCTGTATCTTCCATTTTGAATAAAGAACGTAAGGCTCTTAGTGTTTAATGCTTTGCATCTCAAATCCTGATGGTCTATTTGTGTAATTAGCAATACCCTGACTTTTGCTATCAAACCAAAAAATTGGAAAAAAAAAGGGGGGGGGAGTGGCACCCATGCTCTTCCTCACATTGGCTAACCTTCACTTTAAAGTTAAAATGGTGGACAGACCTCTCTTCATGTGCTATTTGGTGAATATTATTTTACTACTCATGATCAGTGCATACATTAGGAGATGGAGTAAGAAATATTTCTGCTCTAATTTGTAAACCTTATCCTCCACCTGTCAAGCTCCAATCCAAACAACATTCCAAAGCTGCCGGCCCCCAACGTGTCTTGGAACACCATTCCTCCACAGCTAGGAAGGCTGTCCTTTTCTCTGGTCTCACTACAACTCGGGTCAAGGTGAGCATCGCCAAGGTCCAACCAATGTCTCCACTCAAAGGATGGTTAATGATCTCACAACTTCTCGACTCCTCAGCCCAAGAGGAAGTGGCAAACAAAACCCCACTTTGCCTTTTCTACCTGTGGAAAGTGGCAGACAATTTCCTTTCTAGTGTGCCCATGGTCATTCAAGATTCAGAGAGGAATGGTTACTTGCTTCTGGTTATACAGAGTTGAGGGCTGTTCTGATCTAAGATCTAGTAAGCAGAACACAAAATATACCAAAATGCGCTGTCACATTACACCCATCATGGGCCAAGAATATAAACATGACCACATTTGTCTTTGTCCTGGCTTTTGCCCTCCTTTCTTGTACTTTCTGTTATATATATATATATGCAACACACACACACACACACACACACACACACAGGTGCCACATAAACACAAGTAGGAGAGTTACAAACATAGTACACTTTACAGTCTGGATCTGCTCAAAGGAAAAAGATCATTCTCGAATTTACTAAATCTGGGAAACGGTATCTGAATTTAGTGATAAGGAAATAAAATTCAGAGTCAGCAGATCAGAATCTGAGCTGGCCCTTGGTAACTTCCGAGTTAAGTGCTCCCTGCAAACTCATCCGCCCACACCTCAGTTCCTCACCTGCACGAAGGGAACAACATCATCACGAAGACTCGGGGACATAGTAAAAGGAGAAAATACAGTGATTTTGAAAAGAGTTTTGGGTTTTGGGAAACATGAAATCCTTCCTTTAGGATTATTTGGAAGCACAATATGGAAACTAGACCAAGGAGCCTCTACTCCAGAAGAACAGTGAGATCCTGTACCAACTCAACTGCCCGCCTTACCTTTCCCGCGCCCCTGCGCTCCCCCTACCACCCCCGCTGTCACCACATGCATCCATGAGGACCCCATGGAATTCTGGGCAGAAAAGCTGAGATAATGCATGTAAGTAAAAGCAATATAAAACTGTCACTGCTAACATGGCAGCTGGTGAGAAATCCAGACAGGAAGCATGTAGATAAAAAGACAACTGTTTACCAGAACTTTCTCAAGTTAGATTTAAGAGTTTGACTATCTATTACTACTTTTACCTACAAATCCCAGGCTAAGTGACCGAGACGAGTGAGCAGAGTGCTTCCTAGTCCTTTATTGTCTGTTAGGAACCTCCTGCACCAAAACGCCAAGCACAGGAAAAATCATTCTGAATACTTTCGGTACCTGAAAGCTGACTTTCTTAGCTTTTCTTTGGCTCTAGGAAAAGCAGGTTCAATGCTTTATTTCAAAGTACTTAGTACGGCCACTTGAAAATACCCACGTTCTACTGTTCTATCAGAACGCACTGCCAAGGGCCACATGGCAACAACAGATCAGCGAGAGACTGTTTCGATGCTGACATTTAGGACATGCGATGGGAGGCCCACTGGCAGGATCCTTCAGAAGCACATGACTCAGTAATGTCAACTCTGATTGGCGTGGAAAGTAACCGCATCCAGAGAAGAACGGAACGCAGGACTATGATACTAACATCAATGGCACTGGGTCACATACGCACATATGAAGGCATGCAGCAGAATTCACAAAGAAGTTTCTAAAGGTTCTTGGAAAGGTCTGATCTCAGATGGTCTCTCACTCTGCTAATGTCTTCGTTAGACACTTCATGGAAGGAGTAAATTGGCAGAAAATGCTTCAAACTGTGGCTGGTTGACTAAATTCACAACTACCGACTACCGAAACTGAAGCCTATTACCATTCCTACTCCTTTCCTCAAATGTAGACCATGCAGCTTAAAGAGAAGATTCAAAACCACTTCACAGACTGACCTTGTTGACAGTGAGGCACCTCATCTCTGGGTCTCGGCACACTTCCCAACACATTAATTATTATAACATGTCTTTGGCCAAGAAACAGTATTATTAGCTCAATTTGATAAGGGCAGAGTGTAGGTGTAGATATAACTGTTATTATGAAGATGAAATAGCATTTGTATAATAAAAGCTCAATCCTTTACAAAGCACTTCCAGCAGCAGCCTGCGATGATAAAGACCCGTCCCAGGGCAGCGCCGGGGAAAGACAGAATTCAGTAATTCTAATTTCCAGGCCATTGCTCAGTCTGTGGCCCGTGCTTTCCTTCTATTTTTCACTGTAAAGTTTAAGTGTCCTGCTTTGGTATTTTTCCTTGTGGAGGCAATGCAGCGCCATGGAAAAGAGTATGGATTTTCATATCAATTTTGCCGTATTGCCAACTAGATATATTGACCTTGAGCGACTTTATCCTCTCTCAGACTCAGTTTCTCCATCATTAAAATGAGAACAGAAGTATTAACCTGCAGGTCTGATGTAGATAATAGAGTATCACCATCTAAGTGTGGTGCAGAGAATAAAAATATTGCCTTGCGAGCTTGGTGTATTACATGAAATCGAGTCTTGCTGATGACAGGTTATCAATCAGCCAAGATGATATCCCTCCCATCCTCCCACCCCGCACCCATCCCCTCCCCATCCCCACACACCCTATCTTCTTAGATATGACCGACCAAATAGCTCAACTAAGTTTGGGACCCATGTGAAATTTCCACCCACTGACATGATCAGAATGACCATGAGTGTTAAAGTTACTTCAACATAAGAGCGGTGTTCAGTAACGATTTGTTCATCGGAGACATAGGAGATGTTGTGGCTGGAAGTTCTTCAGTAGTAATTACAGACAATTTGTGATGTCTCGATCCAAACATAAAGAAGGAACTAGAGAATGGAGAAGAGGGAGTCTCCCAAAGTTATAAGGTTAGGCGAGAAACGAGCCTAGGAAACATGATCTACTATTGAGTCCGACACATTACTTTGAATTTCTGATTTCAACTTGGTGTCGAACATGTGAGGGGCTTGCCTGGGTCTTCTGGTATTTCTGAAATTCTGCCATGCCTCTCTGATGTTTTGTGACTCCACTGCCTGGTATTATCTCCTGATGTACGGAACAAAAGCGAAATCAAGTCATCAAGATTAATGCAACAATCCCCTTAGACCTCTAGTTCCCTAGCCTGTATTCATTCTACCTTTCCTCCTTAGAAACAGAAACCCAACGTATTTAGAAGAAATGCCCAAGCGAAAGAAGGTTCAGGCAAATGAACCTTCTCAGGCTTCCTTGAAGCCAGCAACGGTCATGGGACCAACTTCTGGATAGTAACATGTACGTGGAAGTGTTCCATGGGAGGTTTTGAGAAGGCTCCTTATCTTCTCCGCCCTTCCTTACTGCCTGGAACATTGACACGATGGCTGGAAACCCAGCAGTAATGCTAAATTATGAGGGAATCTTGAGGATGGAATTTCAATGCAGAATGATGGCCTTCTAAGGCCCTGGTTGTCTGACAACTGACTCTAAGAATTCTATTCCATAAGATATTATTTAAGCCACTTTTTTTTTTTTTAAGTTGCCAGCAGACAGATCTAACGCTTAGCGATACAGGGTTGCTAAACTGTGTAAGAGAATCCTGGATTTCTCTGGAATCAATTTTTGAAACATCCATGAAAGATGATGCACAGCTTCAGACACTACCTAATAAACACCGAGGGGCCTAGCACATAGGGTGTGCCAAAGCGCAGGTGGGACATGTAGCATTTAGTTCCAACAGCACCAGAGGGAAGTTAAGTTTTCTAGCAAAAAGATCAACATAGCGGGCAGTGAGGGTTAGGAGTGTTGGATCCTTGAGTCCTGAGGATATCTTATTAAACACCAGAGAGCAAGAGATGGAGAGAGAAAGAAGGAAAGGAGATAGGAACAATTCAGCATGTCAGAGTCATTAGGTGGACATTCCAGTGGAGGAAGAAAGTGAACAAAACAGATCAATAGAACTGTTAACGAATTTGTCATCATGGCCATAAAATTACTATTATCACGGTCATTATTATGATGCCACTGACTGGACATTCATGGGAAAGGAGGCAATAGCTCCGGTCCCACCCAGAGCGCCCCCCCTGAGGCGAGGTGGCTTCTCTGACTTTGCTCCATCCCTGCTCCATCCCATTCTTGGCCCCTGAGGAATCTTCTTCACTGGTTTACGTGCTGTTTGCTAGGAGCTGACCCTGTAGCAGGAAAGTCAATCCTATTAGTGGAGTCAAAGCTTGACGCCACTCCTTCCGTCCAGGGAGTGGTACGCAAAGCCATGACATCCAGGCTCTGTGATGAAGTTACTCATTACCACGTCGCATTCATCACTGTCAATTACTCTCCAGTCACTTTCAGAAGCCCTGCCTCTAGCATTTTCAAGCAGCAAGCTGGCTAGGACTATTAACCCCCAGTCTGTAGATCTCTAAATATAAGCCCAAATTTGATCAAAATGATCTCTGTGTGCCCCCCCTTTTTTTTGAGTCAAGCTGCACCTCTCTGTTTCTTTTTTTTTTTTTTAAGTCAGCAGTTAATAAGGTTAAAAATGGGCTGTTTTTTATATGGCAGTTTTCTCAAGCTGAAACTGGAGTTCTAGTGTAGATGTTGGCTTCAGTGTATAATTTTTCCACGCATTTATTCACCACTTCACGGGAGGCTACTACTGTGCTGGAATTCAGTTTTGTGATCCTCAGTGCTGAATACGGAAGGGATCCTCCAGTCCATAAGCAACACAGATACCCCATAGTTGAAGGCTTTGGAAACTTTTCTACCCCTACCTAGGACAGCAAAAATATAAAAAATCTGCAGGTTTCCCTACTCTGGAGTTTCTCTACAATTGATTGCACAGTGAGTAGAAAAGTTACTTTTCTTTTCAAGACTCCCTGGAAGACTGTCTTTCAAAGATGGGTAATTTTTATTTGGCTCGTAGATGACAACTACAACTCTCAGCTTTTCTTCTAGCCCATAAATTTGCATTTTTTCCAGATGGGCTATGGTTTCGCCTAGAAAAGTTAAAGAAATTTCTACTTTAAAAGAACGAAACCATCGACTGTTAACTCCAAGTTTATAAGTCTCTCTTAGAACTGATGATGACATTTCTTTGCTGCTAATGTAGGTGATTTTCACCCTAGGACTTCACTGTGGCTTTGGTGGTTCATAAATCAAGCACGCATATGTGTGTACATACACACACACGCGCGTGTGCGCACTGACCACAGCCTCCTAGGATAGCAGCCTCACAAAGATGTCTTCATCTAGAGATCATAACTACGACGATGGCCAGGGGACTTATTAAAACACTCTCACCATTTATTAGAGCAGTATAGTGAAAAAGAAAAAGAAAAAAAAAAAAGATGTTGGCTACCATCCTACCCGTGCAACCAACAGGGACCCACAGCCCATTTCTGCAGTTACTTCCTTGTACAGATATTACAGTTAAATGACAAGTGCGAAAGACTGTGGTCTACTATACCATCATTCTTTCACTCTTGGATCTGAAGTACGTTTTACTTATAGGACCCTTTCTGGCTGCTTGTTAACAGGAATCGCAATTTATAACCTTGGAAATCTGTCTAGCCTTCTTTCGAATAGTAAAAGCATACATCTAAATCATACGAATTCTGGATCACTAAGAAGAATTTACCAAAACGTCCTCCTGGCCCACTGAATCCAGAGATATGGCCGTGATGGCCTGTGGGGCTACTCTCGCTCTGTGTACCTTCAACAGCCACAGGAACTCCTTGGCCAACTTTTCTGCTTATGTCTTAGAAAATGAGTCTCTTGGTATACACATGAGTAAAACTATTAATACCACATAGTAGCAAAGAAGAGGAAGAATTAGCCCTTTCCAGAGCCAACGCCAACACTCACACATACATAATTACTGGCTCTTGTCACATTTTCTCTTGTTAGATCTTTCTAGTTTTAACAACAATTTTAATAATGGTCCAAGTCTTTTGGTTTTGAAATCTTTATCCTATATCTGGTAACACTGATCAAATATCAATATCCACAGGTAGAGTTAATGTCCCCTTTTCTGCCTTCCCATAGAATTTTGCAAATATTTATATTATATAGCACTTATTATTATGTACTAAAAAGAGGTGATTATGTATCTGCCTGTTATATAAACTGTGAGTTCCTTGAGAGCAAAGACAATGAATGTCTTACTCATGCTCAGCACATAATAGACTTATACTCGACATTTTGCCAATTAATTAATGAATCCACGTTTGAATCCCAAATACCTTACACAAACCGCTGATACATACCAAGTACTCGGTAAATATGCTGATCCCATATTTCATAAACCCTTATTACAGGGGCCTGAGCCTTGTGGGTCTCCCCTTTTCCAAAATTAGTCACAAGTTTGTTTTTTCCATCCATCGTCCTTTCTCTGACACATTCACCTATTTGCAATGTAGCTGCTGCTCCTGGTTGTCGAGTTTTTATGGCCACTAGACCATGAGTTCTCTGAAGCCAGAACTGGGTCTTTTCCATGTTTTTTTATCCTTTCCATACTATTAGTTAAAATATATTTTCTTCATCATATGGCTCAGCGCATAGAAAGCATATGGCGAGAAATAACGGCTCAGTGTGCTTTGTTGCCATGGTCACAGATCTCAGTCAAGAAACCTGTGACCCACGGGAACCGAACCTATGGTGTTGAACCAGGGGCCAGGATGCTCTTGACCTCTGCCAACTGGCCACAGGGTTTCATCAGCACCCGACTCTTCTCTGCTCCCCATCCCTAGTCAGGCCTTCACTCGGAACTTTTATTTCCTCTCCTCATATTGATATCCAATTGCCTCTTCTTCAAACATAAACATCTCTAACACATAACCTATCTCGCTTACTCATGTCAGAGGCCAGCAGCTACCAGAGCTTTCTCCCAAAGAAATGGAGGCTTTCCGTGAGGTGTGGTTACAGAACTGTCATTTGTACCTAAAGAAATGGATGCTATAATTAAAATATAAGTGTCATTCAAATATTTCAATATAACCTACATTGTCTCTGAGATCTCAAGTAAATGAACGCTAATGTGTAAGGAAACACAGACACACACACACACAGAGTTCCTTCATAAAGGCTGCGGCACGAACTGTGTCCAATCCCAGAAAAAAGAGACGGCACTGAGCAACTTAAATGAAAAGGAAGAAAAAAAGGCAAGAGGGGGGAAAAGTATAATCATCTAAACTTTTAAAGACAGCAATTTAAGCAAATTGCCAAATCTGCTTTTAGAAATGAAAGGGGAAGAAAAATGTTCATTTCTTTTGACGTAAAATTGAGTAGGTCAATGGCTGTGACAATTCTCTCAATAACCACTAACAAAAGACCAGTTTGGGTGGGCAGGGAAGCGCTCAGTAGCAGGTACGCATTGAATCTTGGAATAATTTCACTTACCACAAGCTGTGTGAGAGAACCAAGCAGTGTGTAGAATACAGCCTGCGAGGTAACACATCAGCAGCTGAGGTGGGAAAATAAAACCTGCAACCAAATATTTCTTGAGATTTATTGCGTGATTATTTACTCAAAAGGCAGAGAGTGGAATGCGGAGCCCATTTAAGGCACCCGAGCAGGTGAGGAGGTCTCAGAGTAAAGAGCACCAAGACAGAGTAGGCATGTGAGCGCGTGGCTGTGACTGACTGACACCGGGGGAGACCCACGGTATTCCAAGATATGTTACCTTAAATGACAGAGCGGTAGTGGGTTTTTGAACTACGGCTTCCGCGACCCAATTTCGCTTATTGAAGAATTTATTGAGGACCAATGGTATGCATGATATTCATAAGAGGCATGGTGAGTAGGAAGAGGAGAAAACATGCTCCCAGGCTGTAAAGGACTTCTACCCAAGCTGGTGTCACTAAAGAGACCAACCATCACCCCACCCAGAGACAATGGAATAGTCACCAAAATATTGTCCAAACCAGATGGCACTGCGGTATAATTTACATAAGTAATAGTGGAAGGAATGAGAATTAAGGGAGCTCTTTGGAAAAGGTTTCCTGAAGTAACTGCACAATTCGACGAGACCAATTAATAATTAAGACCTGTGGATTTTAAGAACGGGGGTTTTATTTTAATGTTACTTAATTTAATTTTAATTAATTAAGAGAGCGTGGGGGGGGGGCAGGGGGAGAAGGAGAGAGAACCCCAAGCAGACTCTGCGCTGAGCACGTAGAGCCCTATGTGGGGCTCCATCTCAAGACCCCAGGATCACGACCTGAGCAGACATCCACAGTCAGATGCTCAACCGACTGAACCACCCAGGCGCCCCTTTCAAGTTACTTAATTTTAAAGATGGTGTAATTCAAACTATTCATCAGAGCATAAAGACAGCTTTATAGAACACAAGAAGTCCGTACCAACTGGCCTATTTCTATCATTGTAAGTAAAATCTCATCTAATTTTTCCTTTGTGGAAAAGATGGTGTGGTCTTATTCAAGAAGAGCTAGAGGTATAACCGCTTAGGAAAACAGTGTGGTAGTTCTTATAAAATTAAATATAAAGTTACTGTATGACTGAAGAGTGTAAGCCCTACGTGTTTACTGCAGAGAAGTGAAAATACATGTCACACAAAGATTTGTGCACAAATGTTCATGGTAGCTTTAGTCAAAAGAGCCCCACACTGGAAATGATCCAAATGTCCATCAATGGATGAATAGATAAACAAATTGTGGTATTTTCCCACAATGAAATCATGCTCAGCAACAAAAGGAACACACTTCTGAACCAAGCACCAACTTGCGTACATCTCAAAATACCATTTTTAAGATTTTATACATAAGAAGCCTGACACAAAAGACTACATTCTAGATAATTTCAATTATATGAAATTCTAGAAGAGAGAAACTCTACCATAGTGACAGAAAGCTGATTGCCAGGGGCAGGGATGGGGTGTGTGTGTGTGTGTGTTCGTGTGTGTGTGGTGGGGGGAGGGCCGTAAAGGGGCATGAGGCAACTTTTTAGGGTGACAAGCTCTGTATATTAATTGAAGTGGGGGTTGGGGGAGATCCATGAATTTGTCAAAGCTCATCAAACTACACACATAAAAGAGTGCATTTATTTATGTAAATTACACCTCAAGTTGATTAAAAATAAAAACTTAAAAAAAGAGAGAAAAAAAAGAAGCAACATTCATACTTCAATATTAAAATAAAGACCCTGACCTATTTCCCTGACTTCATCCTACTTTATTTTTTGATTTAGGGGACGGATCCACTCCACCTTTCAACACCAGTAATGTCCCACGTGCTACATGTCAGTCTAACTTCAAGTAAACCGCCATCTAACTTCAAATGAAACAAGCCCGAGAGGTTAAGAGTCCCAGGCTCACAGAAGGAGCTTTCCCTCGGGGGCCCTGCCATCAAGTATGGAGAAAACACAGAGTGGGTACGCTTCTCAATGCCGCCCAAAGTCAAGGTCAGGGAGGTCCTGAGTCATGACTGTTGGGTAGAATCTATTTGGACACGTCCCTTTCTTCCTAGTCTCCCTGGATCTCGGTCGACAGCATTACCTCCCATGCACCTCCTAATGTCCTTCTTAGGAGCTGAAAACTCAACATGTGCATTCCCATGGGATTCCGTTCTCTGGTTCTCCAGTAGGAAGCTCTACCAGACACAGAAACACAATGTTTTCATCCTCTTTCCCCCTGACGGTCCAGCAAGTCTGTCTGTTCTCCTGCCCTCTCTGCCTCCCTGACTTTGTGTCTCTCTCCCCTCCATCTGTCCATCTCGTCTGCCTCACATTAGGTTGACAATTATTTTTCTGACTTTTGCTGCATTTCCTGGCTTGTGCCTTTGTTACAAATCTATGTCTTTTCTGGAGGATAATGCACATGTCATGGTTCCTCATGTGGCTTTTTCCCTTCTCTTTATTCGGGTAGCAGAGGAATGGATTCCTCTCAAAGAAGGAAGATGAAAGGGGGAATTAGATTGCGACGAGAGAGCATGGAATGAGAGAGGAAGGTGTCAATTAAAAAAATGAACCCCACCGCATTCCCCTCTTGACAGGTGGGGTGAGTGGAGCTGACAGCCGTCACATTAGCTGGCTTTGGTGGAACCCAAATGCCTCGTGGTCCCCTGAGCTCGAAAGGAGTGATTCCAGGCCTAGCGGACACACTCACACATTTTCACTTGGTGTTCCAACGCCTCCCCCCAAGCTATTTCTAATAATGGTAATTATAATGATTTGAGGCTTACGCAGGGCAATTCCGGCCTGAAGGCAGATTGTAATGAAGTAGTCGGGGTGAAGGGAAGGGAGGGGGCGGCCATGGAAGGGGCTGGACAGGGACACGTTCAGGCCTTAAATAGGTTTGTCTAGTCAAGGCGACTGAGGTGGCCTCGACCGTCAGGCCCCAAGTTGCACCCCGTAGGACATTCCGAAACCTGGAGAATCGCTTCTGTCCAAGATGGGCCACGCTGACTCCCGGCCAAACCGAGAGCTCTGCTGTGTCGACACCATCCCTCCCTGCGGCCGGGGGCAGTGGCGACTCAAATCCCACCCGCCGTGCTCTGCCCAGCGCCTCTCATGCTCTCCCCTTCGCTAATGCTGTCCTAAGAGCCTTGGCCAGAATCCAATTACCGCTGATACACATCTTCTCTTGACTCCGAAGGGCTCTTTCTGCCATTGAAGGATACCCCAGAATGTTGAAAACTTGTCCTGATTGCAGAGTCAACGGTCATGTGGTCCTCGGCTCTGACGGAATGGCCTTAGGGGGAGCCTTGATGGGCCTCCCCCATCATCTGTGGCACCCCACCTCTCCGCTCTGCCCTTATTAAAGCCATTCGTTCTGAAAGCTAAATGAGTGTGTTTCCTCTTCAAACGCTTGAAAACAATAGCAGGCAGCCAGGGATGGGATAGAACAATGCCGGCTTAATCACTGTTCTCTCTCCTGCTCCTCAGCTTTGTTCCCGCTATCAGCAGTGAGGCCCTAACACGCCTTACGGAGATGCCGTACACACGGTCAGAAGCACACGCGTGTAGGCACACGTGCGTCTACGATATTTACAACAAATTTCCCAAGTGCGCAAACATACACGTTCTATATACGCAATAACACATAGAATTCAATCTCACTGTATCCAGATAACGCATATCTGTGCAGGTTTATTTTTGGCTTCTCTAAGCAATCAATAAATTCTTACACTGCCAAGTGCTGAATGAATACTTCCAACTAAATACTTCGTTTTACAAAAGGAATATTTATCTTTTCAGAGGATCGTGGTGTTGCAAAGACGGACTATATTTCTACTGTGATCAGAATAGAGATGAGCTGAAGCTACGGTGTGTGTATATATACATAGGGCTTATGCAATATAATGTAAAACTGCAGAATACATAGAGTGAGACAAATGAAGCATTTAAAGTTTAACCGGAAATGAATACTTCTGTGATAGTGTTAATGAATTACAGAAGCGTTTAGAATGGTCTCTGTTTTACTTTTCACCTGGTATCTATAGCTCTTGCTATCCAGATCAGGAAATAATGCCATGATATTCTCTCTTTATTCCACATTTCCTTACTTCAGAGATATTCCTAAAGTAACTGACTTCACTGGCAAAAAGGCAGCCCCATGAATATTCCCGCTCCAGATCACAGGGCCATCGCATACAATGTCATCTTTCCATTCTTGGCCCTTTACAAGCTGTCTAGGCACCTAAGTAAACACAGCCACGAGAGAGATAAAATGTTCAATATGTCAAACATTGTTTGTGACTCTTGGTAATGGTATATTATTAATTGTATCACACCATTGTTCATTAGTACAGATAACTTAACACCATGCTATTGGCAGGACCTAGTCGTGTGTGTGACATACGACAGGCATTCAGAAAGTGTTGGTTAAGTCAACCCCTTATATGAGAGCCGTATCATATGGGGAAAAGATACCCAACCCCTAAACTTCAAGAATCAGTAATGGTGGTCACGGCAAACACGTCGTCTAATGGTGATGACTTATCAGACAAAATGGCATTACAAGCAAAATTCAAATCATGACATTAATTATTCAGATAAGAATTAACAGGATCTATCTAAGTAATACAGCATTGCAGTTTTTATATTTTTTGTATTTTAAACAACCAAACAAGTTGTCCACTGACGTTGACTTTGGTCCGTTATATACAAGGAGTTCCTCCTTCAAACCATTACTTGTAATCAGGACCTACAATACTAAACTTCTTATGGCAAAACTCCAAGAAAAAATGAGAAAGGGGATAACTTCAAAATACAGAGTACTAGCATCTGATGTATTTGCACTGCACACGAAGTGCATGTCCGCTGAAATGCATACAACTGAATGCCTGTTAAATTACGATCTGTAATTGCATAGTGAAAAACATGAGCGCACACCCGTAACGAGTCCACACTTACACCGACGACACAGCAACACGGTGTGTGAGAACATGTACGCGCACAATGAAGCCCAACAACCCATTTGCAAATGAGTCAACGAAAGAAAAAAAGAAAGTAGACTATTTCTGTGGAAATGGCAAGAAACAAACACACAAAAAAGGCTTTTTTTTAAACAGTGAGTTTTAAATGTATAAAAGTTGTTTTCCTTTAATTAACAGGTTTCGTTAAGATTTAAAAATATTTCGTGGAAGTTAAAATCTCACTTAGAATTACTTCAATTATAAAGCTGTTAAATAGTTTTTCTTTTCTAGTTTATTGAAAAATGTAATTGGATAGAGGGGAAAAAATTCATTTCACTGTTTTCATCAGTCCCAAATTAAGGTTCCCTTTTTGTTGGAGCAGTATCCTTCTGTCAGTTTGAAGAAAACCTTACTTATGTACAAGCAGGTTATTCTTTATAAACAGATGGTAGTACAGAGTCCCGTATTCTTTTCTCACCAACAATGCATCTTTTGGAATTTCAAAATCAGAAAAGATCTTTGAACCTGACTTTGAAACGATTATAGTCCTGGGATTTCCTAGATGACACGATGACATATGAGATATGTTATATATTTCACTATAACAGAAATATCCTCCTATGTAAGAATTAAGGTGACACTGGGGACAAGCAAGACTCTTGAAAGTGGACCTGCTGGGTACCCAAGGTTGCGTATGACCCAGGGTTCCATGGTCCGGCAAGCAGGAGGTCCCGTTGTATTAGTGGTGGCACTACATACCCTTGTGGGATACAAGAGTGAATGAGACACATGGCCCGGCATCATGTTTGTGAGTCACAAACACCCTAAGATTGATGGGATCACCCCATGAGTGTGTAGAATGAAGTCCATCTATAGCCCCTCCGAGGCTGAAACTCCAGAGAAATGCCAGTATCCAAGGGTCTGATGGAGAAAGAGAAGCCCATTAAGGGGAACAGACTCCTTCAGGATCATAAAGGCCAAGGGAGTACAGCTTCTGAGAAGAGGTCGTGAAGGAAAGTTCTAAACACAGCCAAGACAGAAGTCCGGCAAGATGAGGACTGAAAATTACACATTACAGTCTGTAATAAGCAGCTGTGGGGCTTGGGCGCCATTCTCTAGAACAGTCTAAGGAGGGAGGCCGAGGGAGACCCAAGTAGGCTGAGAAAGATTAGAGGGAGATTTCTGCCGGCGAGCATTCGAATGATACGAGGAAGGGAGAGACTGTGGAGCTACAGAAAGATGGAGCCACAGGAAGGTTCCTGTGTGTTAGAAAGGACTCAAAAAGGCCCATGAAGACACAGAAGACAAACGGAGCCATGGATAAAGCCAAGGACCAGAAGAGAGAGCAGAGACTAGCGTAAGGGGCGCAGGCAGAATTGCCTTCCTATAGAAGGGGACTGGCTCATGGAGGAAGGAGAAGAGGAAGGTAGGATACGGACACATTTGGAGACAACATGGGGAGGAGATGGAGGGATTTTAAGATTAAGGGGTTCCACTTCCTCCATGAAACAGAAAGCGCCGTCATCTGCCAGGAGGCTAAGAAGGGCCCATGTTTCAACAGTCACTAGGGCATCTCTCGTGTCTGTGTCTTGAGGAAGCATTCACAGGTCAAGCCAAGAGCCCGGGCGAAGCCGGGGAACAGTACTCGGGGTGACGCTCCTCTCCTACTTGTGTGATGACAGAACCGCAGTAACCACTGCTCCAGCCACTGCCACCACAGAACCAGGCCTGTGTGTAAGTGAGGGACGGCAGGACTCAGGAAGACCTGGGTAACATCTCCTGTCTGGCTTCCGCACCGGCCCACAAAGCCAGCGGGGCGAGAACAGAAGAGCGGGCCAAGGTGGGTCCCAGCTCCAGCGGGAAGGCAGGTGCCCCGTGCTCCTCTCTGTGAGCCGGCTGGGCCCTCTCCCGACA
Organism: Lutra lutra; assembly: GCF_902655055.1. Lineage (NCBI taxonomy): Eukaryota > Metazoa > Chordata > Mammalia > Carnivora > Mustelidae > Lutra > Lutra lutra. The sequence continues at coordinate 61,585,484 of NC_062292.1, forward strand.
TCGGCCCAGTCCTTGCGGTCGCCCCGGGGGTAGGGAAGGGCCTGGTAGCTGATGCCCTAGGAGGGCCTGCGCACCGACCCTTCCCGCACCTCTGGCCCCCGCGTCCCGCCGGCGAGACTGGAAGGTCAGGAAGACGCGTGGCAGCGGGGGCCCGGGCGCCATCCGTGGACCTGCGGAGCGCACGCAGGCCGCCAAGCCGTGCTCACTTCTGTGGCAGACTTCATAAGGCTCCGCTCTTTGACTGGCGTTGAGTTTATGTGAAAGTAATTAACAGTAATTAATCCTTAATTACAGTAATTAGCCAAGTCGCAGTAAATTAAACCACATCTGGAGCAGATGAGGGCTTCCGAATGGGAGGCAAAGAGAGGCGACAATCGGGGAGATGCTGAATTCATCTGACAGCATCTGATTAAGCCTACCTGTTGCTGGCGGCCTCATTTGCATGCTGTTTTTGTTTGCATTTCCCAGTAACCCTTTCAAGGGCTTGCATGGTGTGGACCTCTTGGTCCTTGCTTAACTACCAGTTAGGCAGCCCGGCTGCCATGAGGCCAGGGAGTCCCTTCCAATCCAGCGGGGCGGCTGGGTTTGCCGGGGCTTTATTTATACGGTTCCCCCCCTCCCTCCGAACAAACAAAAATATAAATAGCAGGGACCTCATCAAGTGACAGGCTGAAATCAGAGGGGAAGCCAAGCGAGGGTTTTTTTTTTTGGCTGATGAAAAGGGAAGATGATATGTCTGATGGGGGAAGGAAAGCAAAGAGTAGCAAGAAGGCGAAAGACACTTGCAAAACTAGGTCAAGTGGGTCATTGCTGGTAAAGATGTTTCTAGAGCCAACAGAGAGGGAGTCAGCCTCCATAAGACCTACTGTGCCTATGTCAGAGACACAAACATGTGTGTACACATGCATGCACATACACACGTGCACTCGCACACATGCACACACACACATACTGCATTGGTAAAAACCCACCGGACTCTTCCACTTTTCTGCCCTCATTCTGATGAGCACGACCTAACAATGCATTGTTTTTGCACATGTAAGCAAAGGAGTATACTCAAAATCCCTTCATCCAGAGATGGGCATTGACAAATAGGAAAAGGAGAGAAAATATGGCAAAACATTGCCACAAATGGTTGTTCTAGTTGCTTCTTTAACACCAAGGGGGCGGAGCCAGTTGAGTTCATTCGACTTTTGTGACCTATTGCCACTCTAGACTTGACCAAGCATCGGCAAAGCGGTACATTTTCTGCATAATGAGTCTTGGAGCCTGAACTGCTAGGTTGTTCAGATCCCGCTGTAGCTGTGGTAGCTATAGTGAGGGCCAGAGAGGTCTTTCTTCAGCAAAACATTTCATGGGAAGACGGGGTTGAACCTCTTTCAAGATTAAGGAGAGGGCTGAGGGGAAAGGGGAGAGGGGAGAGTCACCTCCTTCCCCCAAATAGTACACCTAATGGGTCATAAGACCGAGGTTGAAAAAATGACACTATTCCGTCCTTACCATGAAGAGAGAGTTCCCAGGACACAGCCTTCTGCTACCTGAGGTGGGCACCAGAGAGGTCAGGACACCCGCAGGCTGACTTGGAGCACACAACTGCCATCGCCAGGCCACTGCCAACAGGGTGCGGAACAGCTCTTTCATGGGGAGGACTCTGTCTCCCCTCATCAATGCCATCAGCTCTGGGACTAACACTCAGGGTTATGTTCATGGACGAGAGCAAAACAAACTGAGGAGAGCAGGATTCACAGACTCTACGCTTTAGCCAGCTGGTAGACCCGCCATCCCTGCCGTCCTGCAAACCCAGCAGGGCCTCTGCGACACTCACAGGGACTTGTCGGTGGCTTTAGATTTCCTGAGGTCCTCTGAGACGTATCCCAACAACACCAAAGAGCTGTTGCTTACCAGATGTGCGACATGAGGCAAGTCAGAAGCCAAGTCTGTTTCCAGACGTGCCAAGTGAAGGGTATGGATGGTACCCACGCCCTCACATTATGGACAGGATTAAATGTGGCCACGGATGTGAAGGCTGGCCACAGGACCCGGTGCACTGGGAAAACCTGGTGATGGTCACATCTTCTTGTATTTATTTGTTTATTTTGATTGAGAGAGAGAGAGAGAACACATAAGCAGGAGGTGGGGAGGGGAGGGGTACATGGAGAGGAGAATCCTAAGCAGACTCCATGCTCAGTGCAGAGCCCAATGTGGGACTCGATCTCATGACCCTGAGATCATGACCTGAGCTAAAACCAAGTCAGACGCTTAACCGACTGAGCCACCCAGGTGCTCGCTTCTCCTCCTCCTCTTCTTCTTCTTCTCATCTGTCCTTTGCTTATTACACTTGTGTGAGAAGCAGTACAGACTCCTGAGCCAGACTGCCTGCCTACATGAGCTAAATATGCGACTAATGTGCTTTGTGTCCTTAGGTAAGTTGGTTAACTTCTCTGGACTGTAGGTTCCCTAACTGTAAAACAGAGATAATATGTATATCTACTTCATCTGCTTCGTTAAAACAAATTGCCTAGAAAGCACTGAGAATCGCCCCAAGCATAGAGGAACTGCTATACAAATTTGCCTATTACTATTGATATTATTATTTATACACACACAAGCACCTATAAAGATGTATATGTCTACCTGTAACACACACACATACATGCAATCCCTTGAAATCTCTACATTCACATTAGAAGCATTTATATGAACCCACGAGTCCCGAGAAAGCAGGCCCAACCTCTTGCTGCCCTCACGGATGAAAGCCCCCAATGTAAGCACACAGCTAAATGTCCTCAGTGGGACCATGACCATTTCATTGTGGGGGAACCTATCAACAGGACATCACTTAGGGAAAATTCACTTTGAATCAACAAAGGTACTCTAATCATTTGAAACAGACGGCCCCGAATGTATTTCCTACTTACTGTAAGAATTCAATCCTGTATTTTCGTTTTGTTCTTTTAAACCTCTAAGATCAGTTCCCCCATACTCCTGAATGCCGCCTTGAAAACTCTGCCTTGCGAAGGCATGTCCCACCTTTATTCAGACGTCCTATCGAATGTACTAGAAGGAGAAGCGGCCATTCCACGCTGAGCGGAGGAGAGTAGGAGCGCCTAACAAGGGACTGAGGAGCCTTCCAGCAGCAACCCTACAATTATCTTGTGGTTTCCTCGAAGTTCTAATGAGCTGACCCATTTGGCGTATCAAATGCCTCCTGACTGGTTTTGTAGCTCTCACCCATGCAGAGACATGGCTCTGTGACGAAAAATAAAGGCCATTTAAGCTGAAATATGTTGCAGTGGGTGGAGAGAATATGGGGAAAGAGTTGCATCCTGCAGTTAAGAATTACTCAGTGACTCTGCACTGGTGTAAAGCTAAAAGCCAGAGGCCCAAAGCAAAAAAATATGCATTTTTTGAGAAAACAAACAAATCTGTAGCTGAGAGACGGTCCCTCCTTCTGTTGAGTCAAGTGTGTTTAGTTAACATTAATACCCGTATTTTCTGCATTTCCCCCAATTTCATTATTTAGACCATGTCTAAATCCAGGAGAGGTTATAATTCTGAATAACGGGCTACCTGCTGCCTGTGGGGATATGTGATAACGATAATAAATAATTTCTGAAAATTACAAATTCCTTCTATGCTTTTGGCTTCATTTTGGAAAACAAAGAAATTATTGGTTTGCCCAAGAAATAGGAACATGGCATGTGGGCTCCTTGCTCGTGTCTCTGGGAGCCACAGCCTGAAACGGCTCGCCCGTCTTCATCAGAGCCGCAGGTGTCCTCACCAGAATGCGTACGAATGAGCCATCCCCACTCTAAGTTTATTGGTTTCTCTTCTCACAGCCTCAGCAGAGGAGGGGAGGGGGGCCCAGATGCTGAAAAATCCCACTAGAAACAACCACGAGGTATGGGCCTCCCTCTCCAAGGAGAGACAGACCACTTGCCCACTTGCCCCTCACAGAGGAAGACGGTATTCACCGTAACTTGGAAGATGGAGCAAAACCTCGGGAGCTCCGGCGCACAGAGGCCCAGACACCAAGACTTGCAGCCAAATCCTGGCTACTAACAAAGGCAAAAATCTGCATGGCCTGAGTGGCAAAGGCCCCCTCCCCACACCCCACAGGAAAGTGGCCATGAGTCATCTCGGGTACACCGGACGGGACTGCTCCAAAACCAACCAGGGACCTTACCACCACGGGAGTGTGTATGTGACCCTAAATCAGGGGTCAGGGATAACCTGACCTTTAACCTTTAACCTCAGGGATAAAAAACAAACCACGACTGCATGACTAGATGCGAGAGGCCAGAAAACCCACCCACAAACTCCCACCCTCTGCTCAGCAGCCCTCACCGAAGGTCACTTGCCCCGTTTACTTGGAAAGGTATGTTAGTTCTTGAAAAGCGCACTTCATTAAAATGCCCTACGTCTGAATTGTATTACTTTGGATTATAACCGGAGGGAGTTTTATTAACATGACACAGAGAGGAGGAATAAACGTGCACACGCCTAGTCCCTGACTTCCAGAATCTTCTAATTGCAACCGACAGAAATGGCAGATTTTCTGAGATTGTAAGACAGACATTAAATCCATACGTTAAACAAATACATAAGTTAAATAAGTTAATTACTGAATTTCATTTCATACTCATTGTGCACATGCCAAGGGATGGATGCCATCACTCACTCCGGAGATCCTGAAGGGTCAGATTATTTATCCCTGGGGGTCTATAACTCACTACAGCCTAAGCTCGGTGTTAGGCTTTGGCAAAACCGTACCGTCATATTGCATTGCTTGGGCACCTGACCAAAATACAGTGATCAAGAAGAGACACTGGAGGGAACCCAGAAAATGAAGGGGAAGGCTTTTCCCCGCGTTTCAGAAGCACGAGAGAGGGTCTTGGAGGAAGCCGACGCTAAGACAGAAACGGAGCCCCTACTCTGCACCCATTCAAAGGGACGCCGACGAGGTCACTGCCCCCAAGGACGGGTGTAGGATCCTCAGCAAATCCCCAAGGAAGGATCCTCAGCAAAAAATGCACCTGGCAGCCCCACGCAAATGCTGCTATAAATACCCGAACTGGGCACCCCCATGAAGAATGATTTCACAGTGGGAGACGCAACAGCTGCTTTTACCAACAAAGCGTTATTTTGCGATTACAGGTTTTAGGAAGTACTTCTCTTCCTAAAAGACTTTCTAAAGACCATTTTTATACTCCATAGACTTCCATTTCATACCCAATAGACTTTAAACATAGTGTAATTCAGTGATGAAGTAAGTGGCCATGCTCCCAAGTTTATATAATTCCTGGATGTGACTTCAACATCTATTCATATACCCAGATGTCACCAGGGTTTTGGGGTTTTTTGGTTAATTCATTGGTTCCAGCCATATTCATGGCTGAACGCCACCTGGTTAATTAAACCGATCCTATGGCAATCGAGCTAATCACTGTTTGCCTGGATAAAATAACTGGGCTGGCAGGGTCACTATCCAGCTATGCAGGGGACGAACAAGCAGACTCAGAATCATCGTTCGCATTCTCTCTACACTAAGCTCATGGCAAAAAAAAAAAAAAAAGACATCAGCTTCTGAGAACTGTAATCAACATATTCAAATCCGGAAGATCCCGTTCCCTGGAGGGGACAGCTATGGGTCCACCAAAACGTCTGTGTGCAAGAACAGAGATTCCAAGTAAACATTGTGCACAAACTCCGGTCATTCCACAGCAGTTTCAAAGGATTTTTCATCTTTAAAAAAACAGATTTAACTGTATAGGAATTCAAGCAGTACAATACTTCTCCAGCAAGATGGCATCCAGTCACCCAGGGCAGTCAAAAATTTTCGACTGAACACAAGAGTAGGAAATTCCAGATAAGCTTGGGCGGTTACATTTCATTTCCAAATCCTACGGTTGTCAAAGGCTCCCTCTACCAACGGGAAAGTAAGACAAAGCCAATCCTGTCATGGTGCCAAGCGCTCTCGATGTCTTGAGCAAGTCACTGTCATTCTCCACCTTGACTTTCTTACCAAAAGATGAGAGACAGCAACTTCACAGTCAGGGTTTACTTGTGTAAGCAAAGTGCTTTGAAGATAGGAAGCCAGACAAATTAACGGAACCATTATTTTTGCCCCAAAATGAGTCTGTTGTGTGTTGGGTATCCGATATTTCTGATTTGCACCTCAGTCTGAGAGTGGGAACCAGGCACTGGTTTAAGGATTGCTGGGAGCAAGCTAGAACTTGGAGATGCGTTTACTGGGAGTCAGCCAGTCTGCCAACCCACCAGTGGCTGCAAAGTCACCTGTGGGAAAGCAGAAAGGTGCTACAGAAGTTGAGGCCCTGTGAGCAAAGGCTCTTTAGGGGGCCCACACAGATTACAAGATGGTAAAGAGAATCGATGCTGTCTATGAGGTCCTGGGAACCCCCAGAGATCTCCCACTGGGACAACTCCCTCCCGGCATTTCTGGCTAAGCGTGTGAACAGAGGCAGACCGAGCCAGCCTCTGTGTGAGGGACAAATAAACATTCTGAAGACTCAAGACTGTGAAGTCAACGGAGCCTCAGTGCAACCCAAACCTTTGGGGGTTTATGCTTTATTAGTCTGTATCACGGCTTCCAATCATTTGTCCCTTTAGAACAAGAACTCTCAAAGACCTGACAAAGAGGAACGGACACTTGCGGTTCCCCATTTTGCTTTCTCACTCTCTGCAAGCCTCCACTGGGAAAAGGAGATGCCATGCTTAGGAGGCTGAAACACCAGAAGGGATTTTCTAATGAAAAGCACAGCCCAGACACCCCTCCCTCAGTAGAGTACCAGAGCATTTGTCTTTCAAAACTAAGGACTGGTGCAGGCGTCCTGTACAGATACAACGGAGGGATCCCAGTCAGCGTCTGCAGAACGCAGGCACCATGCCCGGCAAGTGATGTCAACAGCAGAACCCCTACCTCTTACACCCAGAGAGGCAAGAGAGACAAACGTCAGAGCAACACGGGAAAGGCGGAGCATCACACCTGGGCATCACACCAGTCCCCTCCCCCAAAATGAGGCACCTGGGCTCCTCTCCCTTCACTTAGCTGCTAGCAACGGCATCAAGAATATCTTTTCAAGCTCTTGCCAGGCCAAGGGCATCTGGGAGAAAAAAACAAACAAACAAGATGCTGGATGGGAAACACATCATTGCTGCTGTCTAGGAGGTCATTCGCATGTGTGATGTGTGTGTGTCCGCCTGTGCACTTGTGTATCTGTGTGTGCACGTGTGTGTGCATGTACTCATGAGACAGATATACAAGGAATCGGATGCTCCACAGAAGGCTTACATTTCGGGAATCGATTTACGTCTCTGCGGTCTGCACCCAGGAGTGAAGCTTCCACCAGATCCCTGCTGCAAGGCTGCGTAACCCGGTAACGTCTGACGATCTCATTTCTGGCTGGAATAAGCTCCTTCCAGGGCCTGGGAAGGCTGAACAAAACCCACTAAAATGCTTGGAGCTTCTGAGGTTGGTTCAAGTTTTAGGCAAAGGTGTATCTTGTTTCCAGGAAGCACACGTGTGCAGGTGGACAGACAGACGGGCTCCCCGTGACCCCCAGTCCGTAGGCCGACTGACGCTATTTGGGGACAGAAGCTGAGCTGCGTAAACACTCCCCACTCTTCAGCCCCTTCCAGGCTGTGGGTGCCGGCCCTTCTTCTCATCTGCATGGTTCAAATTAATTATACACTTTAATTTCATGAATTATTAATTTGATTCTGACTCGGTAGCTTATGATCACCCAGCGCTACAGACTATACAATTCCAGCTTCATTAAAACATCACCAGCTGCCTGAGAGACAGACATTAAATAGGGGAGAGCAATAATAAAATTAAGCTTCCGGCGCATAGCAACAGTCTTCTTCCCCAGCGGCGGGCAGAGCTGGGCTCTGCTGCCTGGCCGGCCCGGGGGCAGAAAGGAAGCCGTCCTTTCAGAGCGGTCCATGCCCTTCTATAGAACGTGCTTCTTGGCCTTCCACCACGCACACAACTTCAGATGCTCAGATGGCACACTGGGGAGGAGGGGGGTGCATTCATCTGTCGATCTCTCCCTCCAGCCCCAACCGTTTGTCCACCACCCACATGGAGCCCACATTAACTCTTCGATCGCTGCCAATGCTCCGAGCGCAGCCGGGCTGGCCACGGGGTTCCGGTGGCAGCACATGATAAGCCCGATCCAGCCGGTCATCGTACCATCTGCAGACCGTGTGCGCAGGAAGCCTAATCTGGGGCCCGGCGCAAGCCAAGATCTGAGTCAGTGCAAGTTCTGATCCATTTCTACAATGAGGAAAATGAGGCCAGGATCTCTGAAGTTCCCAGCAATGCTGATTTCTTCACCTTCATGGGCGAGACGGACTGTTCTTCCCAACCTCATGATGCCGCACCCGAGTGAATAACCCTTTCCCAGAAATTCCCCACTTCCTCTTAACAGGGAGCATTAGGAAATCACATGCATATCACTCAACAAGGTCACTGCCATAGGTTTTAGCTGTGTCCTTTTGGAAAAACCCTACGTGGTTACTCCACCAAGAGAAGTCCTGGGTTGACTGATGGTCAGACCCTTCTTCAAAGAATTCAAGAAACCACTGGCTGGGCAGACAGCGCCCCAGCTCAGTCAGCATCACGGAAGCAAATGGGGGAAGAAGGAGAGAAAGAGAAGAGGGAGCGGTCCAAGCCCCTTTCTTCCTTCTACCTCATCTACAAAAAGCCCAGTTAAGAATGCACACGCCTCTGTGGATTAATATACTCTTTCAAATAAATAAAACTGCAGCACTTCCCCCAGCAACTTTGTGGCAAAACAATTTGTCGAAGGCAAAGGTTGGAATTTAGACATTCCATTTAGCCGCTTCAGGAGTCTAAGGACCTCAAACCTCGTGGGATTTGAAATCGATGGAATTAATTAAGGGAGATGCCCAGCACTCTCCACTAAGTAATCAGCAGGTACAGTAGACCTGAAAGTCTATAAAGAAAAATGGAACAGGATGACATTGAAGGAGGCAGTAAGGATTAAAAAATGAGCATCCAAGTGGGAAAGGCACACGCCCATTGATCGCGGCATACGAGATTAAAGCTTCAGTGAGCAGCAAGAAGATCCTGTAGCAGAAATGGTTACCGAGCCTGAGCTTAAGCCCTGCAGATACATATAATCAGTGACAGCCAGGCAGCCCCATGCAGGGGACCACCTGCCAGGGAGCCTAGAGCCAAGGGTCGGTCTAGGGATAAGATGCAAAGCTGGGCTTAAGGCATTAGTACTCTAAATGATAGTGTACCGCCCGACACCACGTCCTATCATGTTTATTGTCTATTTCCTTCACTAACATGGAAGCTCCATGAAGACAAGGATTTTGTCTCTTCCGTTCACACTGTTATCCCTAATGCCTAGAATATAGCCTGTCGTGGGGTGCCTGGGTGGCTCAGTTGGTTAAGCATCTGCCTTCGGCTCAGGTTATGATCCTGGGATCCTGGGATTGAGCCCCGTGTTGGGCTCCCTGCTCAGCAGGGGGGTCTGGTTCTCCCCCTCCCACTCCCTCTGCTTGGGCTGCTTGCAATCTCTCTCTCCATCAAATGAATAAATAAATCTTTGAAAGAAGAAGAAGGAGGAGGAGGAGGAGAGGGCGCCTGGGTGGCTCAGTCGTTGGGCATCTGCCTTTGGCTTGGGTCATGATCCCAGGGTCTTGGGATCGAGCCCTGCATGGGGCTCCCTGCTCAATGGGGACCCTGCTTCTCCCTCGCCCACTCCCCCTGATTGTGTTCGTTCTCTCAGTCTCTCTCTGTCAAAAAAATAAATAAAATCAAAAGAAGAAGAGGAGGAGGGACATCTGGGTAACTCAGTTGATTAAGCATCTGCCTTTGGCTCAGGTCATGATCCCAGAGTCCCCTGATCGACCCCCACATCGGGTTCCCGGCTCAGTGGAGTCTGCTTCTCCCTCTGCTATTCTCACCACTCTAGTGTTCTCTCTCACTCACTCACTCTCCCTCCCAAATAAATCTTAAAAAAAAAAAAAAAGAAAACTACAGCCTGTTGCAAAAAGATACTCCATAAAGTTTTGTTAAATGAATGGATAAATGAACAAATAAAACATTCTAATTGAACATATGCACCCCGGCTAATCCCTGGATGGGTTTCCCCACATTCCGATGACAGCCAGGTAGAGAAGGGGGAACCACAGGTGAGCTACTAATGAGAAATTAAACACAGCTGATCCATGAGCAACATGGGTCTGAATGGCACAGGTCCACTTACACACAGGTTTTTTTTACACTAGGGCACTGTAAATATATGTTCTCTTCTTTAAGATTTTCTTAACTCTTTAATTCACTTTATCGTGAGAATACAGTGTATAACATATATAACATATAAAGTATGTGTTCATCAACTACTGACATTATCAGTAAGGTTTTGGGTCAATGGTAGGCTACCATGTTTTGGGGGTATCAAAAGTTATACGTGGGTTTCCAACTGTGTAGGGGGCTGGTGTCCCCAATCCCTGCAGAGTGCAAGGGTGATCTGTAGAACACTCTGCCTTCAAACCTGGGGAACATCAGTGAGCCTTTCGTAAATTGCTCTTTCGTGCCAATGACAGCAAATGGCAAAGTGAGGGAATCCAGATAAATGTGTTGGAAGGTATTCCACGATGGGAAAAAACTGCACCGTCCTAGCAGAGCGCCATAGCTCAAAAGAATTCAATTGTTTTTGCTTTTAAGTCATTATGCGTCTACCTTCATTATCTCCCAATCCTGTACAAAGCAAAAAACAAAACAAAAACAAAAACAAAACACAAAAAAACACCACCACCAAATACAGCACCCAGTTTTACACAAGGAGTCACAGATTTGAAGCAGTGCCCTAAAGAGAATTCTGGTCGCACTGATAATCAGGGAGAAAGTCTTAACATCCTCTCACTCCCCAGATCATAGGCATCCTGGTCAAATGCCTGCTCCGGGGCCCGAGGGGGAGAAGAGCAGAGAGTCCCATATTCCCTGGTGCACAGCTGACCTTTCTACCACAAAGCATAACCAGAAAAAGCCCCCTTCATGACAATGCCAAGATGCAAATTCTAGAAATAGGAACAGACAGTCGGCCACGCACCTGAGAATGCTTACAGACTCCTGGGATCAGGAGAAGCGTTTTCAGACACCGCCGCAGCTGCCTAGTTCCCTTGGCCAGCTCCTCACTGGTCCGGGGAAGTAGAAGACAAGGCTTTCCCAAGAGAGATTGACCTTCTTTTGGAAAAACAGGCCCCCTCCCCCTGCCTGAGAGGATTCCCCTAAAATCTGTCTTTTGTTACAATAGGGGTATGACCACTGCTGAGTATCCCTCAGCAAGGAAGCCAGAGAAGCCCTAAGCTGACCACAGCTCCCCTGGACCAGAGAAGGTCAAGCCACACAAGTAACATTCCACTGGGCATCTCTGATACCGTTAACGGGAAGCCGCCACATGCCTGCCCCAACACCATGTGCACTTCGCACTGAGGAAGACAAGCAGCTGGGTCTGGGGGCACGGGGGGCTCGGGCCTCAATGAGAGTTCTCCACGCGAGCCCTCGTTTGGGCTCTGGCAGAAGGCATCCTTGAGGGGCTCCTGCTGGTGTCAGCAGATGTGAGCCTGAGAAGTAGTAGCTTTCATTTCTGTGACTTCTTCCAAAGGAAGTTAGACCCCAGGGCTCCTGCATTCATCACAGAGTCCTAGGAGCACTGCTGCCTTTGCGACCAGAACTGTCCTGCAGGGAGGACAGGCTGACTTCACTACAGAGCACAAGAGTCTCTCAGAGGGGTCAGCACATTCACACAGGGATCCTTGGCACAACACAAGCCTGAACACACAAAGATCCAGCAGCTTCTGCCATCTGGGAGTGAGAATCCAGACAGGGTGAAGTTTCCCATGAGCCCAGATATCTAAAAATTGCCTCCTGGCACTGGACACATAGGAGTGTTTAAAAAAAAAAAAAAAAAAAAAAAAAAAAAAAAGAAAGCAAGCAAGAAAGAAATAGAGAAAATTAAAATATGCAGATCAATGAAGGAAGGATTTTCTGAAACAGAAAACACAATCTCTCATTGTTTGCCCTGTCTTTATAATAAAAACACGGTGTTGGAAACCGTCTGGACATGGGGACTTTCCAGTTTCCATGGGAGGCTGGACGTTTTGCATTCAATACAAATTAGCTCCTCAAAATCAGAATCAATTGTCATAAAATGTAGGGAAGTGTTTTCCCATGGGGCAAGCATTTGTGGTACAACTGGAAATGTTCAACTTGATTATAATGCTTCACGAAAAGGTCAGCATGGGATTTCGGAGCTTTACCTTGAGGATGTTGGCTGGGTTTGCGGGCAGGGTGAACCGGGGAGAGTCGGTCTGCCCAGGCTAGCACGTCCACATCACTCTGATCACATGTCACAGGGCCGGCAGCCGGCCGTGTGCTTTAGAAAACACACACACACACGGACATACCCCCATGGGCACGCGCGCACACGCGCGCACACACACACACACACACGGACATACCCCCATGGGCACACGCGCACACACACACACACACACACGGACATACCCCCATGGGCATGCGCGCGTGCACACACACACACACACACACACACACACGGACATACCCCCATGGGCTTTCAGAAACCCAAGCACTTCCAAATTCAAAGGTAGGCAGAGTGGCCATCACTGGCATGTTCATTGCACAGGACAAAAACAATGTTGCCATATAATAAGGCGACAATGCAAAGCTGGACCTCCCTCCGTGGGCCACAACACGGAATCATCTGGGCATCATTTGTGCATTTCACCAGTGCCCTGGTCTGGGCCTCCCCACATCCCAAGACTCTGATCTAGAACATGTGCAATTTTCACAAAGTCTCCGGATAATTCTTATACCCCATACATCTATTCTCTGGTTTCCTATAAATACGCTATTTACAACTCCAGTGAACAGCCTGAAGCCTGCAGATACTCAGGCCAAGTGAAAACAGCTAGCGCTCCCAGATATCCAGGTTCCAGTCGAACGTTCGTCACGGAGTCGCAACGCCTTTAGAATTGGGGCTACATATGTGACATTTTAGGGCAGACATCAAAGCCTTAGCCTCCCAACCTTCCCTCTCCCAGGACGAGGTACAGAGACGGAAGAATTTCCCCTAACCCCACCTCCGATTTAAACTTGCATGAGAGGGAGGGCAGAGAAAAATGGCTCGGTGTGGCGTCGCTTGCTCAGGGGGACACTGCCCTGCCCGTTTGTTGGCTCTCACACACCAGCGTGGCCGTGTGGGTCTCCCCTGCACTCGTAGGAGCCCCCAGCTTGTGCGGTTTATCAGATCTGACGGGGCCACTGGCCGGGAGCAAGGCTGGTAGAACTCTGAAACACTTTTGTTATCAACGAAAAGGTTGTCATTCGGCCACTTCCGGAGGGTCAGCCCCATCTCCTTCAGCAAATCCAAGTGTGATTCCACGCCAGGGAGGGGGGCTGACCACAAAGACTGGGAACATGGGACGACAGTCTCGGTTTCAGAAAGACCTAACCTCTGTCTTCTTTGCAATTGACATTTTTACATTTCAAACTCTGAAATGCTGCAACAGACTGCTCTCTCAAAACACATCCCTGACACAAAGAAAAGAGCCTGTGGCTCTCTCCAGCCTCTTTCTATCAAGTCCAGATGATCAGAGAAATCAAAAGCACGGCGGAGTCTCTGGTGAGGGCCAGCCAGGCCACCTCTGTTATTAGCTTTGATTCCACAAAGTAGCCAAGGTGGGTTTAGCCCATCCCTGAAATCTGACCGATTTAAGGTTTGGCTGTCCGAGGGCTCCGAGGTCGATGTCACATGGATATTCATTGTGTGATGACAACTAGAACCCACACAATCATTTTCAAGACCACGTTTGTCCCCCAAATCCTAAATATTCCTGGTTGTCACATATTCCTATTAGATCCACCCGTGCCAGGGCTCGACCTACAGAAGCAGCCTCCAAAATGAGGAAGGTCACATCTTGACCTCCCAGAGTTCCCAAATGGGATCCAACTGGGAGATTCAATGGGTGGCAGCTGATTTTCACCCCAAGCACGGTTATCTTTATGGGGGTGGAGGGTAACATCCTTTTGCAGAAAACAATCTGGATTCTCCAAAATTGCCTTGAACATGCTACAAGGCCAGCGCAAGATATTTTTCTTTCTTTTATTTTTTTTCAAGATTTTATTTACTTATTTGACAGAGAAAGATAGAGCACAAGAAGGGGGGGGCGAGAGAAGGGGAGAGAATCATCCCAGGACCTCTGGGATCATGACCTGAGCCAAAGGCAGACGCTTAACTGACTGAGCCACCCAGATGCCCCACAAGATATTTTTCTCTATTAATCTGTTAGTCTAAGTTCGGAGTCAAAAAAAAAAAAAAAAAAGGTAAAACATGCTGTTAATGGCAAGTTCACATTTTTACTAAAGAATCACAGCTCAGGAATCAGACTTAATTCCATGACTTAAGTTTTATGCATCCCTGGCAAAGTTTTTAAGTGTTATGAACCATTCAGAACTATTTAGGAAAGGGGAATATGGTTACCTATCTTGATATTTTTTGAGGATTAAATAAAACAATACCTACGGTATCTGACACACAAATGCTAAATAGATCGCTAATATGTCGAGTTACCTTGATTCTGATTATTAACGGAGGTTAATCCTCTCCTAGGTTTACACTAGGTACTGTGACGCACAAGAACTGGACAGGAGCAGGTGTTACTAATTCCAACTTAGTGCTCTGAACCCACAGTCTCCCCCTAGTGGAAGCCGATTAATTTGTTTGTTTTTGAACTGATGGGCTCAGCCAAGGCACACCTGTTTCCGGGCAGGGCTCGATGAAATAAATGCTTCATTTTGTTTCTCCGTCAGAAATGGGGCCCTCGTCCATGTAGGGGATGTGTCTAGAGAGCGTTTGTTCTAACTTTCTGGAGCCAACACACACCTGCCCAAGTAGCCGAGATGATGTACTCCCACTATCCTGAGCTACTAAGACGGTCCCAGCTGCTGCTGGAAGTGTTTTTAGATGCATTATTTATTTGAACACCTGCCTGACAATCCTAGGCACAGCTCTGTCTTGGAAGGGAGGGGCCACTGGGACACCCCAGGACTCCTTCCCAATATGGCTGCCTTCGCTGGTCTGGATTCACCCTGGGGCCATGAAGGGCCTTCCTCCTCCCCAAGTCTGGTTCTGACTACATCACACACCAGGCGTATAAAAGTCGTTGAAGAAACGCCTCCCATGGCCTGGTCTGAAGCAGAGGCTCCCAAGAAACCCAAGAACCTAAACCCAATGCCACACTGTGCAGGTCAGACCCAAAGCATCCCGCCCTGGCAGCTGCGAAAATGTCCGTCCCCCTCAGCTGTCCCTCCCACGGTGGCACACCCCTAACCACTACCATGTCCTATTTACCAGAAGGGAAACTATCACTCTCTTTCCCATCTTTCTGCCTTTATTTACTTGCTTGGCCTCAAATGCAACACCCATTCGTCCACCTTGTGCTGACCATCATCCCCCCGCCCCATTTTTCAATTTTCAACTCAGAGCCCCAGTTCCCTTCCCCACCCCCACTAGCCTGCAGCTTAACCGCTCTCCAACATCCAAAACCCAATACGGTCTGTATCATAATATTGCACATTTTAACTACGTTCCACAAGGAGCTGTCACACCGATGGTGTCTTCAGGTCTTACAAGAAAGGAACTGTGTCTGTCTTTCTTTTCTTTTCCTCTTTAACCGTCTGTATCTCGGTGGCAGGCACGTACAGGTGGTGAATGTCAGTCTGAAGACTGACCGAGAGCCCCTCGTGAAGCCGTGTGGCGACCCCCCATGATGAACGTGTTTACAGGAAGAATTCTGGCCATCGGCGCTTGGGCTGGGTTCAGCAGGTCGTGCTGTCTCTGCACATCCTGCCTGGGGCCAAATTGCCTAATCTTTCAAAATTTAGTCTTCCTATTCCATTCGAGGGGCTAAGGATCTTATTATTTATTTAACTCTCAGGCGTCTTAAGGGACAGAATGGTTAAGAAAGGCTCGAAGATGTCGCAATGAATGATGCCGTCTCTCGGGCAGGGCAGGCTGCCCGGCACACAGCGGTGTGTCCAGAGGCACGCGCAGAGAAGCGCACTCCTTGGAGGTCGCCGCCCCTCCCTGGAGATCTCCATCTGATCTGAAAACACCCTGCTGGCATCACTTATAAGTGGAGTGTCTTTATATGTAATGACCCGAATACGCCCGTCCACGTACCTCAGAGAAGCAAGTGCGATTCGACAGAACTGCAATTTTGTTATTCACCCCCCCACACACCCCCCAAGTAATCTCTCTGCCTTGCCCTCTGACCCTCCAAACGGCTGCCTTCGGAAGCCTAGTGGACCATCTGCCTCTGTGCGTGGTCCTCTCAGGGTGAGGAGGAGAGAAGCCTGGATTAAAGGGCCTTGGCAGTGGGAGTCGAGGTCCTAAGATACAGGTTTTTGACCGATGGACAGAATGTATGCTTTGAGGGGAAAAGGGTATCCTGGGCAGGATTTCTGAGTCAGGGGAATCGACTCAGGTAATTCAGACTTGCAATCCAGCTTCTCACTTCCAAGGCCTGGGCTAGTGAAGCCAGAGTTGACCTACCTACTTTAACTCAACCACGTACCGAGTTCCCACCTGGATCCCGGTATCATTTAGACACTAAGCAACAGCAGGAAGCAAGTTGAAGAAGGTCTCTGCCAGGGGTCCCAGACGAGGTTTCCTTCCATGACTGGGAAACATGGAAAGCAGTTTCCTGGACAACAAAGAAGGCACTGGGCCCCGGCTTCTGAGAACCTCAAAGTCACCTGACCCTCAGGAGCGCAAGCTTCATGAACAACCAACCACAAGGCCAACCAACAACAACATTCCCCAGTTATAAGCAGGCCGCTGCAGTCCTGAGAGGTGCTTGTCACAACTCCCAAAGACCTCGTTGCAATTTTTTCGCTGTTTGTGCTGAAGGAGATTTACAAACCAAATGGCTGGGACTGTGCGCCCAACTTAGAAAGATCGTTTAATGGAAGAGTCGTCATTCAGGAAGTCCAATTAAAAGTTCTATTCATTCATTCATTCACTCACGCATTCATTCAAATAGTCAGTAGTCAGTAGTCAACTTCTACTGAGCGGCTCGATGTATAATGGCAGGTGCCCGGGCGAAAGGCGGAGATGGATGGCACAGTCCCCGCTCTTGAGGAACTTAAAAATCAACTGGGGAATTATGATCCTCATTTTATAGGTGAGTATAGATGAGCGGTGGCATGGACAGTTAAGGGATTTATTTTAAATTCTTCATCCCACAACGAAGTCATCCTACAAAGTCATCATAAAGATGAAAGACCACTGAGCTAGAAGGCAGGCCATCCTCAACCCTAGTTGGAGCCCTGGTTCGGACTCATGGGGCAGGTCTGGTCCCCTCTCTGGGGCTTCACCTTCCTCGTCTACAATGAGGAGGGGGTAGCTCTTTACAGTGCATTCCTCCAGGTCCAGGATTCTATGACTCTGATACTTGTGACCAATAACGTTTGGTGGTTAGAACGAAAGGACTCAAACTCTTGACAGATTTTAAGGAGAATTGTTACTCCGCTCACTTAGAAAGTCCTACTGAAAGGAATATGGAAGCCATTCCATTCCTTTGGCACTCTGCTGTTTTCTTGTAGAAGACGCTTAGCCCTAAGTAGGATATGTTCACTTCTGGGCACTTTCTAGCTGGTGTTCTGCCGTCTTAGCAACGGTGGCACAGAGAGCTGGAGCCCTTCCCTACATCTCCCTGCAGCCCCTGCTAATTGCCTATAACACGGGGTAATAAGTGTTTGCAAGAGCTATGTTGCTTCCTGTTAGAATCGCCGCTCCCAAGATAATGTAACCAGTCTATGGGCGATGTGACAAATGGGGATGTGGACTACGTGTAAAGAACTCTCCATTAAAGGTTTAACAGACAGTGAGAGGACTGACCTGGATCGTACGTAAGGTCCCTTCCAGATTTAGATCTCTATATTATATTACGATGAATTCAGTGACAAGAATGTAAAAGATTCCTTTATATTGAATCCACCAGTGACTCTGAAACGTTCACCCAAATCACTCAAATTCCATTAATGGGCACTAACCTCCAAAAAAGAGAATAAAAACTCCTAGGAAAAACCTCTGTGTGGATTTTTACAAACAGACTGTTGAATAATTTCCTGACATTTCCAACCCTCCCCAGAGAGGTTTCTCTCAACTTGGGGGACATCCCCCTGAATTGCCAATGAGCTGACCATTTTGCACCATGTGAGCTGTAAAATCACATCGATGGAGATCTAAATGACAGAAAGATTGGATTTGTTTATGTTTAATTTTCCCCCTCCTGCTCCCACACATCATTTGTCTGTAATACCGTGTTTTTTTTGGTTGCAGAGGCACAGGTGGTTCTTATTTCAGGCTATAGGAACGGTCCTGCTATTCAGAGATTAACGGATAAAGGGAGCCTTGTAAAGAGATTTGCATGATAATGGTAATAAGGCTCTCTGCCGCCTTCTGTGCTTACTTCAGTCTGTGTGCCCCTGAAAACGTCCCCCTCCCCCATGCAGGGTCCCCTTGCCCCTCTTTCCCGCCACCTGACTCCATGCGCTCAGTCTCAGGCAGACAAAAGTAAATCAGGAATGGGGCAGCTGCAGAGAGCAGGGACAGGACAGAAAGAAAGAGGAGAAGAGAGACAGAGACAGACAGACGGAAGCAGAGCAGACAGGAAAATGCCTACTGCTCTTTAGGAGAGCAAGGTTTCTACAAAATGAACAGAGAACATACCAGACTTGCACCGTCCACAGCAAACAATACCTTCAAACTTCCCTTCTTTTTATGACGTCTGCTGCCATTGCTGTTCCAGCTTCCCTCCTACATTTTATGTTCAACACATGCTTGACAACCTCATATATATCTTTTTATATATGATACATACATAAAACCATAACTGCTCTGGCACCGCACACATGTCAAGGCCCAGATGTAACTTACTTCAGATGCAAAAGTTAGCTGTGGATTTTTGCTTCTATGTATCCCTGCATAGGCACAAGTTCAAAGGGCTTCTCCTGGAAGGCTACACCAAGAGGCAGGAACCTGGACCTCTCTGAGAACTTCACAGTTTCTCCCCAAGGGCGGAAGACCAGTTATCAAGCCAAGACATCACGGAGCCTCAGTTTATACCCTTCCTCGAGCCTCACACCATGTCCTTTCTCTGCACTTGCGGACCTGCCTGTGTTCCTCGTGGCCCGACCCATTGTGTGGCCTCCAAGCCTGTATGGGGATGATGAACCGGGCAGGGAATGTCATTCTGGAGAGATGCCATGAAAATGCCCAGGCAAATGGATTAAGACAGAGAGCACAAGCCGGTCCCTACAGCAGGAGAGAATGTGGGAAGCGCCCAGGACCTACACCCACCCATCTGGATGGAGACTCCAACAGCGGGAAGATGCGTCAGAGCCCACACACCAGGCCGGGAAACAGAGTCCTTTCCCTTCCTTTGTCTCCTAAGACCTGCACGTGTTTTCCCTCATTTGAAGGGAGCCCGGAGCACTGGAAGCCGGGCTGACCCTCTGCCTCTCATGCTGATTAACAGCCCACAGGGGCACACATTACTACCCACCCCACCTCCTTCCTCTGCGCCTTCTGATATCAACCGGGAAAAGGGAATCTAAAAATAAAGCTGGGGCCAGAGTGTGTACCACTCGATTGGGCTCCTGTGCTCACAGATCTGCTTATTTTGGCCTATCTCTCCCCAGCGATAAGGCTGCTAACAGCCTGTTATCAGCCAGTTGGTGAAAATGTGCTCCAGCCTGATTAGGCCTCAGTCTTTGCCAAGGTTATAAACAGCCGTTATCGTTTTCCCGAACAGAATAATCCGGACAGTATCAGCTCAGAAACATATGGGCCACACAGAGAAGATAGCCGCTGACGGACACTTCATTTTAATTGTAACGAGTGGGTAGCAGCAGCCTGCAGACAGCAGACAGAGAGCGACCGGATTGGCAGCAGGGTTGGGGTGTGTGTGTGTGTGCGCGCGCATGTGTGCGTGTGCACAGGCAAGCGTCTTTTTTTTTTTTTTTTTTTTAATAAATCCCTTCTTCCTTCCCTGGTCTCCAACGCCTCAACCACTTTGCTATTCTGGGTGGCATAATGAACTGGACCCAACCCCAGATGCTACCAGTCACCAAGCATGACCCTCCCCTAAAAGGCAGATGGGACCTTTCTGATGCTCTCATGGAAAAGGAAAGAAAGAAAAAAAAAAAAAGCAAAGGGGAACAGTGGGGACCAATACAGCTGTCTCTGTTCTTTAGCCCCCAATTCCACTCTAGGAACCTGCCTGCTCACCGGACCCGGAGCTCATCCTCATGGTCAAGGGTGTTCAGAGACCACTCCTCCCTGCGACCTCCCCACTCCCTCACCCCCCGCCAACGAGCCCAGGGTCTGGCAGGTAGCAGGCTCTTGGAACACACTAGCTGGACATTTACAATGGAGCCTTTATACCATGTCCCTCACCTTTTCACACAGAGACAGCCGCATCCAGCTCAAGGACGCTCACGGGGACAAGCTTGTGCTTGTGGGGATGTTGTGTCCTGAAAGCAATTTCCAAAACCTGGCTTCTCCCCATGCTCTCCTGTGCCAGACTTGTTTCTCAGGCTTGACACAGGCACTCAACTAGCTGGCGCGTTGCAGGGGAGGGAGGTGGCAGAACACAAAAGAAATCACGCCGGTCAAAGTTTTGCTGGAAGTGTTCGTCCCTCTGCCTCCAGGTCAGCAGATGTCTCCAGGGCTGACAGCGCGGCCCCGGGTCACCATCAGCACATGGCCTACAGTCGCCCTGTCCTTCCAGGGAGTGATTCAATTTCTCCTCCTGTGTCCGCAGAAGTGGGTGGAAGGAGAGGGGCTGAGAAGCAGGGAGGAAGGGCCCAGGACAAGAGGGTATGAGGCGAGCACACTTCCCGGCAGCAGACCCAGCCTGCCCTCCCCGCTGTGGCCCATGGGCTCCCACCTGGCAGACCAGATGCGGCCGGCAAGGGCAAGTGCAGCACCAAGGAAGAGACGCGCCGGTGTTCCCCACCATGGACTCGGCCATCACTGTCCACTCTTCTGCTCAACACTGGAAGAAATTTACTGTCTTCAACCTGGCTTTCCTTTTCTTCCCTTCTCCCACTTTTGTCCTTATCCCAGGAAGAAGCTGGTATTTATAGCATCCCGGTGTACACACCACACACTAGCCAGAGCATCCTACAGGCACCTGCTGATTTAATCCTCCAAATGAGGCTATGATTCCCACCATTCCCGCCCAGCTCCCTGGCCAACACTGTGTAAACCTGCTCGCACCCAGGCTACACCCTGTCCTGCTGTTGTCTGGGGTCTAAGAGTAGCACCCCCTCACCCCTGCACTCCTCCACAGATTTACAGGGGCTCACAAGAAGCCCACCCCCAGGACTGATGGGTATTCCACTATCGAGTGAAAATTGAGTCCGTGATAATGTTCCTGTAATAATATCAAATTCAGAGAGAGAGAAAGAGAGAGGGAGGGGAAGTCCTGCTGCTCTCTGAAATGAGCCTGAGGCCCATTTTTGTTTTAATTCTTTTTTTCATGGCTTTTCAACACCTGCTCTCACCCTTCCACTCGCCCTCCCATCTAGGGCTTAGGTTGCCTGGCAGGAGCCCCAAGAGACCGGCCGGCAGATCCATGCAGGCATCTGCAGTGGGTGGTCTGGGTTCGAGGTCTTGGTGGTCTTCAGCTCTGTGCCCCCAACCAAGTTTCAAGGTCACAATGGTCTTCCCCTCATTACCATCAGAATCTGAAAATATCCTGGACACAGGAGAATCCCCCTCTGAACTCATGAGTGGGCTCAGGGGTACTTTATTCAACTTAAAGTGGGCTTTTTTCCCCTTTTCTATTTTTGTTTACTTATTCTTTCTGTTTCAATAGACCCGGCTTTGTTCTACCACGATTTGGGGCTAACAAGACTAGAGGATTTCCTTCAATAAGCAGCTGGGCCTAGTTCTCTGGTGGGTCGGCTCGCCATTTCAACCACCACCCCCTCCCTTCCCCGACAAAGCTTCCATTTTCGTGGAAAGAAGGCCAGCTTCTCTCGAGTCAACAATGGAGGCAGAGGAGGCCTTCAGGGCAGTAGATTTCGACAAAGGGAACCATAAAGAGTTGGGTGGGATGCAGCCATCCTGTCTCTGGCCCCTATGGACCGTATCCAACCTTCTCAGAACATTGACGGCAACAATGCCATTGCCGATGAGTGTGGGCGTCCCCGTGACTGTGAGCCCCCGAAGGACCAGGGCCCTGTCTTCCTCTAGTCTGTACCCCCAGCACCTAGCCTGGAACCCAGCACCTAGTGAACACTCGGGAAGTGGCAGCTCAAGTGAAGGAACAGATTCAGGCCAAACCTTGTCCCAGTGGGTGTGTTCAAGGCCAAGTTCTTTGGAGACAGCTTTGATTAAAAAACCTGACTCCAGGGACATCTGGCTCAGCCAGCTAAGAGTCTGACTCTTGGTTTCGGCTCAGGTCATGATCTCGGGGTCGTGAGATGGAGCCCCGTGTTGGGCTCCGTGCTCAGTGGGGAGTCTGCTAGAGACTTCCCTCTCTCTCTATCCTTCCCCTCTGCTCTCTCACTCTCTCTAAAATCAATCAATCAATCAATTTGCAAATTAGCCTCAGTTTCTCCATCTCTGCAATGAGGATAAGATACCTGTTGCCACAGATGTGCTGTGACCATTACACATGTTAAAAGCACTTTGACCAGAGCCTGATGCCTAACAGTCACCTGATAAAAAGTTCTTTCCAATGACTAGCCCTCACTCACCCACATCTGCCCCTTCCAGAGCTCCTCTGGTGGTCAACCTGCGATGACCAAAGACAGAGCCACAGCCAGGAACCCCGGTTCCAATCCCTGCTGTGCCCGTGCTCCAAGGGTCACTGCGTCATCAGACCCCCACTCCTGTGGCCGGTGCTCGGCGGGGTCACCCTGCCTCATCAGTTGGCGAGGAGACGGCATGACCTACCAGATGCGGACCCGTGTGGGAAAGAGAAAGCCAGATAATCAAATCTGCGGCAAAGCCACTTAAGGTCTCACCCTCCACGGACCTGGTCACATGCCCCCCCCACCCCCGCACTGTCCCCGGGTGCCTGCAGCTCTCTGGGGCTCTGCCAGGGCTCCGTCCTTCCATCAGGGCCTCCCATGGGCCCGCACACCACGAAGCGCACGCTCCCCCCAGTCCTTACTGGGAGCTCTGCCCAAGTTCAAGCACCTGCGGGGCTGGCCATGCATGCGCTCCCTGCAGCCCTGACACGCGTTCAGCAGGAGCCCGGCCTCCCCTCCCGAAGCAGCACGTTCTCCTGCTCGCACGTCCTGCGGTCCCTCTGGGCCCCGAAGTTCTTGTGGGGTTTCCTCACTTTCCCAGGAAGGGCGTCTTTGTTTGGAGACTCTTAAACCTCTTGCCTTCCCAGGGCAGGCGCGGGGGCCCAAAATTCAGGGCAGCGCAGGGGGGTCATGCTCTTCTCCTCCTCACCGGGAAGCCGAGTGAGTTCACCAACAGCTCGGGTGGTTTTAGCATCTGGGCCTTCCATGAGGCAGGATTACAGGGTATCTGTGCCCTTGGGCACACGCACGTGCACACGCTCTCACACACTCTCATGCTCACACTGTGTCTCACACACTCACTCCCCACACTCTCACAAACACACTCACTCACACATGCCCAGTCTCTCACACACAGTCTCTAACACACTCACATTCCCCCTCCACTCACACACACACATTCACACACACTCATTCTCTCTCACAGGCTCACTGTCTCTCACACACACTGTCTCTCACATACACACATTTCCCCCCCATACACACAAACACACACTGTCTCACACTCATTCTCTCATGCACATGCTCACTCTTTCACACTCTCTCACATACACTCACACTCTGCTGCACACATTTGCTCAAACACACACAATTACATACACACTCACATACACTGTTTCATAGTCTCACACACTATTCCACCCACTTGTAGTATCACAGTCTCTCACACCCTCTCCCACCGTCTCACACACTCACCCTCCCCCCCACACACACACACATACACTGACACATCCGGACACACGGCCACCAGGGCGTGCGTCCCATTAGCCACAGCGCGGTTCTCATCTGTGGCATCTCGGGACCCGCCCCGCCCCCGGCTCAGCCGGCGCTCTCTCTCCCGGCGTCCTGCGGGAACGGTGCCAAATAAAATAACAAAATATTCATACGGTGAGGCACGTTAAAACCTTGGGAAGATTTAAGCCTGGGTTTCGTGTCACAGCCGCTCCCCCCTGCAATCTGTATTCCGATCTCGGTGTCGGCGGAGCCGCGGTCGGAATACCCAAGGTCTCATCACAGATGCAGGGCTTACTCCTTCCCTGACATTTGCTGTTTCGTGTTTCCCTGCTCGTTCCCTCTCAGCCTCAAAGCGTCCACAGCCCCTGGCGACCCATGGCTGCAGGTGGTGACCTGGCCAAGGACGTCCAGTAACTCGGGACAAGCAGGGGACCGACCTCTGTCCGGCAACTGAGCTGGGCCTGGGGCTCCTGTCTCGGTTCGCTGCTTCCTTTACCCGGTGGGGAGTTTTTCTAAGATTGGGATCGGCCACCCCTGCCGTGGCACCTGGAGGCAGGACTTAAGAATCCAGAAGTTAGCAGGACCCGATGGCGACTCCCCTCTTCACCAAGAGTGCTTTGGTGTTGGGGGCAGGGTGGGGAGTTCGTGTACGCCTGACTCAGTGTGTCCGCATCTCCAGGCTCTCATTACGATTCACATCGGAGACTGTGTGATGTAACTCCACGAAGTGTGGACACTATCATTTGTGGGGGTGCGAGCCCTCCAACGAGGGGCCAAGCACACTCTCTGATGGCCAAATTCAGAGACAGGCACATTCCTCATATGTGACCCCACAGCAGCCATTCACAATGACTACCACACAGATAGGGCTATTAGTAGTTTAGTATTAGTATTAGTATTAATATTAGTATTAGTATTTGTAGTTTAAAAACTCAAGCAAGGTGTATTAAGATTTAAGGAAACCAAATGTAACTAGAGGGACGACGGTGAAGACATCTTTTTTCTTTTTTATAGATTTTATTTATTTATTTATTTGACAGAGATCACAAGTAGGCGGAGAGGCAGGCAGAGAGAGGAGGAAACAGGCTCCCCGCTGAGCAGAGAGCCCGATGCGGGGCTCGATCCCAGGACCCTGGAACTGTGACCCAAGCCGAAAGCAGAGGCTTTAAACCACTAAGCCACCCAGGCACCCCAAGATTGATTTTATTTATTTATTTATTTATTTATTTATCAGAGAAAGAGTGCGCACAAGCAGGCAGAGAGGCAGGCAGAGGCAGAGAGAGAAGCAGGCTCCCCACTGAGCAAGGAGCCTGATGCAGGACTCGATCCCAAGACCTTGGGATCATGACCTGAGCAGAAGGCAGATGCTTAACCCACTGAGCCACCCAGGCGCCCCGATGAAGACATCTTTTGACCCCTGGATCACCTGAGGTGTCTTACCGAGACCTACCAGCGTTCCCACTGTATGATCTGCTTTCCAATCATGTGTTCATATCCAGCTTATCAGAACAACATCTAGTGACTAAAGCGAGTTATACCACACTTCGTAGGGACGTCACACATCTTCACAAAAGAAAGTCTCTGAGGCACCCACAGGGGCCCAATGACCTAGAGAGATGGCAAGAGGAGCAGAAAAGACACCACCTCACGGCTAGCATCACCAACCACCCGAGGCCACGGGGACAGAAAAGATCAGTGGCTCCACAAAATAACAACAGAATCAAGACACTTTCCAGGTACCCCTCATGAAGTCACAAGTGTCTAAGATTTTTTTAAAAAGGGGGGAAAAAAGCAAACGTAGAAGTCCAAAATGCGAGCAACAAAAAAGGAAAGGCCTGTTCTAATTTACTCTCTCCTGACAACATCCTGTTTTAATCACTCTGCAAATGCTGTAGCCATTAGGCAAATTAACACACAATCCCAGATCAAAGTGCCATTCGCAGGTAGACACTTACATAACATTAGGAGGCATGAAGGTGAACAGATGCTATGAACAACTTCTTTGAATGTTTTTAATGCATCCACTAATAGAACCTTCTGAAGAGGTGAAAAAAAATTCTCGAACACAAATTGAAAATTAAAGGCAGGTTGATGGTACCTCAAAATGAAACACGTCAAGTGAGAAAATTAGAAGCAAAATGTCTCTGTATTTCTGAAAACCTTTGCTGTGAGGGCACACAGTAGGAGCATGTCTGTGTGTATATATACATTGGATTCTGCCCATGCGTCTGCAAAGTGAAAGGGGCTGACATTCGTAAGTGGTGACTCAGAAGACAACACAGAAAGAAGACGCACCCAGACTCAGAGATGAACTCATGTAAACACATGCCCTGGGCCTTAGGCAAGCAAACAGGGTATTTCCTGTTATGTGGCAACGAGGTCCTGAGAAGTTATATGTAACATTTTAAAACCGAGTTATGTTACAGTCTTCGGGTAACACACTGTTTAAGAGAAGTCCGTAGTCAGGTATTTCTGAAAATAAATGAGCCCATCCTTTACCATATCTGGTAACTATAGTTTGTTGTTGTTTTTTTAATTACCAGATACAACCCACATTATTTACAGTAAAAAAATTTTTTTCCAAGACATATTATAATATTGTATAAATGAGTGCTTCTAAACAAGGCATGATTACGCCCCCCCCCCCCCCCGGGGGGCATCTGGTGATGTCTGGAGACATTTCTGGCTGTCCCAGTGGAGTAACAGGGATGCTGGCTAGTATGGTAAGGAACAGAGATTCAGCTCAACGTTGTACAGCACACAGCACAACCTCCACAGCGAAGAATTTTCCGGCCGAAAAACTCTATAGAGTGCAGAGAGTCGGAAACTATGATATAGATTATTACCAACATTGCAAAATTCCTCAAGTCATGTCCCTAAAAGGCTTTTAGGAAATAAAAAATGAGAAAAGCTGAAAAACGTAAAAGGGAACTCTTTTCAGTAGCGTGATTATTGGAACATATAGCTGCTGTGGGGGGACGCCACGATATATGACTTCACCTGACACGAACCCACCAGCCATACTCACATTCCAGCCCTCCACCAACAGATGCTGGGAAATCATCAAGGATCTGACGGGAAAAAAAAACAAAAACAAAAACAAAAAAAACCACCCCAAGACATCCTTTAGTGAACAGAGGAGTATCCTGACCGACTGTGTTAAAATCAAATAAAGTAAGATATAACAAAAGCGAACTTTGTAGCCAGTGAAAAATAAACACGTCTGGTACTCAGAGTCCTACATGTGGGTATCCATCCAATTCTATAGCATCAGAGGTCTGACGCCCCATAATATAATAATATTATTTTTGAGATCAGTTAAGGTATAAAATGTGCGTACTCTCAGTCTTTAATATTAATAAGTCTTGTAACTAGCAGTTTCTCATAGCTCCGAATTCTTGAGCACAACTAGAAAGGGCACTTATCCTGAAAAATCTAATAAATTTACAGTTTTATATACTTCCTTCAATTGTAAAAGTCTTGTTCAATAAACTTTAAAATGCCACTATAGAGCAATAACACAGACAGTATAAACCCAGCCCTGGGAAAGCTGTGCAACCAGAAATTGTTCCCCTTTCTGCTAGAGCAATAAAGTTTTATATGTTTGAACTGACTGTAAAAAGGTTTGAATGTTGGCAACTGGGGAATAATCTGTCTTCTTTATAGTTATTATCATATTTCCCACAAGACCCCTTGGTCTGTGTCAATCCTTCTTGTATATGACACCTTTGTACTGTCAGCGAAAGCAAGACTACTTTACTTTTTTTTTTTTTAACTATAGGACTTGTATCTGTTTTCCTTCAGATTACAGCTAACAGGAATAAATTATTTCTGACAAGCATCTATTGCAGCGTTTTACCAAATAAAGCTGGTTGTGAGCTGCTTTTCCAAGAGCGAGGGGGGGAGCCTCCTCCCCTTCTCTCTTTCTCTCAACTGATTCAAATGCAATTCAGGGATGGTTAAATTGGAGGAAATGCCAATAAAAAGAGATTTGTAGGAAAGTTGCTCTGAATGCCAGAACCCACTGTAACAAGCTGGTTGGGTCCGCATGGGCGCCGTTGGATCTGTGTGGAGAAGAGGGTCAGGAGAGGTCAGAGGACAAACCATTCCTTTTCCTTCCCAACCTGTCTCCGGTCTGAGAGCATCTGTGCTTCTCGGCTCAGAAAGGAAGCCGACTCCAGCCAGCTTGGGCTCTTGGCTAACAGGTCATCTCTGCTGGAATGAGTTTAGGCACATGATAATCAGCAAAGTCACTGTGTGTGTGTACGTGTCTGGGTATCTGTCTGGGTGTCTGTATCTGTAGGTCTGCGTTTCTGTATCTGGGTGTCTCTGTGTCTATGTATATGTGTCTCTTTGTCCATATGTCTGTATCTGAACGTCTACGTGTCCATGCGTGTTTAGTTTTGTGTGTGTCTGTCTGTCTGTACGTGGGTGTCTGTCTGTCTGTAGTTCTGTGTGTGTGCATCTGTATGTCCCTATCTGGGTGTCTTGTGTGTGTGTCTGTATCTGACTGTCTGTCTGTCTGTCTGTATCTGAATGCCTGTGTGTCTGTGTGGGTCTGTCCGGGTGTCTGTGTGTCTCTGTCTGTCTGTATGTGTGTACCTACGTATGTGTCCGGATGTCTGTGTGTGTCCTTCTCTCTCCCTCCCCCCGTCCCACCACTGCAGCTCA
The DNA here is from genome assembly GCF_902655055.1 of Lutra lutra. Lineage (NCBI taxonomy): Eukaryota > Metazoa > Chordata > Mammalia > Carnivora > Mustelidae > Lutra > Lutra lutra. The sequence continues at coordinate 61,614,303 of NC_062292.1, forward strand.
ACTCCAGTGATACAAAGCTACACCAAGGAATCCAGTGCACGCACAATCCAGCTGTCCTGACACATCTCCTGCCCCACGTCTACACCATCACCCTGAAGTCCCCTGCCTTCCCACATTTACGATCACACAGTGGGAAAGGTCAGAGAGGAACAAGGATCTTTGTGAACACCAAGTTTTAAAAAATCAGAAGTATTATACAGTTGGACATCAGCAAACTAGCGCAGTAAGTTAACCACCTCTGCACTCTGGTGAAGACGATGTTCCCCAAGAGACCCCGAGGACAGGACGGCTAGTCACTTAACACAGGTGCACACATATTCACATACACACACACAACATACAGCCACGTGAGTGCACACACACTCAAACACCCCTCCACCCGCTCTAAAGGAAGTGCACACGGAAGTACGGACATTATGGTGAGGAAGGGTCAGTGCCCCACGGCACCTACGGGTATGGCGACGCTGCCGGGAGGACGCCGTGCACGCGATGCTCAGTAAATACAGCCACATCTCCGGGATCCTGGAAAAAGCTGGAGCTCATGAGCACCTTCACGTCAGCGAACGCGAGTCCAGGACACCCTCTTACTTTCCCCTCGTGCTCCCTGTCTCCACGAATGTTCCAGCAACACTAGCACGGGCTCCCCTGGTCCAGCTCAAACCGCAGCCATTCTTACTGTGTACAATAAACAGACACTACAAGCCTCAGGACAGAAGCCACCTCAGACTAGCGGAAGGCACTGGGAGGTACCGGGAGCACCAAGCTCCTTCCTACAAGGTCAAAAGTTCTTGCGTTGGGGTCGTATGTCATAGGGGCATTCATAAAAGGACAAGAGCTGCTCTTTTTGAACCTGGGCCATGTACCACACGTGCAGAGCTCCGCGAAGCAAGATAAATGCCTTACGCATGCGCGCGCCATCCTTGGGCAGGACCCGTGCCCATCTCCTCCGTGTTGTTTTCACTTGTTACATGTTCTGGGAAACGAGCATGGAGGCTGCGCCGGAAATGCTCTCGCAGCGGGGCGGACCGTCAGCTTCCGGACCAGGAAGCAAGCCGCCCCCACGGCGTAAGGGGAGAGGGGTGGAGGTAGAGGTGTTCCCCAAAGGTATGGCCGCAGGCATCTACCTGATGGGAGATATTTGTGAAAGGCAGATTCCTAGGCCAGAGGGCAAACCTGCGGGTGCAGGGCCTGGAACTCTGCATCTTATAAGTAGCTCAGATTATTCCGGAGGCTGACTGGTCTTGCAATTCCCACCGAACCGCGTCCCTCTTTTGCAATACGGAGCACCTCAGTACGCACACTTCTGAGATAATGGGCGGGGGACGGGGGATGGGCAGCACCCTGAACTATGCCTTTTGAGCCAGAAAAGAAAACGATGGAGCAAAATATCTGATCAACAAGGGAAAAGGACCGCCCTGGAAGCTTCACCTCATCCTGCCTTTCCCCTGCACTCTGGTCTCCCTACTCTCCCATCTTCTGCATCCTAGTGGGGTCTGGCTGCAGATGGCCCGAGTCTTCCGAAAAGGTCTGGAGTCGGATCTACCCTCTTCCTTCATTACTGTCCTTCTTGCACATGTCAAACAAACCCAGGGGTTTGTACCTCACCGGGTCCAAAAACAGGGCCTCCTTCAAGAATCCAAAGGGAGCTGGCTATTATAGGGACCTATTTGAAGAGGGTATTCTAGGACCACAGAGGCACTCAGGAAGACACCACGAGAGGCTCCAGCCTTTAAAACAAGCAAGGGGCAGAAGGATCCCACCAGCCCAAGGTAGACTCAGAGAGGGTCTGGTGGTGGTGGTCCTCAGCTTACAGATGCTATCCAGATATGATCACAGGCGGAACTCTCTCAAAATACAAATGAACCAAAAAGGCAGACCAGCAGGCATTGGGCATTATGGCCACTATTCGTGCTTCTCCACAAGCACAATCACCCCTGATGCCATGACCGCTGTAACTCACAAGGTCTGTTGTCTGGCAGGTGTCAGGTGCTGGTCTAAACCTTTCAGATACACCAGCACATTTCATCCTCAGAGCTACTCCTACCCTAATGCACCAACGATATCATTTACCAAGAGACAAGGTCCCGCCACCGCTTGCGACTATTTTCACCTCCACCTGACATCCATTCCTGTCCCCTTCAAGGCTGGATATTAGGGTGTCTGAGTGTACAGAGTAGACAAGGGCAGGAAGAGTACTTTTCTGTTAAAAACTGTCAATAACCCAAAAAAAAAAAAAAAACCCACCAAAAAAAAACACCAAAAACCAAACCCAAAACAACAACAACAAAAAAACTGTCAATAACCTGAAGAAGTAGCAAGAGAGGTTATATACAAAGTGCCTTGGGGGTCAGCAAAAGATACCTCAGATAACACTTCTTTCTAGAAGGAACTGGGAGTCTAGTGAGGAGACTGGAAATAGGCAGAAGAAGGCTATCTATGACAAGTCAACAGAGGACAGGATAGTGTAATGTTCATCACAGGAAAAGAACATACATATACAGGACACACCCCTTTTCTCAGGAAACCTTTCAGATCCTTCATAAGACAAGACAGTCTCATGGGAAACAATCAGAGGAACACCAGAAACCACAAGGAGCCAACCGTTGCACAGAGTTGTACCAATCTGAGGAATCAAGAGAAAGGAAAATTCACTCCAGGCTGCGGTTGTTGAGAAAAGTACAAAGCAACAGAGTATGAAGGACAGACAGAGACCGGATATACACCGGGACAAACAGGAGAAAGCACCACAGGAGGGGCCGTGGAGAACGAGGCTTCCCACCTGCCTGGCAGGACCCAGGAGTGAGGACGGGATCCAGAGAAAGGGAAGCGGGAAGGTCAGACTGGCCCCTCACCTCGCCAGTGGTCGCCCTATGGCAGCCCGAGACCAGGAGCAGAGTCCAGACCGTGGTCAACCACGCTAGCCAACCTAAGTCCTTCTGCTCCTGTGAAACTACTAAGGACCTTCGAAATAAAAATGACAATAAAAGAAAAAAAAACAGAATGTGGACCATCTTATCATCATGGTAAGGACAGGGCCTTTAGTGGCAGAGTCTCATGGGCCGCAGTTAGATCTCAGAGGACGAGCTGGGCTGAGGAACATCTTACATGGGAGAGCTCCAGGGGAAAACCCAACAGCTGAGGGAGGGGGTCTGTGCTCCAGTAGGAAGTGCTTTGCAAACCAGATCAAGGCCAATGACGGACATTGGCTAGGAGTCCTTCTCACTCCAAAATTCAGTGGTTCTGCGAAATTTTGAGCAGGAGGGGAGGAATGCCCCAGCTCGAGGGTGGCAGTGGTCCCCTGGATCCCCCTGTCCCAGTGCCAACAATATAAACAGCCCACCAGGGCAGTGTCCTTGACCTAGTGACCGCCACTTTATCATCAGCCGAGAACAGCACTGCTTGGGGTGAAAGCTTGTATAGCTGCTGGCTTGAAAACATTATTTCTTGGGTGAAGTTCTCCACCTTATCACTTAATGCATGTTTACTGTTCTGTTACTAACAACAGAAATAATGGTAATACTTTGGTATTTGCACAATGTTTTATGGTCTGCCAACACTTTCATAAGCGTGATTATGTTTACTCCTGATAATAAATGTATCCATATTATAGATGAGGAAACTGACACCCAGAGACTACATGACTCACTAGGGCCACCCAGCAGGTAGAGGGGGGCCCTATCAGCGGAGTCCTCATAATTTACCAAATGCTCGTCATACACAGGACACAAGGCTGGCCACGATTGGGATGCAAAAGCCGGTAGGAAAGGGCACGGGAACTCAGTGCAAAGGACAAGCACCTTGCTCATGGAACCCGAACACCTCTCAATTCACTTCCCTCCATTTGTCTGGTGGGGTCCCTCCCATCGTCCCATCTGAGGCAGGGTCCCCACCTGACTCACTCACCTTCTAGCAGGCACCGTGCTTGACAAGGAGTGATAAAGATGACCCTCTCTGCCCCTCTCCTCCTCCCCAACCTCACAGCAAAGCCAGCACCTTCCAGTCAATGCACAACCGGCTAGGAGCTGGCTACATAAAGTAGCGGGGCATCTTCGGGGGGTCACCCAGGGAGCCAAGCACCACGAATTTTCTTCTCTCCCAAAGTAATCCAAGTGCGCCTTCCTCATAGGTCTGCAGTGGAGAAACCAGCACAGCCCCCCAGCTCCCCTCCCCTCACCCCTGCAATCAGGGCCCGTTGGCGTGAGGCTGCGGGAATCCCGAGGCCCCCCCCACTCCCGGGGAGCTGCTGAGGCTCTCAGATGTGCAGGCGGCTTCTCCAGCATCATTAAGAACACGCTGGTCTCCGCTGCTCCGAGCCCGCCGGCTCCCCCGCCTGAAGGAAAGCCACCCATGTGCTCCCGCAGAGGGACCCACGAGAAGCCCCGGAACCCACAAAGGGAAGCCAGCGTGCCAAGGGTTAAGCACACCCTCTAATAAGCATCTCTGTTCCGGCATGTTGCGAAAGCCCATTACCTCCCGCCACATTACCTCATTCATTTCTTATATGCGGATGGTTTATTTTCCCATGAGCACCCTGGCTCTCAGTATTAAGTCCCCTCCTTCGCCTCTATTTCTCTATCCATCACATTTAACACTCTGACAGTAACAGTCTATAATGTTTCTATTCTACAAAACCGCTCTGTCAACTCCGGGCTTCCAGAGCAGCAACTGAGGAAAATAAATAACATCAACGCCAGGGACGACAGCATCACAGCTCCCTTTCTGCTGCGCTTTTTTATTTTATAGGATTCTACAAAGGGAGAGAAGGAAAACAACAACAACAACAACAAAAAAAAAACAACAAAAAAACCTAAAACACAAAAAAACAAAAACAAAGGGGCTGGGGGAGGTAGAAGCCAAGAAGAGAAGAATTTCCTTCTCATCCAACAGATAGCGCACAGACCTGAAGGCACAGTCCCAGCACCTCCGTGCAGACAAAGAAGTAATTTCCCCTCTTTCCTCTCGAATCCCCTGACCACCCCCCTTCCATTTCCATGGTGGGTCACGGGAGGACTGAGGTTTGCGGCATCGCGTTCCCTCGACCTGCCGCCGACCACAGAGGCAGAGCGACACAGAACCGAGACAACGCACACATTTCTGTCATCTTTTCTGGAGCAGGCGGGCGGCGGTGGGGGGTGGGGGTGGGGCGGAGGCAGTCCCATGGCCCTCAACCTTTGTTCTGGGGGAGACACCCCGGGACCAGCAACTCTGGAACCCAAGAGCAGGCAGGAAGGTGAGGAAGCATTAAACCACCAAGAAACAAATCACTCTGCAGCGCTGCCTCGTCTCCACGTGCTGGGGGGTTACCAAAACCGTGTTTATTTTCATCATTCTGGATTTATTTATTTTAAATCACTTAAAAGCATGTTATATTTCCATCTAGCTTCTTTAAAAGATATCCAGATAGATAAGTAGACGGATAATCTTGAACATAATTTGGCTTCTTCTGCATAACCCGAATCGCCAACCATCACGAATGCCAGTTACCCTCAGACCCACTGCTAGGTGGGAGTCAGTCTGTCTGTCTGTTGTTTACTTCGTCTGCTGGCCTGTGTAGGTTCTCCCCGCTCCTCTGCACGGTTTCGCCGCCTCCTGGAGTTGCCTCTTCTCCAGAGGCGTGTCGCAGTGAAGACCAGGGCTGTGGTACCAGATCGCGGAGTCCAAACCTGACTCTGGGCTACAGAACCTTCTTTCCGAGCCCCTCCATGCTGTGTCCTCGCCTGGGAAATGGGGACAAACATGTCACCTAGCTCCCAGGGAGGTGGTGAGGATTACCCACACTAGTACCTGGGAGTGTTTGAGATCTACGATCAACCGTGCTCTGTAAATGTTAGTGATTACCATTCCATTCATATATTCCAGCAGGAGCTGGAAGACCGGACCACCATAGTTGGAATCACGTCCGAACTAAGATCTAAGATGTTTGGGGGGCTGGTCTTCGGGCACTCTTGATGAGCCAGCTGCACGGTCCAAAGTACACGGTACTTTGCATGGTACCAGTATTGTTTTTATCAACAGGACCAAGATCATCACTCAACTTAGCGCCAGAGAGCAGTTAACAAGCACTTCTAACCCTAAGGCATTCAGAGGTGGGCATCTTGCTTTCCCTCGACTACTGCCCGAGGGGCCATGGGCTTTCTTGGCTCCATCCCAGTCTGGGGAAGAATGGAGAAAAGGACAGGCTCAGGCCCCAACCCTCTTGATGATGGGTACCCGGGGATTCACCCAGACCTGCTCCCCACTGAGTGCAGGTCAGAACCCGGTGTGTCTAAGCAAAGCTTCAGAACTATGCCTGGATGCCAACCAAAGGGGCAAACTTGAGAAAAAGTTAAGACCAAATGGGATGCAGCACATCTGATGCCCAGAGGCAAGGAGGAACTGGTTCCTGATTCTTCATTTCTTGTCGAGCTCAATTCCAAGTACCAAAAACCATCTAACTTACTGAGGCAAAGATCACTTCTGCTTTTATGACTTTTTGTTTGGGGGAGGGAGCATAGATGTAAGGACCTAATAATGTCAGACTAAGTGACATTATTTCATTCTTTTAAATGTTCACATTTCATTAGTGCTGCTGATAGGCCTCCTTGACACTTTAATTTTTCTATTTTGGTGACAGAAAGGCAACGGTGACCTCACAGCACCAAAGATGTCCCCCTAGGGAAAGAGTGAGCTGAGCCTTTCACAGAATCTCTTTCCAACAAACTCACACGGAGAACACCTATGTAGAGAGAAGGCACTGGAGGGAAATACATAGGTATGCATGGTTCTTGCATTCAGAAGTTCGTAATTTAGCAAAGAGGGAGGGACATACGAACAACTGGCTAAAATTAGGAGTTGAATAATGAGAAAATACATGCTAATTAAAGCTACAGGCGTTTTTGTTACAGGAACACGGTAGAAGGGGTGATTACTTTAAATGGGAGTTTTAGGAGAAAACAGAGAGATTCGGGCGGCTGTGAGTTTCCAGTTTGTTAAGGGCTCGGCTGTCATGGTTGTTCAACCTAGGTTCAAACCCCAACCCTGCCAATTCCAACCTGGGCAATTAGGGCAAGTGACTTAAGGCCTCTGAGCTCAGTTAGCTGGTCAATATAGTGGGGACAATGATAGTATTTACCTTATAAGCTTTGTAGGGAGGGTTAAATAGAAAAATGAACATAAATAACACAGTGCCTGGTATACAACCCCTAAATTAATATAATATCTGATAGCTATGATAGCTAATAGTGCTATTATCATGATTCTTCCCCAAACCCTATGAAGTAGGTGATATTACCATCTCCACTTTTAGTACCGAGAAAACAGGCACAAGAGAAATTAGGTAATCTGCCCAATGTCACACAGTAGATGGAGGACTCGGGACACAAACCCAAGTAGTCTGACTCTAAAGTCAACGTTCTTTCTCACTATATTTTACTCTGGTCCACAAGGAACCCCGGCTCTTCCCAGGAAGGGGGTGCAAGGTCTAGAAGGCAAAGTCTTGGAAATCACGGGGAAACAGAGCATGATTCTAGCAGATCACACACTGTCCCTGGAGAGACAAAATCCGGAGGATGTCAGACACGCAGCCAATAAGAAAACCAACAATGCCCAGAAGCTATCACAATAGTCTACGAAAATGAAAAATCTACCACAATCTGAAATGAACGAAACTCTACCAGCTATTCCAACGTCCTCCCTTTCCGAATTTCCTTGTTCTTATTAATGCCAAGCCCCTTCTCCGTGGTGACACAGGAGACACAGACACATAGATAAGGAGATGGAGGACAACTGATTCTCGTGCAAACTTGCACACACCGCAGCAAACGCCTCAAGGGCAATCCTGGTGAAGGAGCATTTTCCACAGCCGCATGATAAAGGGGGCATCTATGACCACATCTGCTGGTATCTGGAGCCAATTTTATTGTTAAGTAGTTTTTCATTGTAATAAGTCATCTCCCATCTCAAACTTTTTGTGGAATCCAAATCAATCAATGAATTAAATGATTCAACCCTTTTTGACTCCTACCTTTCCTTCAACTTCCATATTCAGACTGTCACCACATACCGTTAATCTTTCTTTTGAAACAGTCTGAGACTTTTCATTCCCAAAATACCATTCATCTACCCAGACCCTAGGTCCCCTTATGTACTGGCTGACATCCCTGCCTTCAATCTCTCTTCAATCTAGTATACAACCCGCACACTTCTTTTTTTAAAGATATTTTATCTATTTGTTTATGTATTTATTTGAGAGAGAGACAGAGAGAGAGAGAGAGAAAGCACAAGCAGGGGGAGGAGGAGAGGGAGAATCAGTCTCCCCCACTCAGCAGGAAGCCCAATGCGGGGCTTGATCCCAGGACCCTGGGATCATGACCTGAGCCAATGGCAGATGCTCAACCAAATGCACCATTTCACGCCCCCAAATCCTGCACATTTTATCAGAAGAGAAGTCCTTAACTCTGGCTTCAGAATGTGTCATCAGTGCTCAAATAACCAGGGTCTCCTCTTTTTTTTTTTTTTTTTTTTTTGAGATTTATTTATTTCTTTGAGAGAGAGAGCACAAGCGGGAGGGGTGGATGGAGAGGGAGAGAGAGTCTCAAGCAGACTCCCCACTGAACAATGAGCCTGATATGGGACTTGATCTCACAACCCTGAGATCATGACCTGAGCCAAAACCAAGAATCAGATGCTCAACCAAGTACACCAGCCAGGTGCCCCCAAAGGGTCTCCACTTCTTGCCTGAAGCCCTCTGCTAGACCTTCGATGCCACACTATCAATGCCAACCACTTTACCTGTTACATCCTATTTCTCATACTTCCCCATATGTATCTTTCAACTTGGTCTAAGCAACCATTTCCTAGGACAGTCCCAACAAAGAGACCATGCACACAGAAACAGGGGGATGTAAGTTTTACGTCCCATGTCTAGGGCCATAAAACCACTCATGCATGGGCTGGGGCGCACTCCTCGGACACCCTGTCTCGCGCTCTCTCTGAGTCCATCAAGATAGTACTAAAGTTGCCTTCCTCTGAAGAATGTTATGATGGTATCCATCCATCCATCCATCCATCCATCCATCCACATGACTCCTAGTTCATACACTGAATGATTACGGAACACCTACTAATCGTCCAAGCCTGTTCTGAACAACTGGAAGAATATAGAAAGGCATTAACCTCCTTACAGTCCAATGGGAAAATAAACGTGTAAAAAATAAAATTACAAAGACTGGGTAAAATAACTTACAGTGAAGGAATATATAAGGCAAAATGAATACACAGAAGAAGGAATATCTAGAACTGAGTCAGAGTACTTGGACAAGGTCTCTGCTAGGATTGGAATGATTAGCTGTAGTTTAGGGATGGCAGGTAAGGGAATCCCTGGTGAAGGAGAGACAATTTTCAAAGGTGTAAGAAAAAAAAAGTGGCAAGTGTCGGGTATCTTAGAGAACTCCACGTATTTGTAGCCTACAATGAGACAGAAGAAAATGGTAGGAAATAGCGCTGGTGAGGTAGACAAGGGCTAGATCACAAGACTCACATACTTATGCCAAGGCCTTCGGAGTTCACCCTGCAGATTTCAATGCTGTGTCAGTGACACACACTCAGTGATGCTCCGACTCAAGGCCTACTCCACCGTGTGCGCCCAGAGAAACGCCCACTTCCCGCCTACTTCTCTTCCATTCAGGAAAGCAGATTGGAATTTAAGTGAGTAAAAGCAACATCTGAATGTTGATAATTTGAATTAATTTAAAATTTTATTTATTTTTATTTATTTATTTATTTTAGATTTTATTTATTTATTTGTCAGAGAGAGAGTAGGAGCAGGGGGAGCAGCAGGCAGAAGGAGAAGCAGGCTCCCTGCTGAGCAGGGAGCCCGATGTGGGACTTGATCCCTGGAGCCTGGGATCATGACCTGAGCCGAAGGCAGACGCTTAACCGACTGAGCCACCCAGGTGTCCTGAATTAGTTTAGAATTTTTAATAATTTGCAAATCTCAGGTCATAGAGGATTACGAACACTGAAATTCCTTGTGACATACTTCACAACTGTAGTTTCGGGACTGTTGCTTTTGACACTGACCTTGCCAGTGAAGAATTCTCAACAGGGGTGTGGCAAACAGGTCTGCATGTTAGGAGTATCACGGGGGCCCTCAGAGACGATGAACAGCTGTAAGATATTAGGGGCACAGATACCAGCTAGAAGGTCAACGTAGCTGTCTGGCTGAAAGATGGTGAGGGCTGTGTGGCTGAGCATGGGTGGAGAGATGCCTGCTAGGTGGTTCTTTGTGCAGATCTGAAGCTCACAGAATCAACCAGGCCTGAACATGCTGGGTTTAGTAATTTACCACTTGTTTAATAAATATTTACTGGATATTTGCTTTGGTTCAGACATTGTGCTGTTCACTGGGGGAGGCAGAGGTCGGCAAGAAAGTTAAGGTCGCTGTCCTCAGTGAGGTCACAAGCAGATACATTTGTGAGCTATTGAGTATTGAGGGGATAAATGAAGTCCTAAGAAAGAGTAGGGAATATTTCAGTGATGGGTCAAGAGACAGACACCCGTGAAGTTAACTGAGAAGTCCCAACCAAAGAACTATGAAGCAAATAGGATAAAAGGCAAGTCAAGGGGGGATGGAAGTTTCACAAGAGAAAAGTCATGGGTGTCAAATACAGCAAGAGTCTAGAACTGGAAAGAGCGTAGATTGGATCTGTCACCTGGGAGATTCCACCTGGAGAGGCAGAAATCTCACCTCAGCAGAAGCAAAGAAGCTTCTAGAAGTTATTGAAGGAAGTTGGAAACCTCAGAATCAACAGACAGGGAAACTGTGGTGTCCAGAATAGCCTCAGAGGGCTTCATTGAGGTAGGAGCTGGGTCAGAAAGTGCAGAAGATACAATGGACCATTTTAGATGAACTCCGAATAGAATGTGACCCACATAAAGGCTGGGCTGGGAGGACACTGTCCTAAGTCTTCTGAAGGACAACAGGGGCCTAAGATCCCTCTGCTGAGTGACATTATGGTGTCTGGGGCAGTAGATTCTCTCATGGAGGCTACGGACAGATCCATCCTTCACTGGCTGTGTGATGCTCGGGGAACAGCCTTACCGTGGGCTGGGCCTGGAGAGCAAATGTCCCTGAGAGCTGCAAATGGAACAGCAGACACACTAAGTGAGAACACACTAGAACGGCCAAGGGCGCAGCTCTCCCTGTGCTGCAAGTAGGCAGAGGTGAAGGAGAAAGAGGAGAGGGTGTGGCCGGGTGATAAGAAGGGAGCGCTTCCAAGCAACCCGGGGAGAGTGAACATCTCTGGAGTGACGGGAGATGGGATCTGAGGGACACCATAAGAATGTCACGCTTTGCCCTCAAAAGCATATGCCACCTTTTACTCAGTTTACAAGACTAACAACTTTTGGCATTTTCTGGTGCCAGACTCGTCCCCAGGTCCTTCTAGGTATCACGATAATGGTAACACAGGTTTCCCCCACTATCTGAAACCACTGTCCTATGACACCTTCCCTGCGCCAAAGTGCCATAAAGCGAAGATGCAATCACGATTCATTAATATGGAAACATTTTTGAGCCTTCCCAGACCCACAAAATAACCTCTCGCGGGCTTTTCCGATACCTTAGGACACATCCTGCTGAGGGTTGCATGAAATACCTGGACATAAAGCACAGGTGCTCAAGGACACAGGTCCGAGTTCTGGCAGCTTGTGGCTGAGACCCAGTGGGTGAGTCCCAGGAAGGAGCGGGGGGGGGGGGGGGGGTGAGGATTTGCTGCCCAGGTGGGCACTGCCTACCTAATTCATGCTGCAAAGCCAAGGCTGAATGATATTTTCATTTCCCGCCTTTTCTCAGAAAAGCGAAAATCCCCTTCGGATTTCTGTCAGTTAACAAAAACTGGTACTAAAGCAGGTCTTTCGTAAAAGCAAAGTGGCCCAACGTGAATTTTTAGAAGGTGCACCTGTACCTCCCCAGTTTCTCAGTAGCCACCCAAGAAATAGCAGAGCCGCCCAGGTGAATGCTACCAGTTGGAGGTCTCCCCACTTCCCCAGCAGTAAGAGATGTTTTTTTTTTAACTCCCCTAACTCCAAGCCACATCTGTCCCTGGGAGTTTGACTTTGCCATGTAACAATGGCAGTGGAAGGGTCCCTACCCTACGTCCTCCTTCCTCCCAGAGACCTCAGCACACACAGTTTCCCTGCAAACCGAGGTCCCAGGGAAGGCCCCACTCACACAGGCAGCCCTCTGGGGATCCGCAGACCTGGGCCAAGGCTCCCAGAAGCCATGTGCTGTGGTGGAAAGAACCCAATTAGGGTTTAGTCTTGACTCTACAACTTACCAACTCTATGACCTTTTGCGGACTTTACTTAACCTTTCTGTGCCTGGGTTTCCTTATATGAAATTAGTACCTAATAAAAATACCCACCCCCTTCACAGACACAGTTGCTATGAAGATCAGGTATCCTGAAACTTTTTTATTTTAATATTTATTGTCTTTAAATAGGTAGTGTTTACAATATAAAAATACATCTATAATATGTGTGTTATGATTCCCATATGCTGCTGGGTCTTGAACCTCTCCTTGTCCCCATACCTCCATCTGTCCCTCACATGGGCTCCACAGATAATCATTTTTATTCTTTGCTTATTCATCTCCTCAGTGTTTCTTGAAAGGACTGCATCAAATGTAAAGTGCTATACAAATGAGAGATCATTGTTGTAATGGAAAGGTAGGATGGGGATGGATGGTTGTGTTGTCTGTAAGGAGCCCCATTTCCTCCATGGAAATCTGCCTCAGTATTACCATGTTTCACCCTTATCCCTTTCATCCATTCGTCTATCCACCCATCCATTCATCCATCCCTCATCCATCCATCCACCCACTGATCCATCCATCCCTCATACATCTATCCATCCATCCATCCATCATCCACCCATCCATCCACCCATCTACCCATCCACCCACCCATCCATCTGTCCACCCATCCACCCATCCATCCATCCACCCAACCACCCATCCACCCACCCATCCACCCACCCATCCATCCACTCAACCATCCATCCATCCATCCATCCATCCATCCATCCATCCATCCATCATCCATCCATCATCCATCCACTCAAGCAGTATTTATTAGTGCCACCTGTACTCAAGGCTAAGTGACAGCATAATTCTAGTAATACTAAGATTAAGAAGTGTATCCATAGCACTTCTGAGTTCATAACACCCTCTTTTATACTTACTCTCACCCTCGTGCTAAGTTTTCTGTCTGGGTACAAGCAGCCTATGGCCAGGGACCATATACCAAATAACCTTTTATATTTCCTCTAGCGTATGGTGTGGTACACACAAATGTGTACAGCAGATGTTCAAACAGACTTGAGCCGGTCCCGCTGGATGGGGATGCGACAGTGAGGCAGGCGGTCTGGGGGTCCAGCAGCCTTTCTGTGAGCCGTGGGGAAATCCAAGATGGCCTGCTGGCCCTGGAGGGAAGGGTCTGCCTCAGCCTCAGATTGTGGCTAGGTGAGGTTGGAGGGTGGGTCTCTAGGCTGTCACTCGGGGAGCAGAAGTGACAGAGCAGAAAAAACAAAAGGACAGGAGCTTAGAGCAGCTTCCAACATGGCGACATGATCAAGGAGAGAAAATTCCTCCTCCAAAGGATATGTTGTGTGTCAGCTTTTTTCTGCCATGAATTGTGCTGTGGTGGGACACGATATTCCAGCCACTCCTGTCCCTACCCCCAACACTCAAAATACCTCCTTTTTTGAGTTTTAAGATTTAACAACTCTCAATCACTTTATAGCACATCCTTGGGCTGTCCTTCAGACTTCTCTGCATTTTTAAGGAGTCTCCTCATTTTGCCACCAAATGACTTTGCAACCTTGAATCACAATGTCATGTCATGTCTCTGTTGTCTCCAGAATGGGGGCGACCATTCCTACTCTACCTGCATCATCAGGTGCTGCTGAGAACCCACTGTGTCAGCGCACACTGAACACAACTGTGCTCTAAGAAAAGAGGGTATTGGTGTTAGAATAAGTACTGCCTCTCCCCGCAGTGGGGGAAGGCATTATTTTTCAATGAAGAATTTTCAAGGTAAGGACCAACTAACTAATCACACACACGAGCCATTTCAGTCTTTTTTTTTTTTCCCTTCTTTTTCTTTTTCTGATCTTCCAACCTTAGAGAGACCTTTCTGGTCTCTTCTCACAGTAGGCCTGACCACCACTTCCAAACAATATAATTTTAAAGGTTAATTCCCAATGCAAGCTTGGAGTCCTTTCTATTCCTCCGCCAGCAACCTTTTTACATCTGTCTGTGTGACGCGCCCTCTTTCCCCGAGCCCCGCGGCCTCCCTCCCAGCCCCCGCCCGCATCCCGGGTGGTGGGGATGATAACCAATAATGAAAACCTGCAGCCCGCAGACACTGGAGCGAGCGGGTGCACGGAGGGGAGGCCGAGGAGGAGCCGGTCAGGATGCATGTAATCAGAAGGGTTATCTAATGCTAGTCTCATTCTAATTGAGTCAGTACCATATGTCACCCAGCAATAACATCGCAAGCAGCATGCAACTGAATACATATTTAATTCACATAATGGGTACAGCAGTAGAAGTAATCAAGGCAGTTTGCCATAAGCCATAAAGAAATGTAGCTTGTTCCTATCAAGAAACATTTGGCACTTAGGGAGAGAACTGTATCACCAGTGAGAGGGGAACTGTATTACTGTGAAAGCTCATGGGGGGAGGGGGAGGCAGGGCTGTGGGGAGCGGGGACATGGGGAGAAAGAGATGAGGAGAGGGAGCAGGAAACCAACAAATGAAAACACCAAAGAGATTAAAGCCAGAACATCGATTCCCTGCGAATGAAAATCCATGAAGGAATATTGTCAGTGGATCGTTGGCCATCTCAATATAATTAACAGTAATGGATTTATTGGCACGAGCTTAACGATTTAACGTTACACATGCCCCCAGAATTTCCTGTGCTGTCGTGGGTCCTTCTCGCTCCTTCCTGGCCACATCCACGTCCCAGGAAATGGATGTGGCTATGGAGGGTTAAAAAAAAATTTTTTTTTCCACATCTCTTCATCTGGATTGGCATCTGACAGAGAGCTGCTCGCCCATTCCCTCATTTCCTCTCTCAAGGAGATGATTAATATAGCTGGGCAATGCTCATCAATATCTTTGGACAGATCAACTGCAGTTTTCATTAAACCCATATTAATGTCCTAGATACACAGCTGTGGACAGGTTATTCTTAAAAAAAAAAAAAAAAAGGAAGAGAAAGAGAAAAAGAAAAAGAAAAAAAGGAAAGGAAAGAAAAAGTCCTTCACTTGGGCTAACTATCTGCCCAGAATTAACAGAAGCCTGGCCCCGTCCCTCATTAGGGTTTCTTCCACCAACATGTTTTGATGTATATTTCATGAGGATAAACAAACATTCATTTCACTTTGGGAAGGTGTTTGCTGTAATGTATTGTCAGCGTAGCCAGCAATGAGGGGACATTAATTTCAATTCTGGTGTTTAAACACTTTGGCGAGTCCCAATTACTCATTCCCCAGCTCGATATCAGGAGCCCCGGAGGAAGGTCGCTGGCTCCCCATGCGGCCCCTGGCGCCCGTGGGGGCGCGGCTCCACCCTCCAGTGGGTACAGCTCTTCCCGAGTGGGGAGAGCGGGAAGGAGGGGAGATGGATTGTCACCCCCACAAATCCCTGGTCAGCTCTCGACAAGAGGGACCACTTCAGGGAAGACCCAGCCTTGAGCTACTGCCGTCTTCGTGAGAGGCTGTGTGTGTGCCTGAGTTGGAAAAGGAAGTCAGATCTTTTTTTTTTTTTTCCCTTGGTCTAAATCTGAAGATGCCAACCATTTCGTGGAAAGGAGGAGAGCCTTGCTGTCAATAAAAGTTAAGTATCAGGACAAGAAGGGGAGAGTGGAGAGAGGCTCATGGGCCATGGATGAGGGCCTTAAAAATGGATGCAGACACATGGTCCTTTTGCAACCAGAGGGGCTCTTGGTGACGGCTTCTGCCCCCTACCCAACTCCATCAGAAACATCCACGGCAGCCTTCCTTCCATCCTGCAAAGGATCAAGGATAGGGACCTCCTACACTCATGAGAAAATGTGTTCACGAGCTTTGGAAAGCTAGAGGACTCAACAAATTTCTTCTTCTTCCTATTATTATTATTATAAATTTATAAGTAATAAATTTATATTTTCAAGCCTCCCTCACGCCTTCAACACGCTTCTCCAATGCTGACTGTGCAGCTGGCTTGTGCCCAGGGGACCAGGGAAGTGAAGTGGCATCCTGGTCTCACTCATGGACTCCTCTCTGGAAACATCACCATTCCTTTCTGCCTTCCGATAACTAAACACCCACTTCCTTCCAGTCATGCTGGGGAGGCCACGGAAAGTTTGTGGCCCAGGTGTTCCTGATGCTCCCTTTGTGGCTTCTCACCTGCCCGGTTCCCATCAGAAGGGCCAGGGAAGCTGCCCGAGAAGCCAGACCAGGCGGGTCTGGCACAACAGAAAAGCCTGGTGAGATCTCTGGCAGAGGAGAGGCTGGGAAACGGGCAAACAGCTCTGTCAGAGAGCAAAGAGGCTGGTGAAGAACGGACCCTCGCAGGCGCCAGGGGACCTACCCTGTCCACTTTGGAAAGTGGGATAGGACTTGCGATAATAATAAGGAGCATCACTTAGTGAGATCCTGCCTGGCAAGTGAGGGCGCTGCACGGAGCCTCTAACCCAGCCAGTCCCCCCAGGTCCCCTGCCCTGTGGGCAACTTTCCCCTCTAGAGGCAAATAAACAACAATCTGCGGAGGTGACACCACGTGCCGCCGCAATCCACAGTTAAGTGGTGAACGCGGGAGTCGAACTCAAACCAGGCTCTTCCCACTGGGTGGTGCCACCCTCTGTGACCCTACAGGCGACGGGCATCCCAGGGGCTCCACTCAGAAGATTTCAAGAAGCCATGTTCTGAGGTGTTCTCCGGCCTGAGGGAGGGCAGCCCATGTAGACAGGATCGACACGGGTCTTTGGACTCTCTGGGCCCCATCCAGGCTTCAACCTCTCACCACCTGTGCAAGTGTGGAAATGTTACTCAGGTCCCAGATTCCCCATCCAAAAAATGGAGATGACGCCTGCCTCCTAGAACTGTCAGGATAACAGCGAAAATGTGTATCCAAGTCCTAGTGTTGTTCTTGGTACAAAACCAATGAGTAGGAATTCTGTGGTCTCCAGAACCCCCTTCCCTACGCAGGGAAGCTGTAAACACTTCTCCATTATTTCACGCCTCTATGAGGTAGGAGGGAGGAAAGAGCAGAGCAGGGGGTCCGGGAGGCAATGGGAGCCTGCTGGCTTTAGTCGTCCCCTGGGGGAAAGTCGGTTTTGTTTCCTTCCACCCCAGGAAGCATGAAGGTGCCCCTAATTTGTAGGTGAGTTAAGGCCTTCCCATTCTGGAACACCGTGATAAGCCACTGCTATGCTATTTTCATGAGCTAAAAGTACATTTTTCATGAAAATAGAACTAAAAATAACAACAACAATAATAACACAGAGACATCTAGGAAAAGCATCCCCATCTCCCAGGAATAGCCATGACAGTGCAAACCTTCAGAAAGTGGGTTGTGGAAGATTCTGCCAATGCCTTTGGGTTCTCAGACATCCCTTCACAGACCGAGCTAGAACTCTGGACTCATAAGACGAGGTCTTGATCCTAGCACAGAACAGCCTTCCTTGAGGAAGTCACTCAACCTCTCCACGACTCAGTTTCCTGACCAGTACCTGGCTCTAGTAATTTATGTCGAACTCCTGGTGCCAAGGTGATGATTCAATGCCACAATATACCTATAAGTGAGTTTTCTTTTATTCCTTACGCAAGTTCAACACACAAGACTAAGTGGCTCCTAACCATAAAATGCTATGTAAAGTTTATTTACTTTCTGTACGACAGGTAAGACTACATACGTATAAGAACAAAAAAGTCCCATTTCTGAGCCCAGAGCCTCAAATCTCTTTTGCCAATACAAGGTGACATAAGCAAGATTCCCCATTTTAAGTGGCTTCTGGATGCACGAGGTGATAATTCTCTTTCCATACCTATCACCCTTAGGAAGGAACATCCATATACGTTATGCCAGGGAGGCGGGTGTATGAATCTGGGACACGTAAAGAAACGTTTAAATACAGTCTTCTCAACCCAAGGCCTGGGGTCAGAGAAGTATCCTGGTCTGCCTTGGCCACATAGGATCCTTCATTCTAGTGTCTGTCCATTCTGGTTTCTAACGATTTTAAAGCATCTGTTAACCCTGCGTCTCAAAACTTAGGGGAAGCACTAAAGCACATTATTTCCTTTGTTCTCCCACAATTTTTCAGAATTCATAAAGCACAAGAGAGATCAAAGAATAAAGACAGTTCTTTTATTTCTGCACTACTTTCACAAAGTATCAAGAAACGGGAAACATGATGATAACGCTATCTGCCGGGGATAGGTAGACCCGTCCATAGGTTCATCTACAAAAAGCAAACAGGATGCCTGAGCTTGAGGAATTCACAAGGATATTCATAAGGCTGTTTTAAATGTAAATCTAGCCGTTAGATATCCTGCACATAAACAACAGAAAAGAAATCTTGAGAATAACTATAAATCTTAAAGTGATCCCTCATCAATACTAGAAAGAAGAAAACGGCACACGGCACAATGCAAGCACATATCAAAAGCAAAACTTCATTTTACCATCACAGTAAGTTTGTGGAGAAGGTTCAGCTGTCCTTAATTGGCTTACTCTGTGATGGCTTCAAACGTGTGTGTGTGTGTGTGCGCGCGCGCACGCGCACGTACTAGCAAATGGGGTGCTGATTCCTGATACATTAAGCAAGATGATAGAGCAGGGAAACTTCAATTTGATTCACACAATCTGAATTTGAATGCAAATTCCACTCCCACCTATATAACCCCAAGCAAAGCACGGAGCCTCTCCACTTTGGCGCTCCCATTCGTAACACACGGAAGATAATGACATGAACCCTGCTTGTCTCATTTGTTGTGTGAGTCAAGATAACAGAGGTGAAGCAGTGTAACCAGTTAGAAGGAGCACTGGCTTTGGAATCACAGAACCAGGCTTAAAAGTCTTATTTCAGGGGTGCCTGGCTGGCTCCGTCAGCAGAGCATGTGACTCTCGATCTCAGGGTCATGAGTTCAAGCCCCAGGTTGGATGGAAAGATGACTTTAAAAATACAGTCTTTGGGGGTAAAGAAAAAGTCTTATTTTGGATACTTTCTACGAGACCCCGGGTAAATTCCTTGACATGCTGGGTTTCCTCTTCTATAGAACAGGGCTCTCTCTTCCGCCTCAGGGCACCTTGATGGCGAGCAAGTGACAGAACACCGGACGGGACATCTGGAAGCAGCCCGCCACTCCACAGATGCTAATGGGGGTCGTGCGAGTGTAAGTTATTACCACCCGTTAACAGATCTATATCCATCAAGTTTTGAGTTTTAAGCCAAAAGGTGGTGAGGCTGGTAGAATCGCCACTTCCTTAGACACTTTCCTCCTGCTTTGCGGGCTTCCCCAGGATGCGCGTAGTGAACAGCTCTCCACACCAGAAGGCTCACAGCCTGCCTTCAGAGTAGAGCTGGGGTTCGGATCACAGCAGCTGGAAGAACGAGCCTGGGACCCCTGAGCCGCTCCGTCCTTGCAGCAATCCCACCAGCGAGGAGGGAAGGTGTGAGGCAAGCAGAAAAAGAAAGGGAAGAACTTCTTTCCTCCCATCCAAGGGGTTTCCCGGTGAGGGGCTGCTGTCCATGGTGGCCCCGCCCGGCAACCACCCCAGCATTCACACCCCAGATGACACGGGTCTGAAGCCTCAGCCACCAGTTCCCCATGCAACCCGAGGAAGCCGGGGACTCCCTGACAGTAGCGGGAAAATGCAGGGGAGGACCTGGGACTTGGTTATCCTTGATGCACATGATTCATTTTGCTTTTTTTGTCTTAAGTTGGAAGTATCCAACTTTGATCACTGACAGAAAACAGCAGCTATGAAGTGACTGAAAGTCATCATTCCTAAAATAAAAGTTCCTTGAGGTCAGGCTTTCCCCCCCAACCCTGTTTTGTTTACTAATGTCTTCCAAGCACTGAGAACAGTGTCTGGCAGCTAGTAGATGCTCAATAAATATTTATTCAATGGATGGATGCGTAGGTGGACGGACAGATGGGCAGACAGATGGGAGGATGGATGGATGCGTAGGTCCTTCCTGTGGGTCCAGGAAGAGCAATACCAAAACTGCTCTGTTTCTAACTACCTGCAAAGACAGTGATTGCTCCCAAAATGCAATCTATGAGCCATTTCCTCACCAATTCAGGACAACAAGAAGGGTCAGTCTGAATTGGGATGTCTGCCTAAGAGAGTGTGTTCAAAGAAATGTGAGATGATTTCTTCCCACTTCTTTCCCTGGGTGTACAACATCCATGGTAGATCATATATGTTCTGGTAAATCTCTAAGAAAGACATATTGTTGTTGTATGTAAGTGACATATTAACACATTTTTATTGAGCATTTACATTGTATACCAGGAAAATCTGTGAAGGTACTCTTTAGTTTGCTTGGACATTTAAAACATTCCTCCCAGAGTCATCTTCTTTTTTTTAAAAGATTTTATTTATTCATTTGACAGAGAGATTGAGACACAGTAAGAGAGGGGACACAAGCGGGGGGAGGGGCAGAGGGAGAAGCAGGCTCCCTGATGAGCAGGGAGCCCGATGCAGGGCTTGATCCCAGGACTCTGGGGACCACGACCTGAGCCAAAGGCAGATACCCAATGACTGAGCCACCCAGGTGCCCCTCCCAAAGTCTTCTTAATAGTATTAATTTATTTAACAAGTCTCTTTACTTTGGAGTCAGTTTTTTTTGCCAGCAAAAATAAAGGTACATCTGAGTTTCCTCAGGACAAAAGATCAAAACTCTGTGAATACCAGAGTTTAAATGAATGCGTTTCTTGTCAATTTAGTTTTCGTTGACCTTGGGATTTTTTTTCCTATTCTTGGCTACACCTCATGGCTCATTTCATTACTTCCTCTTCTTTGTCCTTAAAGCTCTTTGTTAGCCATCCTGCGACCAAGCCTTGGCCTCATGCAATCATTGAGTTTCTGTCTGCCTGTTTCCCGACTACTGTGGAAAATCACACAACGAAGTCTTCACTTGGGTTCTACGTACTGGTCTGGAATGAAACCCAGCAAGCTGCTGAAGGGGCCGAAGCTGGCGTTCTCCCCGCACAGGTGTCGAGGTCTGATGAGCTACTGTAATGTACCTACCAACAGCTCTGTCTCTAAGAGGCAGCTATAATTAACTCCACAATTAATATTCTACTTTATTATGATTTTTTAAAGTTTTGTTTATTTATGTGATCTCGACACCCGACTTGGGGCTTGAACTTAGAACCACAAGGTCAAGAGCCACATGTACTAACAACTAAACCAGCCACACCCAAACAATTAATATGTTAAATCATCTAAGCCGAAAGATTTGGGGACCTGGGCGGCTCAATCACTTAAGCAACCGACGCTTGGTTTTGGCTCAGGTCGTGATCTCAGAGATATGGGATCGAGCCCTGCATCAGGCTCTGCGCTCAGTGAGGAGTCCTCTGGAGATTCTGTCCCTCTCATTCTCTGCCCCGCCCCCTTCCCATGTGCTCAAACCCTCTCTCTGAATAAATAAATAAAATAAAATAAAACAAAGTCAAAGATTTATTTTAAATGCCTAACTGACTTTTCCACTTCTTTCTCATTTATTTCCCTTCTGGTTTTCATTCCCTATAGTTTAAATATACACGTGTAGGGACGCCTGGGTGGCTCAGTTGGTTGGACGACTGCCTTCGGCTCAGGTCATGATCCCCGGGTCCCGGGATCGAGTCCCACATCGGGCTCCCAGCTCCATGGGGAGTCTGCTTCTCCCTCTGACCTTCTCCTCGCTCATGCTCTCTCTCACTGTCTCTCTCTCAAATAAATAAATAAAATCTTTAAATAAATAAATAAATAAATAAATATACACGTGTATATATGTGTATGTATGTGTGGAGGTATGTGCGGACACATACATGGACACACACACACACACACACACACATACCTCGTTTTCTATTCCCTGAGCACAAAGGAAAAGAACACAACCTTTTTTTTTTCCTAGTTCTCAGGTTGGAAGAAAAGAAGTTTAAATTTTTTGAAGTGCCTCGACCGCTTATAGCTAGTCCTCCACAAATGTCTGTGGAAGAACAAAAGAAGCACAAATAAAGTATAAATAAGACATACAAACTCAGGGAACTGAGTGTTCAGCTTAGAGAAGAGAAGACGAAGGGATAAAGACAGTGGTCCTTCAGGGGCGCCTGGGGTGGCTCAGTCAGTTAAGCAACTGCCTTAGGCTCAGGTCATGATCCTGGGATCCTGGGGTCCTGGGATGGACTCCTGCATGGGGAAATCCCTGCTCAGCAGGGAGTCTGCTTCTTCCTCTCCCTCTGCTGCTCCCCCAACTCATGCTCTCTATCAATCAAATAAATAAATAAATAAGTAAATAAATAAATAATTTTTTAAAGAAAAGACAGTGGTCTTCAAGTATTTGAGCAGCCGTCATGCAGAAGAGCAAAGGATTCGTTTTGCACAATGTCCAAGAGGAGACCTCAGAGAGATGAGCTTAAGTTCCCCTGAGGGACAGTCCATCAGGACAAAAAACAGCCTGTTTTATGTGTATAATATCCTAACGACTTTCAGTTAAATAATACTTATCTCGAAGGCTCCTTAATTTAAGATAGAAAAATTCTGTGCTCTTGCTACCAATTTCTAGGAGGATTTAGACAAAATCTAGCTGACATTCACCAGTCCTGTTGGAGCCTATTGTAGTGGGAAGTCCCCTCGCTGGGGAGGAGTTTAAAATTGGACCCTTTCTGACTCTGTAATTCTAGAACTATTAATGTCCTCTCTTCCAGATAACCCCCAAACAAGTTTAAAAGCTTTGCCTAAAAAAACAAAAAGCAAATAAATACAATAAATGCTTGTTTTATGAGCTTCTAAGTATAATTTTTTAGTAATTAATTTCTAGTTCCTTATGGAATATCTATTGGACCCCATCTGGAAAGAGGCTTTCCTTCTGCATTGGTGAAACCATCCAGGTCCATCCCACCACCAAGACACACACACACGCAGGCAGGGACCAGATTTCCCCACGCAATGCGGTAAAGCCTCTGCTCTCTCGGAGGTCTCATTCCCACCAGGAAGGAAGAAACCGTAATTAAATTCACATCATCACTGGTATTTCCAATGAACCTTCCTTTGCCCAACTAAGATCAAATCAGTTATAATTCTTATTTTTTTTAACCAGGAGCTTAATTTGTGAAATCCATCCCATTCATTCCTTCCTCTGGGCCTCAGATTTGCCATCTTTAAGATGGGGTGAGATCTGTGTTTGTCCCCGGAACCTACTTCACAGAGTTGGTTATGCAGATCAAATGAGGACGCGAACACTAATGGAAACCCTCTAGTGCTACCAATCACAGGTGGGGATTGTTTTCCAGGTAAATTTTAAAAATAACTACAAAAGCAGCAGTGAATTTTGTTTTTTAATTTCTTAGACAAGAATTACATGAATACAGCCTGCTTGACTTTTTCTTAAAAAGCAATGTAAGTTCTCAGATTCAATGATTTTCAATTTTCTTCTTGAGGTTGACAAGCTGATGGACTCATAGCATGACCTTAGAGATAAAAAAGGCCCCGGAGGTCTGCCAACTTACAGTGAAAACCCAGATGACTGCATACACTGTGTCCTATCATGTGCTTTTGAAGGAGCCCTTCAACTACCTCCTACCTCCGAGTGTCTCCTACCGAGGTCCCTAAGTCCTGACAGTGGCCCCCTGCCTCTCCAGCGGCCCCCTGCCTGCCTGCCTCATGAGTCATCTTCTCCCTTGCAAAGTGCCCACAGAGTTCGACAAGGGCTTCTGAGTCCTCCTTCTCCTCACCATCATCTCCTGCCTGGGTATCATTCATCAACCGAATAAAAAACCCAGACGAGGAAACAAAGCATTTGATGTGGTTAATTAAGAGCGTGGAAGCCATGTAACCTTTAGGGGGAGGATGAGGAGGGGGAGGAAAACCCATGGAAGGTTTTTACAGTTATTGGCAAGCCAGTTTCTCAAAACATTGGCCTGGGCACGAGACGATACGTGGGGAATGTGATTTAGTTTCTTTCTCTCCCTGACTACGTGAAGACAGTGGCCTTACCATTGACCGAATTTCTTCGCCATCTTAGGTAAATTTAAATTAAAATGACCTGAGGGTACTTTCTATCTCCAGATAGGTTCCCCCGCTACACACACACCTGGAGCTGGAAGACAGCAAGTCCTAATTAACAGAGGACATCAGCAGCAAAAACAATTGTCTGTGACACGGCCCCGCAGACCAGACCCCAGGGAAGGGCTTGCAGAGGTGGTACCCTTAACATTGGTCTCCTTAGAGCCGTGTTGGTAGTAGTAAAGACTAAGAAAAGGAAACAATCTCTGGCTGATAAAATATCTCCCACTGGTTGAGCTCAGAGGCAACTGAAAAGAAGAGTGGCACCTCTAGGGGATCACCCAGCCAGACCATCGGGGATTAAGGGAACTAATGTCTTGGATAGGAACTAGCCAGAACCCACCATATAGAGAAGACACAGAAACCTTCCTCTTCCTGCGAGCCCCTCTGTCTTTCTCCTAACAGGTGCCAGACAACCGGTTGCTTTAATGCCCCCTTTTAACCCCTCCCCCCCCAAAACATAATAAGCTTTGAGAAGAATAACCCAATTCAACAACCCCCATCTCTCACTGACAACAGACTTGATCACAGAAATATTCTTTAAGAAATAGTTACTTGGGGCACCTGGGTGGCTCAGTGGGTTAAGCAACTGCCTTCGGCTCAGGTCATGATCCCGGAGTCCTGGGATCGAGTCCTGCAGCGGGCTCCCAGATCCACGGGGAGTCTGCTTCTCCCTCTGACCTTCTGCCCTCTCGTGTTCTCTCTCATTCTTTCTTTCTCAAATAAATAAATAAAATCTTAAAAAAAAAAAAAGAAATAGTTATTTTGTTCCAATAGTGATTAGTATATACATTGGCTAATGAAAACCAACAGATCGCAAACACAGCTTAATGGATGGCAGGGATAAAGTCCCCTTCCGTCTAGATGGCCTCTAGCAGCGGGATGATTGTCCTGGTATTTTTCACCCGAGGCCCTGGCTACCAGCTCATGTTCTCAACGAGGACTGTGAAGAAGGCCAACAGCTCTGCTCATCAAAAATGCAATTTCCCATACACAGAGGCAATAGCACAAAACTGTATTCTTTCATTGCCAAATGAATTGTGTTTGGTAATCTGAAAGCATCATAAATCGGAGAGATATAGTCCCCAAAAGGATCAGGCATTAGATACGGGCTGCGATGCAGAGAGAGCCCTGGGTGGGTACAAACGGGCTGGTTGCTCCGGGAACCCGGGCAAAGGGGGCAGATCCTGGGACCTGAGTTCATAATCTGACCCTGGGGTCTGCCTTGTGGATTGCTCGTTATGTTCCACCAGACCATTTCCTTGCCCTCTAGAAACAGATGCATCCGTGTGTGGTAAACAGCTTCGCTGGTAACTCCCCTTGCACTCACACTTCCTGTGTAAGGAAGCCACAGCGGTTCCCCCAGACCAACCACAAGCAGCCTGCAGGCCTGCCGCGAATGACCGAATGACCGCACGCTGGAGGGAAAGAGCACGGCTTCGCACAGAAGTCCCTGTAGCCATCGTCACGGAGGCCTTCTGTAAAATGGGCCAGTACTGCTGAATGGATGGGGCTGGGGGTGAACTGAAGGGCAAAATATCTATGTGAACTACCTACTTTAAATTTTTTTTCTCCTTTCCATGATTGGACCCTACTCCTCCTATCTGTCTTGATAGATGTTTGAGCTGCTATAACGAAAATGCCCTAGACCGGTAGCCATCAGTCTACAAACGAGAAATTCCCTCCTTATCCTTCTGGAGGTTGAGAAGTCCCAGAGCAGGGTGCCAGGGGACTTGGCGTCTGATGGGAGGCTGCTTCTGGGTCACAGAGGGATGGCCGTCTTTCTGCTCAATCTTCGCAAGCAGAAGCGGCGAGGGAACGCTCTACTAACTCCATCCACGGGGGTTCCACCCCCTTGACCTCATCTCCTCCCAAAGGTTGCACCCCCATAGACCATCTCACTGATGATTAGGTTTCAATACAGGACCGTTGTGGGACACATACATTCTGTCTACAGCGTCATCTTAATCCATGGCTAAGCCAACCCAAATCCCACACAACAGGCAGGCCCCCTTCCTCGCCGTCACTCCCTTCCCATGCAGAAGTAATTCCTGACTCCGATAACCTTCTGAGAGCTGGCCACTGCCTCCCCCCGCCATCACCCCTGCGCCTCCCCCCATTGGCTCATCCCACCCCGCCCCTTCTCGACGAAGCCAACTCTAATTACCACAAACTCGAAGCCACTGCTTTTGTCTCTGAGATATCACTGTACTTTCAATCCACGACATCTAATTACAACTTTCCTGAACATAATTGTCTGCAGTCTATGTAATGTCGTCTCCTCTCCTGAACCCCAGAAGCTCCCCTAAGGCAGATATTGCTTCTTACACTTTTGTTTTTTGCAGACCTCACAGCACCTTAAAGACTGAATGCACTTTGTAAATAGAAGGCAGTACATGCATGGAAGAGATTCTTCCTTGCCATGAGCCAGGAAGGCTTGGTTACTATTGATGCTGAGACCTTAGCAGTACCTTCCAGATGGGGAGAGGGTGGATGGACACTTGGCCATGAATCCTGATGGGTGTGACCGTGACCAGGGGAGGCTGACACAACAGCCTTCTGCAAAAGCAAAAAACATCCAGGCCATCGGCAGCGCTATGGGGGCGGGGGCTCTGGGGCGGCAAGTCCATTTACAGGCAGACCTCACCCTCTGGCTTAAGGTCACAGTTGAAGCCTTGAGGAAAGGAACACTCAGCAGCTATCGGGAGTGAGTCAGGCAAAGCTCTTGGAAAGAAACGGCAAAGCCAACACGTAGGAAGCAGGACAGTTAAAACAAAACAAAACAAAAACAAAATCTCACCATCATGTGGCAGGCAAATCAAGGGGCCAGGCTTTGAACCCAGGCAGCCCCACTCCAGAGGCGATCCTCTTAAAACCCTTCCCTGTAACCCATTTCAGGACCTCGTGTCAGAGCCCCAGTCCTTGAGACAATCCCACAGCCCCTGCAGCCCTGCTCCAGGGCCCGCGATGCCAGATGCTCTGGAGTTTGGGAGTTGCCCGCCTTCAGCCGGGTGCTCTCGCCTCTACCTCCAAATACTCTTTGCCTGCCCTCTCCGTTGGACCTTGGGCCCACCTGGATTTGACGTTCATTTCATATTTTCGTTCGTCCTCGGTTCCCTTCTCAGTTGGTCTAGAGCCAGCCCTACTCTGCTTCGACGATAAAAATCCAGTACCTCAAGGGATCTGCTTGTTCAGGAAGGAATCTGAAGGCAGAGAAGGCTTCGCAAGTGGAAACCCAGGCAGTTGGCGGGGCAAATACAGCATGGTTATAAAAACACTTCATGGGCCCATGGAGGCCTGGGTTTATCGCAGGCAATACAGAGAATGACCTGTGGCAGCACAGAGAATGCACAGAGAACCCCTCCCTTTCCTTCTTGCTCCCCTCTGTGCAGTGAGTGACTGAGATCCAGCCTTCCTCTATCGAGGTGGGCTCCAGAACGGCCATGAGGGGACCCTGTCTGCAGATTGCACCTGTCAGGCCAGATGGAAACAGCACAGCCCTACCAGCAGGGCCTGACTGGGGTGGGAGGGGATAGGGGTCCCCCTGAGGGAGAAAGGATAAGACATTGCCAGGCTCCAACTACAGGCATGGAAGGAAACTTGGCATACAGACTACACCGAACATGACCGGCACCAAGTCCAAAACCTAGTGCGCTGGACTGAATGCTTGTGTCTCTCCAAAAGGCACATGTTGGAGCCCTAACCCCCAATGAGATGGTAGTAGGAGGCAGGCCTCTGGGAAGTCATTAGGTTTCGATTAGATCCTGAAGGCAGAGTCCCTCACCACAGGATGAGTGTCCTTAGTCCAGGAGGAAGGAACACCAGAGCTTCTCGCCACCACGTAAGGATACAAGGAGAAGGCGGCCATCTGCATCTCTCACCGAGAACGGAATCAGCTGGTGCCCTGATCTTGGGTCTCCCAGCCTCCAGAACTGGGAGAAATAAATGTCCATTGTTTAGGTCACCCTGCTGGCTCTATGGTATTGTTGTGGCAGTCTGAGCTGACAAAAAATGGAAGTCTCATGCCCAATCCACACCAGAATCTGCTTAGAAGGTTTCATCCAAGCAGGTCCAGTGGGAGAAAACACAGGAAGACTGTGCTTATTAGTCCTTAGTGCTGGACGGGGGTCCTGGAGTTCATTCATAATGATATGAATAATACCAAGTGAAAGGATCTTGCAACTACAAGGGCAGAACATGAAAGGAAAAGCCGGTCAAGTGCATGAACCCCTCATCATGACCGGCAGCCCGGTGCGCCGCATACGATAGAACGGCTTCAGGTGCCCTCATCGGAGGGGGAAGCCCACTTGCCAAAGCTGGTTCTGGCTGGCTCAGTCTCGATCTCCACGTGCTCGGCACGAGGGTGGGGGACGACCCAGTAGAGACTGCCGTCTCCCCCAGGGGGGAGCTTGCAAAGCGGAGAAGGGTGGCTATTACTATTAATACTTTGTAAGTGAATAGTAAAAGGAAGGAATGTCCTATTCTCTTCAGTGCTAAGGGCTGCATGCCAGAGGTAGAAAAGAGACCCAGAAGAGAACCTTTATTTCTATTCTATTTCTATGAATGAAATGGTTTTACGATTTTTTGCACCAATACTCTTGGGGGAGAGATGGTAGACATCACCTAGCAGCCCCAGACAAGTAAGTTGTCCTGGCCCTGACCTCTCCCAGCCGTGTGACATTAAACAAGCCATTCTAGACCTCTTCACCTCGGTAGCCTCATCTTAACACGGAGATAACTGTACTTCCCTCGCCAAGCTCCTCGGGGTGTTTTGAAGATCACGTAGGAATACAGATGTGAAAGCGGTCAGTAACCCATAAAGTACCATGGAAAGAAGGGGTTTACTTTCACGGGTACCGGAAAATCCTAACACCATCCCCTCCAGTCTGAAGATACTTCCGGTAGGGTGAGCCAGTGGCTTCTTTCTCTGACCAACCCCTCGGGATGACCTTTGGTCTCTGCTGCCCTAGGATCCGTGGTGTCTAGGGCTCGGCTGACTCAGACCTGTGTTTCTTCATTTTCCCCAGTTTGTTAGAGTTAGTACTTCTGCTCCCCTGAAGCTATGGCGCACTGGGTGGCTTTGAAATTCTGGCACCATCTGTAAAAATTTCTGCCTATTTAGTTGGCATCAAGTTCTTAATGGTACTTAGTGGTTCAGAATTAATTTCCCCACCACAGAATTATCCAGGACATTCCACGCCTATTTATAGCTTTTTCAGGCCTCCTTGACTGCTGGCTTTTACTCCAAGTCCCTAGGCTATCTCTTTTAACAGGAAAAAGGGTTTTGGTAGCAATTACCAAGGTCCAGCTTTCCAACTTAGCAAAGAAACGATGACCTTGGCAGAGCAGAGCAAAGGCAAGGACGAGGGAAAGAAACTATTTGCATACCTCTGTCACAGAACCAACTGGAACGGTACTGAAAACACAAAGACGCTAAGGCTCTCCCATCTAGAGGTCAACGTCCCATCCCCCCTTGTTCATGCGTAGGTCATGACTCCACAAAACCTACACTTGATACAATGAAAGGGGATCTGCTTCTAGAAATAAGCATTTCAGGGACCCAGAAACAGCGCCATCTCATGTAAAGGTACAACCTAATGAACTGAGAAGCAAAAGTGGAGGCTGACTGGTGATGGACAGGTTCAAGGTGAATAAAACCTGCCACGTGTTGAAAGGTCCACCGGGTGGGGAAATCGGCTCATGGTTGGAACCTACAAGTGCCCAGATCTTATTTTCAGCTCCGGTCACTTGTGTCACTGTGCCCCGGGCTCCCAGTGTGTGAAACACTGACAGTTATTCAAGCCCCTCTCTGCACCCTGCCTACGGGTTCCCTGAGCTGAGCTCTCGCGGAGGTGGACAGGAAACTCCTGAGAACTTCGCATATCTGTCGCTTCGCCCCCTAGTGGCTGGTGTCACACGTTTTGAGATCAGTGTGGAATCACTCCACATTCCCTTAAGAATGCCAACCAGTTGGGAAGTTTAGGGCCCAAACATAAGCAGATGTATAAGAGCTTAGTGTCCTAAGGCAACTTAAAAATGCCAGAAGATTTTCCAGAAAAAAAAAAAAAAAAGATGCCAGAGAGGCTGGGCTGACAAAAGTAGAGAGAAGTGCTGGCGCTTAGAGCTTGGGTTCCCTGGAGGACAGTGGTACCCCTTTCTGGGGATCCGCAGCCCCTCTCTGACCTTTTGGGGACAGCACTGATTACTCACTTACACCTTCCATTATTGCAGCTGATCAACACTCCAGGGGCCAATCTCCCAAGAAAATCCCTCGAGGGAGGTATGCTCCCCTCTTCCTCCTGTAAACTTTAATGTAAAATGTGTCATATACTATGATCATTTTCACAGCACTTATCTGTTCGGTTAATAAGCGTGTATTATAATAGTCTGTTGGGGTCCAAAGAGGTTTGCCGGAATTCCTCAATGAATGACTGTGGATAAGAACCCCATTTATTACATACACATGTATACCCACATCTGAGCGACTACAGGCTTTGGTGTTGCCCCTTTCCACCAAGTACAACTGCAGCTTTAAGACAGAGGGGAGAATTAGACAGAAAATGAAAGAAAAAAGAAAGGACCGGGGGGGGGGGGGGATGACATTTCCCCCTGCCTTTGAAGTGTCTGAACATTTACCAGACAAATTGGGAAAAGGACAAACTGTGGGTAGCCCAAAAGCCAGAGTGAGTGCCTGAGGAAGGTCCCCAGATCAGAACAAAGATAGAAGTCTGTGTGTGCCTCTGTGCGGAGCCATGTTTGCAAATAATCACACGTACACACAAGAGGTCCTGGCACGCTTCTGCACATCTACGCACAGCAGAGACATACGTTCCCAGAGATGAGGCACATATCTCTTCACAAATACAATTTAGCAGGTATAGGAATGCTGATCAGCAGCAGCTTAAGAAGAAGGGGGAGAAAATCCTGTGGAAATCATTAATACTCCAGGAACCTCTAAGACTCAACCTGAATGCAGACACTTAAGCTCTCAGCTTTGCCATTAAAGCCAGGGCCTAAATTATTGATCTCTTGCCTCTATCAGCATAACAGTCACGTCCCAGTATCGAGATCTAAGTACACTGCGGTCCCTCTGCTGCAGCCACTGAAATAATTAGGAGAAATTCTCATTAAAGGAGAGTGAAAGGTTCAGAGACAGGCAGAGCAAAGGGTCCGCGAGGGTGTTTAATGTCTTCCTCGGGGTCGAGAGATCACGGGGATCAAATCCCCGAGCAGTGCCCACAGATGACAGCTTATCAAAGGGAGGAAGTATAAACAATTCACACATGCAGTGGCCCTCTGTGGTGTGTTTACATCTGTGAGGGTCTATGTGGAGTCGCATGCAGGCTGTCCCTGCTCACGGGGCTGGGGGGGTGAGGGTGGGGGGGTGGATAGTGGGGCTGGAGACTCCGCATGTCAATGGGGGAATCGATCGTGGAGTGCAGAAAAGAAAAAAGGGAGAAAAAAAAAAGAAAAACAGAGTAAAAAAAATACATGAAAAATAAATAAAAAGAAACATATTAATAATGGAAAATCCACTGTGGACTCTCTTCAATTTAATTTATTCATTCTTTGAAAGTACAAGGGGTCTGGGGAAGAAAGGAAAGGTAAGGCCTATGGGCAAGCCAGCACTTTCTGATGAGCTCCCCGTTGGGCTGGCATGAGTTACGGGGATAACACATACCACGGATTCAGACACCCAGACTCCCAGAAAACCTTTTCCTCCCGGATGGCGGATGGCGATGGCTGAGTGGCTTTTCCGACCCTCCCCCACCACTTACAAAAAGAAAAAAAGAAAGAAATCAGCCTTTCACACATGTTCCCAGAAATGGCCCAGACTTACGAGGAGGGAGCAAAGGACAGCGAACAGCCTTTCAGAAACCGCACTGGCGGAGGGACAGGGTTACGACAGGGGAAATTAAACATGAAGGAGGTGGTAAAGCCGTGAAGGGAAAGGGCAGACTCGTGTAAGCCCCTCACACGGCTCCAGGCAGGCAAGGACGGGAGGGCAGGGGGGGCCGGCGCAGGCACACGCGTGCAGGCACACGCAGACACACGCGTGACGCGCCCCCAAAGTTGGCCCATATCGAACGTCGGCGTGCAGTCATTTAAAAGAAAAATTCCATCTCACACGGCTAATCAGAATTGTTAGAGAGACCATTACCACAAACACTGGGAACATCTGAAATTGATTATTTTTACTTCATTCCATTAATGAAATCCTCCAGCGACCAAGCACTAGCCCTGGAAAAATTTCTACATAACAAAAAGAAAAAACAAGAGTAGAACTTCACTGACTTCAAAAAAAGAACGAGCGAGCGAGAGGTCTCTCTGTGTATGTGAAATATATACGTATTTACTTTGTGATTTCTGTCGGTGCAGAATAATTGAGCTGGGCTGAATCTGTTCCCACCATTTTGTGCGAGGGAGATATTAGCATGGACCTCACATCCCATAAGGAGCGCCACATCATTAAATGTCTTGGGCTGGCGCATAGGGAAGAGAAATGCGGGATGTCACCGGCTGATAGGGAAAAAGACTTGATGTTATTTATTAGGGAACACTTACCAGAAACTGCATTTTCTCCATTTGCATTAGATACGGCACCACCGCCTTTGCAAAGTGCACACAGGCGCGCGGACACGGGCAGAAAGAGATCACTCCTTGGGGTCCTCCCCCCATGCTTTGTTCCCAGTCCCCTCCATCTCACCGGCACCCAGGCCGCGATTTCCAGGCTGCCTCGCCCCGTCACTTGCTGTCCCTCTCTCTGTGAAGCTCCCCACCCCGTTTTTCTGCCCCAGACTGGCTTGGTCGCGCTGAAAGCCCCCCCCCCCCCCCCCCCCGTCCCTCCTGCGCTCTCCACACATCAATGTAACCCGCTTCAGCCCCATCTTCCTTTCAGTCCTGACCCCATGCCTCCGGCGGGCTGGCCGCGGAGATATCAGGATATGTACAGGGAAAGGCCACCGTGGCAGTGCTCCTAGGTGGAGTTCCCCTAAATTCATGAATTATAGGAGTCGCACAGGGTGGGAGAGAAGAGGGGGACAGCTGACACATATTTTTTGATGAGAGTTAAGGGGAAAACGGAGTTCAAGCTTCCAGTGGAAGTGCTGAAATTTCCCACCAGGGGATCCTCCTGGAAAGGGCTGTGTGGAAGCGTAATTGTCAGTTCCCACCCCGCACCACGCACGCACAAACACACTGCCCAGCCCCCCGGGTCCCTCCCCAGCATTTCTCCCAGTGGCAGTCATCAAAACAATCCGGAAATTTGTTTGAAAGATGCAAGCCTCAGGCCATCAGCTCTAAAAGAGGTCCTAGGCTATTTCCCCTAGATCTCCCTGAGGGTGTGTTACGGTAGGGGAAGAAAACCAAATTTGCTGTCCTGGCAGCTCTCAGCGGTCCATGCTTGGGGCCTCGGTCACTTGAGGGCACAGTCGGGCTTCCTCTCTGATAGACTGCCGGTGGTCGCTTCTCGGCCTCATACTCTGGAAGCAGTCAGAGAGGCAAGAGGAAGTGTCTCCAGCCCTCTAGAAGGGCAAGGTGGCCATCCCGTCTCCAACCCTACAGCAGCTTTAGAAGGCAAGGGGGGAAGGCTTCCAGAGGCCCACCCCAGGAGGGACCAGGACGAGCCCCAGATGTGCACATGCACAGCACTGCCAGCCAGGTGGGTGGCAGTACTGAAGGATGGGAGCTTGTGTGTGTGTCCAGGGACGGCTGGGGGAGAGAGCGGATTCCCAAGTACAGGGATCTGCTTTATGAACTTAGGAGAAGGCGGCAGGGTCGACCCCCCCATGCTGAAGGTCAGAGAGACAGTGAGTCTACTCCACGGATCCCAGCTTCTGGAAAAGCCATCCCTACCTGAGACTGCTTCCAGGGAGGAGAAGGAGAAGGAAGGGAGGAGAATTCCTGGGAAACAAGTTTTGCTCACCTGCCAACAGCCACCCTCTACTAGGAGAGCCTGCCCTGCCCCGCCATGTCCTCTGTGCACTGATTAGGGGGCACCCCTCACCCCGATCCCTTGTCACTGACTCCCTAATGCAGCGGCCTCTCCCCCACCCAAAGAAAGTGGCCGAGTGTAATTATGCAGAAAGCACCACTGGAGCTATATCAATAAGACAGACGTCTGTTGTATCATTCTCTCTCAGTAAGGCATTTCTTCTCCCCAATTGCTCATATAGAATCATAGCCTAATAGCATCCCATTAACATAATTGCCAACACAACTAGTGTTCCGTGTCTCAGAGCCATTTACTTACTTTACCATAAAGAATACCAAAACAGCCCTAAAATCACAAAGAGGAGGAGAGAAGATGGGTGGGTGTTGGGGAAGGCAAGAGGAAAATTGTACCCCTTTTATATTCCCTTTGCTCCCTGGAATGGGGTTCCAAGATGATAAGCACAGGAGCGCCTCTCTCATCTGCGGGAATCGTAATGCAGAGCCTTCCTACCAGACTCCCAAGCAGACGTGTGCTAAAATCTAAACGGATTCTGCCAGGCGAAATGAAATTCCCATTATTTTTAATTAATCCTTAATTAAAATATATTACTCCGCAGATTCCGCAAATCTCTCTTAATATGCAAATGTGGCCCATTCAAGGATATTTACATATCATTAATTAAAACGGCACATTCTTTCAGTCTAACAAGCTGAGGGGCTGTGGCTGCTGCCACGTTGGCGCGAGGAGCCCGTCCTGGCAGTGCCAAGCTCATCTGATAAAAAGACGTCAAGTGTCGGCCGCGCTGGGGGAAGGTAAGGCAGAGGGGGGAAGAGTACATTATCCTTTGACACTCTCTAGCACAAGGACTTCAAATATTATCTTGGGGCCGTGGCCAAGTGATTTTGGCAGAGCTCTGAGGCTCCCTGTGATCTACACCTACCTAAGGATCACCTCGGGACCAGCTCCGCTGGGCCTTGGCTGGGAGGCTGTGCGTTTCTCACTCAGACAACCCTGAAACTTGGCAGGGGCGGGCTGGGTGCAGGGGTGCTGGCGTGGGAGAGGACAGAGGACGGGTACACATGGGCTGCTTTTTCACTATAGAGGGGAGACCTTTCTGAGCCTCAGAGGCAACCACCTGTCCCATCAAGACACGATCGGGTGTGGTGAGGAAAAGGGAACGGGACACAGTACACCAGTCCAAGTTCAAGACCATGGAGCAAAGGGCTGATTGCTGGGAACAGAAGATAGGAGGTGGTGACAATGAGATAGTTCTTGACCAAAAAAACGGAAAGGAGGAGGAGCTCACCTAGGAGAAGCAGAGGAAGCAGACATCAATCACCATCTCTGCAGACAAGCCCTATCAATCAGGGAGATCTGCAAACAGCACTCCACCTACCCTCAGGGCGGCCGCCAATAGCCATTTGCAACCGGTCAGAAGGACAGCCTGCAGGCCTCCAAGTCTTTCACAGTCTAGACAGGCCAAGACACCACATGCAGGGAGCACAGACTGCATTTACAGTAAGCCTTGTTGTCTAGAAGCCCCCGGGAGCACTCCCAGAGGAGGATCCCGCTCGTGGAGATGGGGCTGCCGGCAGCCGCCTGGGCCTCCTCCCAGGCTAATGACACACTCTCACAGAAGTCCTTCAGATCTGTCTCAGCAAACTTACGCTGACGATATACCATAGACACATGATCATTTTAATAGCCGAAACCAAGCACATGAACTCTGCATACCAAGGGTCTACCATGCTTCAGTGAAAACCTTCTTATCAGTTTATGACGGAGGTCCTGTCCATAAGATGCCTGTGGCCCGAAGTGGCTACCCACCGGGTCTGAGACACAGCTCAGTGACCATGACCCACCGCTCCAGTCTTGGCCCAAATGTCTTCTGTTTCTCTGTCCTCGGCAGTCCCAGCAGAGTCAGAGTTACTGCTCTGGCAACATTTATCTTTTCAGATTACAAATGTCCACAAGGCAAAGGCCTTAACCCAAACACTTGCATTTCTTTCTTCTTAGCTCACTGCCATTAAGGACAGAAGCTACACACATACACACACACACACACACACACACACACACACACACACATACACACACCCCATACCCCACCCCCCGACCCCCAAAAGAAAGGCGCAGTGAGCCTGTAAAACCCTCCAGGGGCAGGCTGGGTCTGGGTGGAGAGCAACCTGAAACTGGCCAGGAATTACCGAGAGTGCTAGAACCCTCTCAAGACTGGCAGGAGCTCAGGCTCTGTTCTGAGGCTGTGGCCTAGTGCTTAAAAGCAAATCCAGGTTCAAACCTCAGGTCCACCGAGGACAAGCTGTGTGATCGAGATTAGTTACATAAAATCTCCAAATCTCAGTTCATTCATCTGAGAAAAGGAGGATCAATATCTTCCTTTACACAGTTGGGCGGGGGGGGGCACCCGGGTGGCCCGGTCAGTTAAGCAACTGACTCCTGGTTTTGGCTCAGGTGACGATCTCACGGTCGTGGGACCGAGCCCACATCAGGCTCCTCGCTCCGCACAGAGTCTCCTTCAGATCCTCCCTCTCTCCCCCTGCTCGTGCTTCACAGAGCCTCCTTCGGATCCTCCCTCTCTCCCCCTGCTCGTGCTTGTGCACATGCTCTCTCTTAAATAAATAAAATCTTTAAAAAAATAGTCTGTGAAGTAGTTTCAGTGAGATAACCTACAGAGCCCTCAGCACATAATCAGGACTGACAAAAGGTAGTGATTATTAAATTATTACCTATTGCTACTTTTTTGAGGGGGGCAGGACTTTAATCTGAATTCCCCTCAATTTTATTTTTTAATTTTTTTTTTTAAAGATTTGATTTACGGGGCGCCTGGGTGGCTCAGTCGGTTGAACATCTGCCTTCAGCTCAGGTCATGATCCCAGGGTTCTGGGATGGAGCCCCGCATCGGGCTCTCTGCTCAGCGGGGTGCCTGCTTCTCCCGCTCCCTCTGCCCCTCTCCTCTGCTGGTGTTCTCACTCTCTGTCAAATAAACAAACAAACAAATAAATAAATAATCTTAAAAAGAATCCAGGATCCTCAGGAATCTTCTTTCTCATCCCCATTCCTTATCCTCTGTATTTCTCTCAGCCCCTCTCCCCGCTATCACTCACTGATCCTCTGTGAAACCAGCTGAGGGACATTTCTATTATTGGAATAGTAATAACGCAAGCCCCACAGTTCTAAGAAGCTTATCAAGCTGCTTATCGGCCAGAATCTGTTATCAGGCGTCTTCAAGCAGCTATCATCATTTCATTTTTCTTTCTCAGACTAATCTGAGAAACGAACACACGAGGACATTATAACAACATAAGCATTAGCTAAGTATATCACGGAATCTTTGAAACCTGAGGCATATTTATATACAAAAGCATCAAATAAGAATAATGATACTAATGGACCTACGTCCCCTTTTAGCATTCAGAACGTGTCCACTGAATGCAGAAATGAGAGAGCCTCCTCTCCTGCCATCCAGCCTTTGAAGCCAGTGGGAGGAGAGCCGAGCTGCCCCTGCCCCAGGGCAGCCAAGAGGGCTGCTTCTAGAAGGGAGCCACCCAAGCTAGACGTACACCCCACGAAGACGGCCCCCAGGGACCCCTCTAAGGGTGAGGCATTCATGGGACAGCGAATGGCACCCAAGAGACACATTCCCGAGCTCCCTGACGCCATCCATCCCATCCCAGAGTTGCTCCAAACAGAATCCCATATTTTATGTTGTACTGCTGTTGAATGTTTTTAGGATGTTACTTCCTACATGAGAAGTCCACCTCTCCAAGGCCAAACCACAAGACTTAAAACCCCAGACGCCCTCCCTAGATGCAGGCAGATCAAATGGGTCCCACCAATCTCATGATGAAGCTTAGATTCGAACAAGCAACAGCTGAACTCAGAGGACTCCGTCTTTTGGTAACCACGGCGATGAGGCATGCAGCTTTTCCGGGGTACAAGTGACTTGGCTGCTGGGGGCAGAGGTAGAGCAGGAGCCCCCACGGTGACGCTGGGTGCAGCACACACAGGCCGTTGGGCTGTCCAGACATTCTGCGAGCTTACCAGTGTCCCATGTATTTTTTTTTAATCTTCGTGTTTTAAACCCAAGATCATTTTTTTTTTAAAGATTTTATTTATTTATTTGACAGAGAGAGATCACAAGCAGGCAGAGAGGCAGGCAGAGAGACAGGAGGAAGCAGGCTCCCTGCTGAGCAGAGAGCCCGATGCGGGACTCGATCCCAGGACTCTGAGATCATGACCTGAGCCGAAGGCAGCGGCTTAACCCACTGAGCCACCCAGGCGCCCCAACCCAAGATCATTTTTAAAAACTTTTTATTCTACTCAGAGTAGCCAGAGTATATTAATTTTAATGATCTAAAAATTCCAATGTAAATGACATCATCCATTCCTTCTGCCTGGTGAGACGACCGTCTCCTAACTCAACCACTCACAGAATTCATTATGGGATTGATACTTCACTAGGGAAGGGTCCCGGTCCTCCCCTTCCCCCACTTATTATGGAAGGTCTCCTTTCTAAGATGCTACAACACAGATTTTGAGTCTGTGCCATCGTGAAGCTCGAGAACAGTGGAGAATGACACCAGGACCTATCTCTCACAATGGGGGTTCAACTCAAGCCAGAAACCCTAACGCATGGTGCTGCTTGACAGCATGACCCATGTGGCCATGGCTGCCACCTGTTACCAAGAGCAACCTGAACATGGGACTGGTGGGACAGGCACTGCCTGTAAGAGAAGACACAGAGCCTTAAAAGGGCACCTTGACAAGGTCCCCAGCTGGCTAATGTCAATGTCCAATCCTCCTACGGAAAGGCATCATCATGTGTAATGGGGAAACTCACACTTTCTGAGCCCCATGACCCCCGTCCATCGACTTCCGCTGAGACAGCTACGTCCTTCTCACTGACATACCGCTACCTCCCTTGGTTATGTGGATTAATATGACTAATTCAATATATTCACCACATGCAAAGTGGCTGCCAGTTTCTGGCTGACGAAGCCAGTGTTTTTGCTCGTTCAGGATTTACCCGTCACAAACGGGTAGGCTGCCTGGAACCCCTTAATAAAACCATTAGGTCCCATCCGGCAGGTGCTCGCATTCCCGCACGCAGGACCACCGCCTCTAACTTTCTTCAACGCTTGGCTTCCGGGAAGAGTAATTAACTTACACATCATCTGATTAGTCATAGCTGCACTATGAAAGGTGGCCTAGGGTTCACCCCAACTTACCTGGCAATTGATACTTTACTGAATGCGCCAACACACTTCACCATACTTTGCTAATGTAATTATTTGCATAGGACTATGATGGATAGGATATCATACCAAGAGCAATACATTGAGAAGCGCTCAAAGTGTTTGATGATCTCATAAATGTTTTAATTGCAATGACAGACAGGTGCAATCATCTCATTAAATGTAAGTATCTTTGATATAGCTTTACTTTTAAAGAACACACAGCATGTCGATGATAAGTATCTTTACGTTCTGAGCCTAGATCAGGCACGCTACGGGCCAGAGCCCAAAGCATATAACGTTGAACAGGCTCCACGTTTCATGGACGGTAACGTATTATTACACCAGATCATGTTGCATCCATGGGGAGAGGGGCCCCACTAAGACACTTTCTGCTCTGACCGCATCTCAAGATAAAAGACTTACTGGAGAAAGGGGAAAAAAAAAAAAGCACCCTTTCCATTTTGCTTAAGTCATCCCTTCGGCCGACACACGTGTGCCATGGCTTCGGGGAGACATCTGAAAGTTACAAAGCTGGGCGGGACATACTGGCACACCTGACGCTCACGTTAGCACCAGGCGCTTCTCTGATACCACCGTCCGTTTTAAAACATTTGTGTTGTAGAGGTGTAATTCTCTGTAATAACACAATCCTAAAATAAGGGAGGGAGACAGTTCTAATCCAGGAGTTAGAAAAACTCGTTCTGATCAAAATTCGGCACGTTAACTACTTCCTGGCGAGAGAAGAATCAATATACATGTGTGTTCATAGGTAAGTACAACCCAGAGTGACAAACCTTCACATCACAAGTAACAACAGGGGAGAAAGAGGGATCGTAATAGCCCAAGGAACTAAACGCCAGGAGACTGGGGAAAGACCAGCACAGCGTGGGAACAAAGGCATCCCACGACCGAGAGGCCATACCTTAATCCGGGGATGCTCCAAGTCCCCACTCCCACCCTGGGACCAGGGGGCTCCAGGCTTGCCCCAAGTGTTTCCTCAGTGCCCCTCTGTCCACGAGCCATCATGCCTGACACCAGACCACCACATTTACTGTGGGAATTGGGATCGACCTGGTCCAGGAGGCAGCAAAGAGCACACATCCGGGCCTTCCCGGGGCTTCCGGGGAATCTGTTAGCATCCTAGCAACTCTGCCCAAACCGTGTCTCCTACAAGGCCCACTGTCTAGTCAGGCTGCACATTCCAAAAACAGCTGAGGAGGTATTTCAAAAAGAAAAAGAAGGCTCTGTCTTCAAGTCTGAGAGGAATTGATTTAATAGGATTTAGAGAGTATTTAAGAAGAAACCATTCAGAAAACTGATGTTCTCTATGGGAGTGCATTTTTTTTTTTTAAAGGTCTTCAGGCTTTTTTCCCGCCCTTTTAACTCTATAACCAACCTCTCCACCTCTGCTTGAAAATATGAAATAAATAAAGAGCTGAACCGACTTTTAACTTGAGGTGATAATGCTTATGTGCACCTTCGTACCAGAAACAAAACCACAAAGATCAACAGAAGAGACTACCTTACAGTGAAACTGCCAGTGGCCGCGCGGCCACACTGCAGGAAGGGTCTCGGGCTCTGCCGACAGATGCGTAGAGCCACTGGACATGAACCACGGGTAACGTAAGCCCCCATGCCAGGCGGGGCGTCCCTCAGACACCTGGGGGAGAGGGAACCCTGCTGACTCTGTGCGCAGACCCTCAAAACACACGCACTCCTTTTCTTTCCCACCACTATGGATGCTGAAGAATTAAAGCATAAACAAACAGCCTTGGGGGTTCAACTTATAAAGAATTCAGTCCAGGGGGGCGCCTGGGTGGCTCAGCTGGTTCAGTGTCTGCCTTCGGCTCCGGTCATGGACCCAAGTGTCCTGGGATCAAGCCCCACATCGGGCTCCCTGCTCAGTGGAGGGTCTGCTTCTCCCTCTCCCTCTGCCTGCCCCCTGCTCATGCTCTCGCTCTCAAGTAAATAAATAAAACCTTAAAACAAACAAGCAAACAAAAAACTAGAATTTAGTCCAGTGAGGAAGAGTTGGTGGACAGAAACCCAGACAGGAGATTCTCCTCTCTTGGCTACTTCTAAGCTGTGCTTACGCCCGCCCGGGGAACAGGTCGCACACCAGTTCGCCTCCAAACGTGCCCAGCTACTGCAGCATCTCATGATCCGGCCCCCCTCCCGGGCAGAAGCACAGGAGAGATCATATTCATGAAGGCACCTGACTCCACAGGTAAGGCAGGCAATGACTGTGCTACATGGGGTTTGTGGGGGAGGAGTTCATAAATCCTAGAAGGGGAAGGAGCAGTGTCAACAGGTGATGCACTATTTGTTCAGAGGCACAGACCGCCATCTGTATTATTGTTAGAAACACAATATCATACTAAAAAAAAAAAAAAATACACATCCTGGGCTTGGGTTTTCGAGGCTCAATGCCTGGCAAATGTGCTGGAGAGCTTCAGTGAAGGGTAACGTGCCGCAAACCAGCACTGTTTTGTTAGCCAGGAAAAGAAAGCAATGGGAGCAGACGTCACTACAACCACTAAGTGTGACCTCCAGATAAAACCACTTCCTTCTTCCTCTGCTAATGGGGCTCGCAGCTGACTCTGCTTGGGTCTAGCTGGTAAGGTGACAAGGAGCAACAAGTCCTGGAGGACTCCCAGGAGAGGTGAGGGACTTGCTGGATCTCCCGCCAACCCCTCCAGACAGACAGGTGTTCTGAGTCTTCTCAGCTCTGCCTCGTCGGTGCAGGTGAGAGGCCTCAGCCTCCTGGCAGCTGCTTTTTGAGCTGGGCGTAAGTTCCCCAAAGCTCCAGGCCCCAGCATGTCCCATGTAGGCCAGGTCCCCAAAGGCCTCCGTGCAAAGCCCAAACCAGTATTTCAGGCTTAGACAACATTCCCTGATATATTAAAGCCAGGTGCAATCCTTCCCCCGCTCGCTTACACCTTCTTTTCTCCAGAACTCCTCCGCTCACTCGGAGAACCTTGTCCTTATGCTCATACACCCTGGAAAACATGACTGGTTCCCACCCCCTGTTCATGCTGCTCTGGGAAGCGGATTCTGAGACCACACTGGATCTCCCCCACCCCTGCCATGTCCTCCACCAGTCAAGGTGTCAGTTACAAACAGCAGGGACGGACTCTGGCTCCCCTACTGAGGGACAGAATCTGTTGGACTGATCCGCAGGGCCTCACAGAATCAACAGGAAGCCTGGAGAACCGAACTCAGGAAAAACACATACATACATGCATGCAAACATACATACATACATACAAACATACAAACACACACACATACGTACATACATATATGCAGCACAGGTAACCGAATAGGGCCAGGGTCCTGTCGCAGGAAGTCAGAAGCCAGGCAGGGTGCTGCTGGCTTTGGGACCGTGTCCCGCCACTGCCCTCTCTGTTGTCCCGCCTCTCTGCCCATCTCCCCCCACAAATTCAAGGCTGGGCACCTGTTTCCAATTAGCCAAGCACTAGGAGCTCATACCCCTGCTTCCAGGGAGAGGGGAGAAGCAAAGATTGGCCAGAGACCCTCAGACGGCAAGTGGACATTCTTCGCAGACGTAGCTCATGCGAGCTCGGTACAAAACCAACTTCCCTGGACTCCCTCAAAGGATCCCGGCAAACAGGATTTGGCAAATAGCTTGGGAAGATACAGCATGTGCTCACTGCTGCAGAAGGTCTCCAGGGACACAAGGGAAGTCTGGGCCACGGGTGCTGCTCTCCGGGAACTCAGGCTTTAACTACCAAGGAGGGCTGGATTCCCAAGGGGGAGGCAGCAGAGAAATGCAGGGCCCACGGCTGAAGCCGAGAAAGAAAAGGACCGTGGCCGCCCTCCACGTGCCCCTCCTCAGGAATGAGGACGTGGGGTCCCAAACCTGACTGCCACCAGACCTTTGCCCCCCAGTCCAGGCGAGATGATGTGAACCAACCAGTGTGTAGCTTCAAGTCTGGGCACATTCCCAGGCTGTGATTTCTAGAGCTTGAAACAACAAACCTCCTTCCCAGCTACTGGAGAAAGAAAGACTTCACTCTGTGCCCAGGTCCTGCCGTTCCCGAGTAGGAGGAAAGAGGTGACAATGGAAGGCATGCTTTGTGAGAGTCTCCTTTTCCCCAGGCAGAGGGAAACCTGTCTCTGAGGCAGAGGGCTCGCCATGGCTGCCATTAGTCTTCCTAATTGAAGAGTCCTCCGGGGGAGGGTTCTAGAAATTTCCACACCTACGATCGAGCCACGAAATGACTTTGCAGTAGGCCGAGTTACTCCGACTCTTTGTCCTTTGTTTCCTCCGCTATAAAATGAGAAGAGCTCCTGCTTTGGAGGGTGGTGGTGACTCTTCAAATGGACCATGCACGTAAAGGGACGACAACAGTCTGTGTCATGCAGGTGCTCAGTAAACACTGCCTATTATTATTTTCAGGTAGCTATTAAAACCCCCATTTTCCAGATCAGTAATGCGACACTGGAGAGGTGAAGCGGCCTGTCCGAGGTCCTAAAGGTGGCGCTTGGCTACAGACAAGCCACAGAACTGGAATGACTCAAAAACTGGTGTTACTTCTACGACGCCGTGCTGTGTAGAGACATCCATGCCATCACACACGCAGGGGTGTGGAGCTGCCGTCCAGGGCAAACGCTGCGGTTCCAGCACCACGATGATCTGTCTGACCAGATCTCCCGTATTTTCTCTCTCGTAATATCCGTACGTATTTTGGCCCTTCTTACGCAAGAACCGAAATTCCCAAAAATCCCAATGACCGCAGCAGACACAACGCAGTTTTCATGTGGTTGAACCACACACCAGACGGACGTGGACCTAAGGAGATGATGACTGTTGCTTCCCTGGGGTTTGGATACAGGGTCACGTTCAAGAGTGTCCTCAATCATGGCCACGGGGTAGAGATGTCAGGTGGATTTGGTTTTGTGTTTGTTTTTCTTCCCCTGTTCTCCTTTTAGTTCTTCC
This sequence comes from Lutra lutra, assembly GCF_902655055.1. Taxonomy (NCBI): domain Eukaryota; kingdom Metazoa; phylum Chordata; class Mammalia; order Carnivora; family Mustelidae; genus Lutra; species Lutra lutra. Next base: position 61,658,766 of record NC_062292.1, read on the forward strand.
TTTTTTTTTTTCTTTCTTTTTAATACTTGAGAAATAATCGCAACTCCTGAACACCATCACGGTTATAAGAGAAAGAGGACCAAATTTTGAATCTGAGGTCTCCCCATCCGCCCCCCACACCACCTGCCACGCCATCACCCTCCCCCCACCCCACCCCTCACCCCTGAGAATCTGCCTGATGTCAGGGCATACATGTCACAGCCATGACATCAAGCCACCAGGACGACGAGATGGTGAGTCACGGCGTGGAAGAGGTGCCCGGGGTCTGTTTAACTCTGGGACTCTCCGTCCATCGTCTTCCCTTCCCAGACAGCACTCAGGTTACACGGGCTTAAACCTCAACGGTCGATAAAGCCACACAGATCAGGGTGAGTAAATGAAAGGCAGTAAGACAGCAGATCTAACTCAGGAAGGAAAAAACACATTTCTTTCCTCGACCACCTGATCAAAGTAAAAGCAAGCCTCCTCTCCACTTGAGTGGACAAAAAAAAAAAAAGAAAAAAGAAAAGAAACCAGAGGTACACTCGGGTCACCCGGCGTTGGACAGAATGTTGTGACATAAACGTACTTCACCATCCCACGTTCCCTGGTTCAGGCCAACTGAGTTATTATTAGCACCGTGTATGGATTTCTCATCTCATCACTGCCCTCATCACACAGGTATCATGGAAAATGCTACAACTGTGAGATGATTGTTTTATTTCCAATATTGAAGTAAATCTTACTTCACACAGTACATAAGCGTTCACTGTTATTTTTATTTTATTGCTTCGATTAATCCCAGTTTTAATACATCAATGATAATATGGGGTTTGGTTTACCATATTATTATTGTCTACTGTCAAGATAAAAGTCTCCTTATTACATGATAGACAGCAGATGTCCCCACCTTCTTAACAGACGCCAATGCGTGAACATTTCCCAAGTCCTAAAAATGTTTAAGGAGAGCAGGTAGGACTACCCAAGTCACTCAATTGCCATACATTTCAGAGCCTTATCGCTTGGAGTCAATAATCGTTCATCATCTCTATACGGGCTCTCCCTCTGTTCCCACCCTGTGGAGAACAGCACCAATGTTATTTTGTTTCGTTGTTTTGTTTTGCTTACAAGAGGCAGTTGACTTGCATGGTGAGACTAGAATATGTTGTCCTAACATCGCTGTGTTAGCCAAATACCCCCCAACAGGAGATTTTCTTTTTCATTCTTAACCCGGGTTTGATGTCATACAAATAATGCCCAGTTCAGCCATTCATAAACTCACCCTTGGGCGAAACATGGTATCACCTACATGATAAAGGCCACACGTGCAATATAACCTATCACGCATCACACGCGAAAGCTACCATCATAGCACAACATAGCACCCATCATAGCACATAGCCATTTCTAGAACATGAGGACACCAGCACGAGAACGGGTGTCTAGGAACCTCGGGCACAATTAGTCATGTTACAGAAATTTCCTGAACTTTTTAGCATTTTTCTGTCCTTTTACTTTCCACTTCAACACGGAACAGGGTTTTTACCTTCATTTCCTCAGTGTCCGTCACTCAATCTTACACTGACACAGTGAATCCTCCAGTGGCGTCAAATGGCACGCCAAGTTGTGGCCAAATTCTAGACAGTTTTCTCCTCCTAATTTATCTAAGACGAAGGGACTAGACATTTTGTGGGACGCCTGGGTGGCTCAGTTGGTTAAGCAGCTGCCTTCGGCTCAGGTCATGATCCCAGTGTCCTGGGATCGAGTCCCACATCGGGCTCCTTGTTCTGTGGGGAGCCTGCTTCTCCCTCTGCCTCTGCCTGCCACTCTGTCTGCCTGTGCTCGCTCTCTCTCTCTCTCTCTCTGACAAATAAATAAATAAAAAAAAATCTTAAAAAAAAAAAAATAGACATGTTGTGGTCCCGTACAAATCTGAGAGCCTACTTAGTCTTGAAATGCTAATGAAGAAGTATTTTTTATAATTTAGTTTCAGGGAAATGAAAACACTTAGCATCACCAGTTTATGGATCTAAATTAGCTCAGGCTGAGATGAATTCTATTATTTTAAAAAATTTTTCTAACTCTGCAACAGTCTGGATCCATTAGAAAAGTACAGATTCCACAGGCAAATACAACTGGGACAAAAATTTCCAAGAGACATACGAAGCTGTTGCCCATTCTGAATTACTATTTACTTGAGAAGGATTATTAATGAGTCAACTGTAACAGATTTCATCAGGACATAACTGCTTCTGCTGTTGGATTCCTCAGTCTGCCTACCTGTCTAAGGTACCCGGGCACAGCTACTTAATTATTCACGTGTTAGACCCATATATATGATACTCCCCACTCAGGATCTCTACCGATAGATCCTAGAAGTTATTCGTTATAGCAAGCAGCCCCACTTTCTGCTCAGTTAATCAGATAATGAGAGCATCTTATTTTGAACTCTCTTAAAAAATATCATTTCTAAACTATTTAAGAATATACCATGTTAATTCCACTTTCTACCTGCAGTCACTGAAGGCTAAACATTCGTACATGATCCATACCAGTCCAAGTGGTACGTGCTATAATGGCGAAGAGTTAGACCATCTTCCTGTTCCATATACCTACTGATTCCAAAGGCAGCCACTGTCTCCTTTGTCATATTAAGTCCCCATCAAGTCCTTACACAGTGCTAGACCCTAACAATATGGCAGCGATTCCATTACAAAAGCGACCTAGCCATGCCATGCGAAAAGCTTATTCAATAAGGATTAGAGCAACTACACCACACCACTGTATACAATGTTCTGTAACTCTAAAGCCCCATGCAAACAAATAAACAAAACTAAAAACAGAAGACCTCCCTCAAGGAGGTGAACCAGAGCTCCAGACCAGCAAACGCAAACATGGGGTCGCTTGCAAGAAGAAAACTCACAGATCATTACCAGAAACATCCACATTGTCTTGGCCATCCCAGTGGGTCAACACCCAAGGTAGCTCATTCTCTGGGAGGTTTTAAAAGTGGTCCCACATTCCTAGAGACATATAAACTACCACAACTGAACCAGGAAGAAATAGAAAGCCTGAACAGACCCATAACCAGTAAGGAGATTGAAACAGTCATCAAAAATCTCCAAATAAACAAAAGCCCAGGGCCAGACGGCTTCCCGGGGGAATTCTTAAAGAAGAACTAATTCCTATTCTCCTGAAACTGTTCCAAAAAATAGCAATAGAAGGAAAACTTCCAAACTCATTTTATGAGGCCAGCATCACCTTGATCCCAAAACCAGACAAGGATCCCAACAAAAAAGAGAACTACAGACCAATATCCTTGATGAACACAGATGCAAAAATTCTCGCCAAAATACTAGCCAATAGGATTCAACAGTACGTTAAAAGGATTATTCACCACGACCAAGTGGGATTTATTCCAGGGCTGCAAGGCTGGTTCAACATCCGCAAATCAATCAATGTGATACAACACATTAATAAAAGAAAGAACAAGAACCATATGATACTCTCCATAGATGCTGAAAAAGCATTTGACAAAGTACAGCATCCCTTCCTGATCAAAACTCTTCAAAGTGTAGGGATAGACGGCACATACCTCAATATTATCAAAGCCATCTATGAAAAACCCACCGCAAATATCATTCTCAATGGAGAAAAACTGAAAGCTTTTCCGCTAATGTCAGGAACACGGCAGGGATGTCCGTTATCACCACTGCTATTCAACATAGTACTAGAAGTCCTAGCCTCAGCAATCAGACAACAAAAGGAAATTAAAGGCATCCAAATCGGCAAAGAAGAAGTCAAACTATCACTCTTTGCAGATGATATGATACTCTATGAGGAAAACCCAAAAGACTCCACTCCAAAACTGCTAGAACTTGTACAGGAATTCAGTAAAGTGTCAGGATATAAAATCAATGCACAGAAATCAGTTGCATTTCTCTACACCAACAACAAGACAGAAGAAAGAGAAATTAAGGAGTCCATCCCATTTACAATTGCACCCAAAACTATAAGATACCTAGGAATAAACCTAACCAAAGAGACTAAGAATCTATACTCAGAAAACTATAAAGTACTCATGAAAGAAATGGAGGAAGACACAAAGAAATGGAAAAATGTTCCATGCTCCTGGATAGGAAGAATAAATATTGTGAAAATGTCTATGCTACCTAAAGCAATCTACACATTTAATGCAATTCCTATCAAAGTACCATCCATTTTTTTCAAAGAAATGGAACAAATAATCCTAAAATTTATATGGAACCAGAAAAGACCTCGAATAGCCAAAGGAATATTGAAAAAGAAAGCCAAAGTTGGTGGCATCACAATTCCGGACTTCAAGCTCTATTACAAAGCTGTCATCATCAAGACAGCATGGTACTGGCACAAAAACAGACACATAGATCAATGGAACAGAATAGAGAGCCCAGAAATGGACCCTCAACTCTATGGTCAACTCATCTTCGACAAAGCAGGAAAGAATGTCCAATGGAAAAAAGACAGCCTCTTCAATAAATGGTGTTGGGAAAATTGGACAGCCACATGCAGAAAAATGAAATTGGATCATTTCCTTACACCACACACGAAAATAGACTCAAAATGGATGAAGGATCTCAATGTGAGAAAGGAATCCATCAAAATCCTTGAGGAGAACACAGGCAGCAACCTCTTCGACGTCAGCCGCAGCAACATCTTCCTAGGAACATCCCCAAAGGCAAGGGAAGCAAGGGCAAAAATGAACTTTTGGGATTTTATCAAGATCAAAAGCTTTTGCACAGCAAAGGAAACAGTTAAAAAAACCAAAAGACAACTGACAGAATGGGAGAAGATATTTGCAAATGACATATCAGATAAAGGGCTAGTGTCCAAAATCTATAAAGAATTTAGCAAACTCAACACCCAAAGAACAAATAATCCAATCAAGAAATGGGCAGAGGACATGAACAGACATTTCTGCAAAGAAGACATCCAGATGGCCAACAGACACATGAAAAAGTGCTCCATATCACTCGGCATCAGGGAAATACAAATCAAAACCACCATGAGATATCACCTCACACCAGTCAGAATGGCTAAAATTAACAAGTCAGGAAATGACAGATGCTGGCGAGGATGCGGAGAAAGGGGAACCCTCCTACACTGTTGGTGGGAATGCAAGCTGGTGCAACCACTCTGGAAAACAGCATGGAGGTTCCTCAAAATGTTGAAAATAGAACTACCCTATGATCCTGCAATTGCACTGCTGGGTATTTACCCTAAAGATACAAACATAGTGATCCGAAGGGGCACATGCACCCGAATGTTTATAGCAGCAATGTCTACAATAGCCAAACTATGGAAAGAACCTAGATGTCCATCTACAGACGAATGGATAAAGAAGATGTGGTATATATACACAATGGAATACTATGCAGCCATCAAAAGAAATGAAATCTTGCCATTTGCGACAATGTGGATGGAACTAGAGGGTATCATGCTTAGCGAAATAAGTCAATCGGAGAAAGACAACTATCATATGATCTCCCTGATATGAGGGAGAGGAGATGCAACATGGGGGGTCGAGGGGGTAGGAGAAGAGTAAATGAAACAAGATGGGATTGGGAGGGAGACAAACCATAAGTGACTCTTAATCTCACAAAACAATCTGAGGGTTGATGGGGGGAGGGGGTTGGGAAAGGGGGTGGGGTTATGGATATCGGGGAGGGTATGTGCTATGGTGAGTGTTGTGAAGTGTGTAAACCTGGCGATTCGCAGACCTGTACCCCTGGGGATAAAAATATATGTTTATAAAGCTGTAAAAAAAAAAAAAAGAAAGAAAGAAAGGATGAATCCCCAAGTTTTGTAGCAACATGGACGGGACTGGAAGAGATTATGCTGAGTGAAATAAGTCAAGCAGAGAGAGTCAATTATCATATGGTTTCACTTATTTGTGGAGCATAAAAAATAGCATGGAGGACAAGGGGAGATGGAGAGGAGAAGGGAGTTGAGGGAAATTGGAAGGGGAGGTGAACCATGAGAGACTATGGACTCTGAAAAACGATCTGAGAATTTTGAAGGGGTGGGGGGTGGGAGGTTGGGGGCACCAGGTGGTGGGTATTGTAGAGGGCACGGATTGCATGGAGCACTGGGTGTGGTGCAAAAATAATGAATACTGTTATGCTGAAAAAAATAAAAAAATTAAAAAAAAAATAAAATAAAAGTGGTCCCAACACCCAGGTGCCTCATCGATCCTATCTGTTCAACACTGGACTTTTCCACTCCAGAAGCCAAAACATACCCCATAGCATGGTGCCTGGCGGAAGAAAGGTGTCCAAGAAAGATGTCAGGGATGGGGGGTGCGGGGGAGGGAGGTACGCTGACTTAATGAATAACACCTTTTGGCTATTTCCCATAAAATCAGTTCCTGCCCTGAGTTATCCTGGCCAAGGTGCTGTCTGTGACATAAGGTCCGTGCCAGGGGCCTTGCTTAAGGTTTGGTTCCCTGCCATGGTCCCTGCATTGACTCACAATGACAGAGTCCTTCCTGAACAAGCCTCTCTAATGCACAGAACTGAGGATCTCTGGGGATTTTTCTGTTGGGGTGCAGAGAAAGTAGGACTCCTGAGGTGCCACCTCCACGCCTCTGCTCTCAGATCGTTCTCTCCCCGTGTAGATCTGTGAGAAAGTACAAACATCACTGGGGAAAGTTAGAATTTAAATCCCAGGGTCTTGCTTGTCCCCAGCTCTACAGACCCTTCTGGATCTGCACTGCTCCCGAGGGCTCGGCCAGGCTGGAGCAGTGGGTTATTAACAAGCGTAAGTCGGTGAAACCTGAGAACTCGTGTCTTACCCTGATGTCAACGCTAACCAGAGTACAAAAGACAGTGGCCTCTTTTCTGCCCGTACAAGTGGAAATTCCAGGGAAACACACACACATGTGCACACGCATATGCACACACCCCTTACCTGTTCAATCTAAGGCACAGCCCTGGGCTATGTCAGGGACTCTGAATTTTCTCGCGATTCTAAGTTGCCAAACCATCCTGCAAAATTTTCCAGGTTCTCTCTCTAGCTAGATGCTTCCCTACTGGCTATTTCATATTTAAAGAATATCTGCCAGAGATTTCTAGTTCCAATTAGTGAAACCCTTGACGTCACTCCACTATTTGGAAAGGAAATGGTAGAAGTTTCTCCAAAATAAAGTTCCACTCTAATCTGGACAGAAGGAGCAGCGGAATTCTAAGATCAAATAACCAACCCGGAGGGACAAAATGGGGCACCACTGTTCTAGTGACATGTTTACTGTCATTATCAGCAAAGGACAATGGACCGGACAATTAAACAAAGAGGAAAGTAAGTCACAAGCCACTTAAAGCATGAACCTGTGGGCCATGGTTTGAGAAGCGTGGCCATGAGGTCTGTGTGCTGCGGACCTCAGCTCTCCCGTCCCTCTCACCAGACAGCACAGCCCTGCGACTGAATTCGGGCGAGTCAGGCTCAGGTGACCTCTGTTTAGACCATATGCTCCAAAACTATTTTTCAAAATGTGTGTCTTAAACATTAATTTATTTCCAAACAATTTTTTTATTTAAAAAAAAATCCCAAGACAACAGACCACCCACTTGGTGATAAAAAGAAACAAACTATTGATCCAAACAATGACATGTAAAAATACCCCCAAAATTATGGTGAGCAAAAGTTAGGTACTCAAGGACAGATGACCTTTTCACAATGTGGAGGTTAGGAGATCTAACCTTTCACACAGTCAAAAAGCCATTCGTTAAGTTTTTTTTTTTTTTTTTAAATTTTAACTCCCATTTAGTTAACATACAACATTATTATATTCAGTTTCAGGAGCACAATAAAGTGATTCAACAATTCTGTACATTACTCATTGCTCGTCATGGTAAGTGCGCTCTTCATCCCCATTACCTATTTCCTGCTTCCCCTACCTACCTCCCCTCTGATAACCTGCTTGTTCTCTATAGTTCAGAATCTGTTTTTTTGGCTCATCTCTCTTTTCTTATTTGTGTGTTTTGTTTCTTTAATCCCACATATGACTGAAATCATATATATTTGTCCTTCTTTGACTTATCTCACTTAGCATCATACTCTCTAAATCTATCCATGTTGTTGCAAACGACAAGATTCCATTCTTTATGGCTGAGTAATATTCTTCTGTGCGTGTGTGCGTGTGTGTGCGCGTGTGTGCATGTGCGTGTGTGTGCGTGTGTGTGCATGTGTGTGCGCATGTGTGTGCATGCACACACACCACATTTTCTGCATCTATTCATCTATTGATGGATAGTTGGGCTGCTTCCATAATTTGGCTATTTTAAATAATGCTGTAATCAACAAAGGGGCAAATATGTTTTCTCAAATTAGTATTTTCATATTGTTTGGGGAAATACCCAGTAATGGGATTACTGGATCAGACGATAAGTCTACTTTTACTTTTCTGAGGAACTTCCATACTATTTTCCACAGCATCAGTCTGCATCCCCACCAAGAGTGAAGGAGGGGTCCTTTTTCTCCACATCCTTGCCAACACGTACTGTTTCTTGTGGAGCTGATCTTTGCCACTGTGATCTCTTTTGACTCCCCGCAAACTCCACGACTAACAGCCTGTTAAACGGAAGCCTAACCAAGAAAAACAGCTGACGAACACCTCGTGTGTATGTTACATGTACTACATCATATTCTTATCACAAAGTAACCTGTAGGAAAGAGAATTCTCTGAAGAAATCATAAGGAAGAGAAAATACATCTACAGCACTGTCTTTATTGAAGAAACATTCATAAAAGTGGATGCTCACACTCCAACCCGAGTTACTCAAAGACCAACTGTATATCTACATGATTCCATTAATATAAAGTATAAGAACCAGCAAAATTAATCTCTGATGATAAAGATTAGAACCGTGGTTACCTGAGGTGACGGCTGGGGGTGAAATGCGGTACAAAGGGCAGAAGGAAGATTTCCAGGGTGATGGTAAACTGGGTGTTGGTTCTATGGGTAAATTCACTTGTCAGAATACATCCAAGCATATGTCTGAGTTCTATCCATTTCACTGAACATAAATTTACTTCAATTTTTAAAATTCTTCACCAACCTCCTCCCACCTGTGACTACACCTAGGAAGTTTTGTGGTATAAAGGAAAAAAACGTGAGATTCTGGAAAGAGAAGACCTACACTATAACCCCAGTCACCTTCTAGCTCTATGGTCTTAAACAAGGGAGGTAACACCTCCAGGTATTTACCCATCTGTAAAATGGGAGAACTCTATCAATGGTTGTTCAAACAAAATCCTCCAATGATAAAATACCAGTAACATACAGAAAAATGCTATAAACTGTATGAAGTCATATATCAAAGAGATGAGGGAAATATTCTTCCCTAGATTGGAGTGGGCATGGAGAAAGTAAATGTACTGGAGAGTGCCTCCACTGGGATCATTTTAACTTATGTGATGATTTTCTCTTTCCGACATTTTTTTTTTTTAAGCAGGTTCCACACCCAACGGGGGGCTTAAACTCATGACCCTGAGATCAAGAGTCACGTGCTCTACCAACTAAGCCAGCCAGGTGCCCCTCTTTCCACCATTTTAGAACATGGATTTCTGCAGCTGATCAGAGCCGCTAGACCAGGAGTGCTCACGTGGCCTCCACTCTTACACACACACACACACACACACACACACATACACACCCCTCCATAAGCTCTGTTCTCACTCCCTCTAGCTGCTCTGCCTGCTTTGCAAGGTCCCCAATCTGCATAAACCGTGAGGATAAATCAATCCGGCAATGAGAAAAAGGCGACAAACTGCAGCCAAGGCCAAGGTGCAAAACCCCACAGCACGCAGGGTAGGTCATTAGGTCCCACCCAGAGTCCCGGATGTCCCCTTGCTTCAAGTGGACTTGGTCACAGGAAGTCCCCATTTGGAGCACTCTTCTCGTTTGAACTCTCCCCACCTGCTCTTTTTGGAGGGCTGTTTGTGTGCTCCCCACACCTCCCTCTTCCCCTGCTCCCACGTTCTCTCCCGCACTTTCTCTTTCTCTCTAGGCTGGGTTTAATTTGACACCTTGAGCTTTGGTAACGAGGTGGGGAGCAGGGCAGCCACAGTGGAATTCATTAGGCTCGACACTGCAGGGCCCGCTCTCTGTGCGTTAATGACATCGGAGGGTAGGGAAACGAGACAGCCACCACGCGAGATGAAATAAACATGAGGACTGTCAGCAGTGACAGCCTAAGCAAAGGGGACAAAATGAGCCAGGTAGAGACCTTTCCCCGTCCGCACAATGCAAACCGACAGCTTGCAAAGCCCCCCTCCCTGCAGCCACCCCCCTTCCCCAAAGCTGAAGAGTGAGCAAGAGGTGGGGGGAGGCGGAAGCATGAATAGGAGAGAAGGAAAGAAAATACAATTAAATTATCATTGTTTTAACGTACAAATTTCATTTATCAGTTTAATGTTGGCGCAAACCAAATTCATCACCCTCCTTCAGAGAGGAGCACAGGGAGGCTGGGAGTGGGGCTGCGCTGTGCTATGCTTTCCTCCCTCCTCCCCGCCTTAAGCTCTGTCTGCTGAATTTTTTTCTTCCTGAGCAGCATCATCTACCCCCCCCAACCCCCACCTTCAACCACTGTAACTCCGTCTCTCCCTGTTGCTAGAGGCAGCACTGGAAGGAGGAAAAGAAGGGAGAAAGAAAGCAGAGGTGGTGAGGAAGGGATAGAGATGCGGGCTCCTGGACACGTTTTGTTTTAAAGGTGAGAGGGGGTGGCAGGATGGCAGGAGGACCACAAAGAAAATCCAGGCAGCACGCGCTAGACCACAGAACGGAGCTGCACGGCCTACTTCCAGACAGGGTGAGCCTCTGAACGTGCCCAGCCAGAACCAGTGCCCCGTTCCCAGCTACCAGCTGTCAAGAGGGCAAAATGGCAAGGAAGGTCTTGGGGACCTCAATGGCCTTCTCCTCTCTGCACAATGCAGAAGCAGTGCACTGGCTCTAATCAGACTAAGTCAGGGCCTCTTCTATCACGAGAAATAATTGTCTCTGCACGGGGGCAAAGGGAAAGCCTCCCTTCATTGCACTGGCCTAGGAGAAAGGTGACTTCCCCATCCTCAAAGAGGGCAGACTCCATACGGCTGGCCACAGGGTGAGCCCGGGGCTGGGATCTGCGAGGCTTCGTCTTTCCTAATGTCACCTGCAGATCTCCCAGCCAGACCTAAGAGCCCTTCCCAGAAACCTTCCCCACGTTCTCAGCCTTTTTCAGAGACAGGACGTGATTGAGCCAGCATCTAACCATTAAAGCCAAGGATCACTGTTTTTTTTTTGGTGGTGGGCTTCTCCAGCAAGGTTTTCGAAGAGCCCCCAAAGCTAACAATATTATGCGAAGGGAAAAGAAAACCATCGTTTTTATTAAGCACAATTAAAGGGAAAGAACGTGAAGGCTGAATGAATCAGTGCCAGAATCCACACTTAGAAGAGACCCAACATAGGTCAGTCTGGGTGGCGTGAGTAGAAGTTTGCCCTATCAAACCCCTGGCAGGGATGGGGGGTGAGGTCAAAACAAAACAAAACAAACAAACAAAACAAAAAAGCTAGTTTGCCAATCTGCTACAGGGATGTGAAGGATGCAGGGTGGGGAGGGGAGGGCAGATGTGGAGAGCTAAGGGTCCTGACACACACAGCTAGCTGGTCATCGTGTAGGAAGCCATGGGGATAAGACTTCAAGTCATAGCCATGAACAGCTGATAACCAGGAAACGACCTGTTTCATATAATAAGTTCTGGTATATCACAAAATAGAGGCCATGACCTTTTTATCAAACACGTCCTGGGTTTAAGGCCCAGGGACTCCCCGCGAAAGTTTTGCCGGCATTCAGCACTGACAAAACCTTGGTTTCCCCCTTGGAAAGCAGTTCACACCTCCTTCCCTAGATGGTGTGAAGTGATGGGCTGGCATTAGAACCCCCGAAGGAAAGCAGCCCATTAATAAAAGTGCTGGGGAAGAGTCTGACACTTAAGAGACTAATTTTGTTTTAAGCTAGAAAATACGATTATAGAACATTTTGTGAAGGGAAGGAGACACACACAGTCCATTCGTTCTGGAAGGCAGTACGTGGAGTGATAGCGTGCATGGTTCTGGGAGAGGACTGAACTACATGTGAAAGCCGGCGTGAGCACGGCGTCCCGTGAAGGTGGGTCCAGGGATCCATCCTGAACACAAAGGGACCACTGCGCAGGCGCACCAGATCAAAACACGAGAAGCAGAGGGCTTAAGTAAGGTCAAGGACACTAACGCACGTCCATATTTAAATGGCTCCACCATTTTGTTTCTTGGCCGAGGTCTAATTTCAAGCTTGCCCATGTCTAGAGGCCCCAGTACATTTGCATGTTTTCATTACACTACATTGCCTTGTTCAGTCTCAAAGATAATCCCTTCAGAAGCTATTTTCTCCCTCATATTCCCTTACCTACCTGAAAGAAGAAAGTCAAAGTCCTCTCCCTCCACCCAGAGAAGGCACCAATGGGACAAACTAACAAGTCCTATCTTGAGAGACAGCACAAATAGTGGAATGGGGGGGGGTTGTTTACTGAGACAAACAACTTTGATTTGGTTCTCCACTACTACCAAGTTTGGGCACCCAGGGGAAATTATTCCACCTCTCTGGACTTCAGTTTCCTCCTCTGTAAAATGGGGAGTGTTAACACCATCCTCTGAGCCACATGCAACTTACACATGGCAAGTGTCCTAAGCCTACAACAGAGCCTGGCATGTGGTGGACCCTTTCCAGGAGAGCCAGGCAGCTGCTTAAGAGTCCAAAGACGTGGCTGTGACAGTTCTGAAGTCCCCCAGCCTTGAAGTACGTGAAAAATGAGCTACATGAGCCAAAGGAACCATGCTTCACCACCGGGATAACCTATAGCTTAAGAACATCAGAGTTGAAATTCCCTTCCCCCACTGTGCTCAGAGAAGCACTTCAAGTTATGCCCCCAGCATTCAGCCCTTCCTTTCCTTTCTCTGGCTCCTCTCCACCTCCCCACCTCCTCTAGCCAACCTCCCCAGGTCGCCACAGAAGCTCCGCCAACCCTGGGGTACCTGGGGTGCTCGGCGGCAAAAACATAAATGCTTCAGGCCAGCACCCCCCCCACCACCACCCGGGGCTGATTTCATTGTTCCAGGATGGAGCCCAGGCATCCGTGGTATTTTGTAAAAGTTCCCCAGGTGATTTTAATGTGCAGTCAGGGTTGAAAACCACTCTGTAGCAAATATATTTGTTACTAAAAGGTTTATGCATAACATTAAAAAAAACATTTTTATTACCATAATGACTTACTGGGCAGGAGTGTTAGTCCTGTCATCTAAAAAGGTAAGTGGCTCAGCCTCCAGGAGAGATCACCCCTGGGAGGGGCTTGGGAGGTTAACCAGATGGCCTCCATGGTCTGGAGGAGCTCAGAGAAGGGAGATGACTTTCTCTGATACCCAACTGACTGGCAGAGCTGGAGGGTTCCTCCTCAGAGCCCCAGGTCTTCCTGACCTGCTTCCTCCGGCTCCCACTCTCAGGTCTCGATGGCTATACAGATTCTCTCATCCTTCTCCATCCTCTTTTCCCATCCTTCCCACTGTTGCCTCCACCATGAGCCTTGTTTCCACTCTTTAAAGCTAAACGTTATCAACTTGAAATGTTCCATCTAGCGCCTGCAGCTTTGAGGGGAAAGGTGCCATGAAAATCTTAATAAACAAATAAATAATTCATACTAGGTCCCTGGTCTATTCTCTGCACCACTGGGTTTCAAACATTTCTTAGAAGCGGACTCTTACCCATAAAGTCACACAAAAATCATGAAACAGAAGCACAGGGGTCTGAGGTGGGGTGAGGGTCCAGAGCACCATGGGCTCACCCCGCTGCCAGGAGGGCAGCCCTGAGCCACCATCGTACCCTTCCTGGGGCCCTGTGGAGGGCAAGGACCGGAGACGACCACAGCCCAGGATGCACAGCAAGGCTGTGCCTTTATGATGGACAGCCCAAGGAACAGCTTCATGCCAAGACACATCCTCCTCTTCCCTAAATAACCAGAAAAGAAGCCATTTGTTGTAAAACAGTACACCTCTGTGAAAATTGCATGTGTTGCAATTGGGTTGTGAGAAAAATACAGAAACGTGGCCACGGTCAGAACTGCTCAATGCACTCAGTCCTGAAGTGGCACTGAAGTCCCCCAAGACCAGGAGGAAAATCTCTCTCCACTCCGGGAGCAGGGAAAGCCCCTATCATCTGTGTGCATGCATGTGACTCTGTTTTCTCCCCTAAAGACGTGGGGTCTCTAAGCCCCGTTTCCATTCGGGAGCAAGGAGTAACAGAGACTAATTTAGAGTGAAGAGATTGGTTTCCAACCCGGAAGCATCCACAGGTTTCTGGAGGCCAACAGGGCCCGCCTCTTCTTGGTGATTTCGACAGGAGAAACTCTCGAACCCACCAGTAGCTTGATGCCTTAACTTACACTGCTGCCAGTGACAAGAAATCCCCCGTCGGTCTAACTACGTACGCAGCAACAGCTACTAATTCAGTGGCCCAATTTGCCAAAAACGTCAGACTGATGATTTGAAATGATTTTCCAAATATAGATGAGCTGAGCATTACAACAGATTTTTATTTCTTTATTTGCTTGCTTATTCATTTCTTTTTTTTTAAAGAGTCATTTATTTATTTTTAAGAGAGAGGGACAGAATCTGCATGACGCACAGAGCTGGACACGGGACTCCATCTTAGGACCCTGAGATCAGGACCCAAGTCAAAATCAGGAGTCGGACGCTTAACCAACTGCACCATCCACACACCCTACTTATTTCGGTTCTCCAACCACTGTGTGCTCCTGAATCATTTCCCCTTCACTGTGCTCCAAGGAAACGCTGGCTCCCTTAAAGACTGGTTCTGCACCCCAACAGGAAAGACAGCAGAGACAGAAAAATGAAATCTCTCCATATTTGCGTCCTGGTCAAACGCTTTCCTTTGATCCTCATGTCTCCACAAGGCAGGCATCCCACTCCCCATCTACAGGTGAGACCACTGAGGCTGGCCCAGGTTAAGTGACTTGCCCAGGACCATGCCGTCTATGATCCTGGAGGTCGGGTCTGAACCTTCTATTTTTTTTTCCCCTTTTAATCTGGGGCTTGAACTCACGACCCTTAGAGCAAGACCGGAGAGATCAAGAGTCTGACGCTAAACCGACTGAGCCACCCAGGTGCCCCTAAGCCGTCTACTTCTATTTTTTTTTTTTTTTTTTTTTTTAATTTATTTTATTTATTTGACAGAGAGAGAGAGATCACAAATAGGCAGAGAGGCAGGCAGAGAGAGGAGGAAGCAGGCTCACTGCTGAGCAGAGAGCCCGATGCGAGGCTCGATCCCAGGACCCTGAGATCATGACCTGAGCCAAAGGCAGAGGCTTAATCCACTGAGCCACCCAGGTGCCCCAAGCCGTCTACTTCTAAATGCAACACTCCACAGGCCACAGGATTCCTGCCTCAAAATCCCAAGCCCCCATTATTAACCTGAAATCAGAATTCCTGCAGAACTGTAATTCAGCAGGGTCCTGTCTCCATGGGCAACATTTCTCCCCGTATTATCTTACCATCACCCCCAGTTTCTCTGCTGACAAATCCACGTGTTCACTGGGAGTGACACACGTATATCTCCACGGATGTGTTGGCAAGAATAATGGGCCATGAACTATTTTCCAAGGGCCACTTACTTTGTCCTTAATATTTCAAACCCAAGTCCTCTGCCATTATCCAAATTTTGATCACCCCCCCCACACTGTTTAGCCTGAACCCCCTCCTCCCCCTGCCTTAAAATCAAACAGCCATGGAGTTTGTTCAGATCCCCTATTCATCAAGGAAATGAATTCCATATACATAATTCATTTCTTTTGTGAACTTTTTCCCCTGCAGGGAGTTAATGCTCCCCAGTGCATTGGGAACAGAGGCAGTGGCAGAAGGGACAAGTGAGCAAGGGGGCAAAAATGTCTTCCCCGTGTAGCCGGGACAGATAGGGGGCAAAAGGTCTGGCCTCCGCTGACTGATACCTAGAGCTCCACAATTTCATCCCGCAAAAAGGAAGGGGGACCCTGTACTGCTTATTAGGGGACAATGGGCTTCGCCTTCAGGGGCGAGCAGCCCAGGGAGACTGGAGGCCTTATTTCCAAGCCCAGTGGCTGACTGTCTCCTGGAGAGAAAGAATGGCGAGGGCCCTCCCACCCTCCATGTCTCTGCTCTTATTAAAAACCCAAAACTAAACAAAGAGATATACACCGTGCCCAATGCACCATGTTTAACAGCTGTTGCATTCGGAGAAAAAGCAGTCCCTAGTCCAAAGTCAGATTTGAAAAACGGCTTTATTAAGAGGAAGATTTACTGTATATGAACTCCAAGACTGGAAAGTGAAGGAGCAGCAGCTGAGAAAGACAGACCTGCCAGACGGGGAGCCCAACTGACTCCACTGGCTGATGTTACCTTTTGGCAAGTTTCTCTGACCCCCATGACATCCCGGAAGTTGCAGGCCTTCAGTTATTAACTCTTTAATGACAGCCTAGCGCCCCAAAGTTCAGAGCTGGCTTGATAAACAGCACAAAAGATTTTAAGGTCAAGATGGAGTGGATATTCCAGCCCGGTTTCCTTCAAGGGACTCGTGTTACTTAGCACCTTACTTAAATTTTTTAAAAAACACATCTTTCTTCCCGCTTCTTTGCTCTGCCCCCCTCCATCTCTACAGGCAGAGCGGAAGGGGCAGGTAATCATTTTAGATTTGGGAATGCTTGTGCCTCGTAGCTGAGGATCTGCATCTTGGGAAAGGCCAATTACCTATCTCAACTGCCTAGAAGCAGCCCAATTTTGCACACAGTTCCAACCGCAAAGAAGAAGCTGTTTTATCAGTAATAATAAAATTTCATTTGTTGTTTACTTCTTCCAATGGGTGGTCTGATACGGGTGAGATAGGATGAAACCAGTGTACTAGTAGGAAACAGAGCTGGATCCAGCGATAAATTTAAAGCAACAGAAATTTTACTGAGATTCCTGTAGGATTAACTTGCAAAGCCAAATAAAACCGTCAATGGCTTTCATCTAACGTATGAAAACCAGAAAGCAGCTGGCCAGCTTTCTCCTCCCATCCACGAGAAGCACCGTGCCAAAATACGGTCTCCATATAGAAACAAGGGAGAGCAACAATATATCGATATGTGAGTTATAAATTAAAGCCCTGCGTAGTGCTTGGGGACTAGAAAGAGTGCCTTGCCCTTGGCCTCACAGAGCTTAAGGTCTATTTAAGAAAGTCAGAAGTGTGAAGGGGATTCTAAACTTAATAAGGAAATGCCTACATGAGCCAAACTACTCCAGCAGCTTGTAGAGATTCCCAGGGATACCCGCATGACAGCCAGAAGGCTCTTGATTTGGATGGACATGGTTTGCATCCCAGTTATGCCCGTGGCTAGCTCTGGATTTTTGACATGAATAAAACCTCTCAAGTCTCATCTGTAAACTATACCCCATAATTGCGCTTCTTCATAGGATGTTCGTAAGAATTTAATTAGATTCAAGTGTATAAAATAACTCGGTAGCACGCCCAATCACGTACGTTAAGTAACGTACGCAATAAATACCCAGTCCATTATAAACTCGGAAAAGGCATGAGCCCGTGAGCCACTGGAAACCAACCCGGTGATGCGGACCGACGGTGACAGGTAAGCTGGTCTGGCGTGAAGTCTGAGGCAGCCATACACCGGCTTCTTGTATGGACTGGCTAGGAGGTGAGTCCAAGAGAATAAAGGAACCCACTTCCTCCACCGAAGACCAAGCTTCTCCGTCCCACTCCGGAGTGTCCCCCTGCACACCTTGCCCTTCGTTTCCGCTAGCTGGACCCTCCACCTCCGCGCTGTCCTTCCCCACGACACCAGTGAGCGTCTCTCTCCCTCCTGTACTAAATCTGGACAGTAAGTAGCGTCGCCCTGTCACGGGGGTACGGAGAGCTTCTGCAACGCCCCATTTAACTGCTCTGTGCTCCTTTCTTCGGGCTTCATTAGCATATTTCAGCAGGGCCTTGATGGATGAAGATAGATGGGGGAACATCATCCTTGGTGAAATCACTGTTTCATCAAGGTTAAACCAGCCTCGAGCTTCACCACCTCCCTTTGTTTGGCTGGGTCTCTAATAACAAAATTAACGGCAGAATTAATGCCCAGGAGGCTCCCAGTGAAATACACTGATGGTCCCAGAATGAAGCTTTATCCTGGACCTCCCAGTTTATAATCCATCAATCAGTGGCTTCCATACTTTATTTTAAAGTAAAACATCACCTCCATCACAGCAGAAGCCCGCCTCTCCACCCTTCCCTCGGAACCAGCTGGGCTGGGAAAAGGTGAAGACGGAGACTCAGAGCCGTCACAGGGATGCCAGTCAGAGCAGAGGAGCAGGCAGTCCTCCCTCAAACACCAGACGCTGAGCTCCCTGAGGGCAGCTCGTTTTTGTCGGGTCTCCTGGTAACACCTCATCGGGTCTACTGTTGCCTGAGCCAAGTGGCCCATGTTCGCTGTATCGTCGCCGATACTAAAGGAACCTACAGGAGTCCATGAATGCCCACCAAGCACTCACCACGTGCCAAGTTTTCACGAGACAAGGGTGCAGGCCAATCCTTTGGCCTCAAGACCAACAAGAGAGAACCACCGGTCCCACAAGCTTCCTCATCACTCCCCAAGGATTTCACCTCTGAACCAACCCCTCAGCGAGACGTACTTGGGTGGTTCTGCACGTGAAAATGTTGTGAGGCCCTTGAGGTCTTGGCCTGAGAGCGAAACAAGGAACGAAGCAGGTGGGAGCCAACTGGAACGTCTGGGGGCCATGTTTAGTTCCATTTCCTATTCATAGTCACATCCCCTTGGCAGGACACGTCTCCTGTCTGGGACTCAGTCTCCACAAGTTGGAAACTGCATGCCCTCAGTTCCTTCAGTCCTGACTGGTGTCACTCACTCCCGAGTCCTCACGCACAGTCCCTCCGACCGAGGGCAACCGGAATGTGGGCATGCCTGTGAGCGCCTCTGAGAGAAACAAGTGGTGCTCGGCATGGAGCTTATCACATGCGAGCAGGACCCTGCTAACCTGCACATTCAAATAATTTCCTAACAAAATGGGAGAGAGGGGGAGGGGGAGGAAGAACATCCCAGAAGCACCATTTACGCTACGTAACGGACCAAGGTACTTTATCTCACCGGACCTCGATTTTCCACGGGTATTTGTGAGGATCAAAGGCTTAAAACTTACCAAGGGTTTTACTTCCTTAAAGGAAGGGTGTTGGCTGAACACTAAGAGTCCCCGTGACCAGGCAAACCCGAACCCAGTGTGTGATATCCATCCTGAGGAGGCAAATCTGCAAGCCTGTACCACGTGCAGGGGCTGAAACTCGGCAGACAATTAAGGTTTCGGCCTCCTCATGTTCTCTGACTCACAGTAAGAGCTGAGATTCTTGAAAGCCCTGGGAAGGGAGACACTGGGAGATACGGAAGCCTGGAAGCTGTTCCTCAGGCCTGCGACCCTTGTTTCTTCTCCAGAGCCCACCCGAAGAATGGCTGAGGGAACACCACTGAGCCTTTCCTGGCAACCAAGGCTTCTGCCAAGTCTCACAAGAGAGAACCACATGAAACCGTGGCACAAGAAGGCAGGCTGTTTCCACAGGAGCCAAGGGGGAGGGCGGCCGAGGCAGCGTGTCTGGTGGGGAGAAGGCCTGGCTGCTGTACTGACTGGTCTACGTTCAGTCATTGGCTGTCCCAGCCCAAGCTAGTCTCCATGGCGCCATCGTGAGGGCTGCTGGAGCCTTTAAGGACGGATGGATGGGTGGACAGACCCACGTCTCTCCCCTCCTCTCCTCTCCCTTCTCTTGCTCCCCACCCCTCACCTCCAAGTAAGAGGCTAAGATGACTATCACGAGTCCACAGTGGCTCAGGGCCATGGAATGTGACAGTCAGACGCCGCTCCGAGAGGACACCGCAGCAAGAACAAGTGGTGTGGAATTTCAGAACCTCACTGCTTTAAGCATTCTGCCCCACGTCCTGGAAGGCTGCTCTGAGGAACTCTTTT
The DNA here is from genome assembly GCF_902655055.1 of Lutra lutra. NCBI lineage: Eukaryota > Metazoa > Chordata > Mammalia > Carnivora > Mustelidae > Lutra > Lutra lutra. Next base: position 61,678,849 of record NC_062292.1, read on the forward strand.
CTGAGGGATGGTGTCTCTCCCTGCACAGAGACCAAGGATGGAGCAGGATGCTGGTGTCCTGGAGAGGCTGCAAGGGAAGCCAGAGGGTTCTGTGAGCCCACGTCCCTCCCCTGACAGAGAAGTGATGCTGTGAACAGTTGTTTGTCCAGAAGACTGCGCAGGTGTTTGCGGTCAGACCCAAGGAACCGATGGAAGGAAGTACATATGGTCAGGAAGCCGGCGCCATCGCAGCCTTCCCAAGGACCTGCGTTGGGCAAGGAGCCGTCCGCCGAGTCGAGCATTTTCAGAGAGGTCAAAGCTGAACGTGCCTAACCCTCAACTTACTCCAAGAAACGGATCGACGTTATCATCATCCACGCTGAGGAAGCTGAAGAATGAGCGCGCTTAGCAGGTCTTCAATGAGAGAGGAAAGCCCAGAACCTAGAGATTTCCCCTCTGAGCCCCTGTGCCACTCTGCAAACCAGGAGACACACAAATCTGGACAGAGTGGAGAAGACACAGGCCTGATTTCAGCCCTGCTGAGCCCCGCAGCTCTGCTAGGCTTCCAGAAGCCTCACAGCAATCTGTCCAGAGGTCACTCACTGGTGATTCTGAAGTCTGAAATTCAAGTCTCAAGTTCCTAGAACCTTCTCACTCCACAGGACTCCCTACACTACTCCATCCCCTCTCGTTTTGCCGAAAGTTTCGCTCACCACCTCAGGCCCTTGGATTTTGGTTCACCATAGCACCGTGATCTTTAGGACCCCGAACAACAAAACTCACTGTTCTCTACTACTGTCTCCTCATCTGTGAAACAGGAGCAAACCATCCTGACTGATTCCAGAAGGTCGGCCGAAGAAACCGTTAGACGTAAATTAATACCTTCCAAGTTCCCCATGAACTGAGAGAAGCCTTGAGAGGGCCGCTTCTTGTCTTCTCTAACCTAAATGGAGGGAAACAACAGCTCTTTGGAAGACTAAGATTTAAGACAAAAACCAAGGGGCACCTGGGTGGCTCAGTGGGTTAAAGCCTCTGCCTTTGGCTCAGGTCATGATCTCAGGGTCCTGGGATCGAGCCCCGCATCAGGCTCTCTATGCAGCTGGGAGCCTGCTTCCCGCCCCCCTCCCCACCCCTGCCTGCCTCTCTGCCTACTTGTGATGTCTCTCTCTTTCTCTGCCAAATAAATAAATAAAATATTTAAGACAAAAACCAAGATGTTGACACTTGTACCACACGAGCTTGCCTCTCTTCTCCAGGCTTCTGCTCTTTAACCATGGGGAGGAAGGTCACACAACAATTACCTCACGCTTGCCGCATGTCAGAGACCCCAACACACCTGTGCCTTCTGGAACCTTCCGAGCTGCTCTGTGGGGCAGATCCCTCTCCCCCTCCCAGACAGGAACACAAAGGCTCAGGTGGGACACATGGTGTGCACAAACCCACTGGGCAGGAGCGGAAAGAAGGACTGAACTGGGGTCATCAGACACCGGTCGGGCTTTGGCTACAATCCCACTCCTGCCGACAGAAACCGGCCAGGCAGCACCGACTCACCCAAGAGGGTGTGAGGGAGTGAGCACACACTCCCTTTCTCTCACTGCCAGATCGCATCTCCCTGAAGCCTTCAGCTCCAGTAACTTCCGGGGCGCTGTTCACACACCCGGCAAGTAGATCACAGGCCCCGATGGACTCGGGAGGCCTCCGCCAAGCAAGCGTCTTGAGAATCTGTAGGAAGCAGGTGACCTCACCGAGGAGGGTCACGTGTGAGGGGCGCAGGTCAGAGCCGGGAGAGCCGGTAGGCCAGCAGGGATCGCCTGCCTTTATCTCTCCCGACGGCTTTGTTCCTCAGACCCCAAAGAACAATAGGCAGTCGTGCTCTGCTCCTCTTGTCTTTTGCACTCGGGGCGTGTGCGTGCGCACATGTGAGTGTGTGTCTTTATCAGAAAACTGACTGTTTTCTGTTATATTCACACACGCGGAGGAGAGGCTGGCCAGGCTCAGGAGAGGCAGCACCCGGAGAAGTCTAGCACTTTCCTGAGCTTCCTCTGCTCCCCTAGCCATCGAGCCGCAGGCCCAGCCCCACGCGAGAACGTCCAGGGGAAACTGAGGAAAGCTGCGTGAAAAGGCGTGCCGGGAGTGATCGTCCCAGAGCGCGGCCTCGTGTATTTATCCAGCCCGCCTCGCTCTGTTTCCCTACACCTTGCGGTGCCCAGGCCAGGGGGCGACCCGCAGACGCCATCTGTATTGTCCGGCAGACCCAACAGGACGAGGCGCAGAAATTGGGTGCGAGTGACCACGCTGCCACTGTTGCTAGGCAGCACGATGATGTCCATTCCCCGCTGCTTGGTAACCAGCATTTCCCATCACAGACACACACCACCACAGCGGCAGCACAAGGGTCTCGGGCCTTAGAGAGAAAAGGCTGCCTTTCAAAGGAGCTTCACGGTCTGAATGGATCCCCTCAGCCTTCCACAGAGACCCAGATGGCTCCCAGAGCAAATGGCCCCGATTACTCTGACAGCGTACCTCGGGTGCCACTTGAGTTTTACCTGATGGGTGTACCTATCTACAGAGTGCAGCGACATGCCAGAAAGATGGGGGAAGAGCCTGAGTCAGCAAGCTCGGGCTCCTGGAGGAGGAAGCCCGTGCTCTCAACCCCACACCTCTGAAGAATTCATTGGTGGAATGAGCTTTTTCCCAGGATCAGCTGCGTGGCGGGCTGGGATTAAGGAAGAGGGCCAGATACCTTACACTGGGATGGGTCTTCCTGTGGTCCCCAAACAAATGCCAGCACAACTTGGCAAGGTTCTCCAAACTGAGGGCAAAAGCATCTTACCGTCACTCGAACCTCATTGGTCACAATCTGTCCGTTCAACAGCAGCGCCAAAGTCATCAACTTATTGGTCAAATCGAAGAGGGGCCCGCTGTGTAACAGGACTCCCTCAGCCCACCTACTGCCTTGGGGTAATAAACAGATGCCCCAGGTCCCACTGGCAGGTAGTGTCCCAGCAAGCACGGTCCCTTGGCTTCTACTCCAAGGTCCCGGCCACTGTAAGACCTGCCCCATTGTTTTCAAGCTAGACCCACGTAAGGCTCCCATAGTTCATTTTTTATTCCAGTTTTCCTTCGGTCCAACTTTTTACTATATTAACTTCCCTAATAGCCCCTTTAGGAGAGACCATACAGTGTTTGGCTCTGCCCACCAGGGGAAATGCCTTCTTAATACCTTAAGGGCCTGTGCATTCTCTCCCAAGCCTCTCCACAGGATTTTAAAAACTTCCCCAGCATCATTCGGATTCTACTCTGAATTCAGTGAGATCATCCAAAGCGATAACCTCATTGGTATTTCATTTTCTTCCCAGCCCCAGCTGGAGAATTTTTCCCCTCATTAAAATTAACGAGGTCAGTTTCCCAAGCTCAAGATACCGAGCACTCCTGTTGGTGGAGTTTTGTTTCTTAAATTGAGCTACAGTCTCTAAGTGCAAAGTTATACTAAGCGTCATTTACTTTATTGCTGCGTAATAAGAAACCAAAATGGAAGTACTAAGCCCTCCTCCTAGCACGTCCTACACTTCAGCAGCCGCAAGCAAACACACTCAAACCACACAGCCCCAACTCAGCCCGTGGCTTCTTCACATCCTGGCCACAAAAGGAACTTCACTGCAGCTTATGATCAACAGCAAGGTAGAAAAAATAAAACTTGGGCCTTGTAAGTGGCCAGGGATCCCACCAAAATTCAAGGAGACGTACCATGTCACCAACTAAGACACATACTTAAAACTACGTCTCCGGTGGCAGGAAGGGGAGAAATAAAATAAACATAAGGAGCCAATTCCATAAATGAGGTGGAAAGCCACTCTCCCAGGCAACCATAAATACTCGTATCCCACACGTGAGACACAAGCTGGACCCGTGCACCTTGTTCCAAGCTGGAATAACACGCTTTCAAGACAGTCACGTAGCAAGCAGCCCAGGCACGCTCAGACGGAGTCCTGTCTGTCTTCTCCTCGCTCAACCCAACTTCGTGTTCCCCCTCTTTCTTCCCCTGACCCTGGAGACCTGTAAAACTAAAATCGAACTGTAACGGAGATCAAAACAGGGGAAAAAAAGATGCTGGGGGTTAGGAAGAAAGCCTCAGGGGGGTTCCCACCAGCTAGGCCACCAGATTTGTCCAGGCCCATGGACCAGGGCCGGGGAAGGGAAGGGAGCGCTCTCAGGGGGCACTGCTGGCTGATCAAAGTCCAATCAGAAAGTGGGGGAGGACCCCGGCCAGCCTCACGTGACCCAGCACTGCAGGCCTATGGCCAGAGGGGCTGTGCGCACCAGCAAGGTGCACTAGGATGTCTTTACTGAGTGAGCCAGGGAGAGAGGGGGAGAGGGAGAGGGAGTCAGAGAGAGGGGGAGAGGAGAGAGGGCGAGAGAAGAGAGGGCCAGAGTGGAGGACAGAGAGAGAGGGAGAACGAGCAAGGGAGTCTCTAGGAAGCGGCATCCTAACGAACCTTAATAAGTTAATGCAGAAATCCTCCCAAGGAGTCTGGCTATAGGAGACGCTCATCTCTCCTGAATCAAAATCTGTTATGTTGTAATATAATAGATGTAAATTAAAACAGAAAATCTATCATGCCTCTAATATACCCTGATGGCTGAGCGTGTGGATCCGTCCGAGCAGAGGCACCAGGAGGAAGGGTGATATATGGCGAGGCTGGATGGAGGGTGAAAAGCGTGGCGAGGCGCGCGGTGGAATGGCGCAGCCTGCTCACGCTCCTCAGACCCAAGGGCAAGAGACGAATAAATGTTGATTAGTGTTGATTTTGTCCGACAAACGCCTGTCGAGTGACAGTTGGGCTAAGCTGCATTGAAAGAGAACCATTAATCTTGGTCTGGTTTAAGTAGAGTATATTAATTTGTGTCATTTTTACTAAGTCGTACTGAGAAAGGCCTCTTACTGCTTTGCATATGACTGCTTTGGTGGTTCAGCCCGGCCCCCCTCACCCTGCCCCCCCACTTTCTAAAACAGATACCACGGTGGCAGCAGCAAATTCAAATGACACAGCAGGGGAGCAGGGGACTGAGAGCTCCTCTCTAGGATTAAGAAAATAAACTCCCAGGGTGTTGGCATAGCAACAGCATTTCAGATGAACTGCTATATATTCAGTGATTAATAAATTAACATTTTTTACAGTTGTTCCTCCTCTCCTCCCCACCCCCCATGTGCCCCATACCCCCTCCCCACGCTCGCACTTCAACCTTCTCCTCCATGCATCTCGCCTCCTGTAAGGAGACAGAAAGAAGGCCCCATGTATGAGCAGCCTGAGAGTTAACTCCTGCCACGGCTGCCATCCCTAAAGACAGACAACACGGCCTCTTGTCACCCACGAGGCTGGGAGGACACCGGCAGGAGGCCGTGGGGCCAGCGGGCAGACCCCCATAGATCTGTGTTCATCATGGCACTCATACCACAGCTATCTCCGAGACACCGAAGGCAAAGCATCCCCGGCCCCAAATGTTTGGGCCTTTCCAAGTCCTGACAGGCTAGGTAGGAAACAATGAAGAGCTACGCTTCCTCCCCAAAAACACATCCCCCTGAAACAAAGACACCCTCCCTCAAAGCCATGTCCAAGGGAGCCAAGACCTTCCTCGAGTGCTACATGACATGAAAGTTTGTGCCTATGGATGGTGGCCATGAACAGGAGGCTGGTGCTTCCCTTCTGAGCTTACAGTCATCCACCGGCCCTACAACAAATGTGGGCAATTCCTATGGAATTGTGGAAGAAGGGAAGAGCAGATGTCAAGCACAGCCCTGGCCCTCTGGTCCAGGCAGTTTCAACAGTAAGTCGACTTCAAAAAGCGCTCCCTTTTCAGAGCCTTCATGAAATCCTATTGTGCTTTGGGAGAAAGGAAGAGGGGAATGGTAAATTTTGTTTTCCACAGCTCTCACTTGCACCGGTCCTTCAGCATGGCTACCTGGGGGTCCAAGGTGAACCCCAGCAGGTGTGGACCCAGGCCGGGCCCTGCAGAGTGCCAGCGGCAGTAACCTCAGCCCTCTGGAGACATGTGACCAGGACATCCCTAAAGAAGCCTCTGGCCACATCTCCCAGCAACCTGCAAAGACAGGCTCCAGGAAGCCTAGAGGAGGAAAACCCAGTGAGCAGCCCAGAAACCTCCCAAGCAGAAGGAGGAATAGACCATTGCATACAAGTTTGCAGGAGACAGAGGGTGAGCATTTCGGGCGGGGCGAGAGCTGGCTTGCGTGGTGGTGGCACTTGAGGGAACTGGGTCACCATTATCAAAGACTGTTCCATAGGGGTTCCCTCCTCAGCGGAATGGGAGGTTAAATTATAGAACCTTCTAGGCAGCTCAACGCCACTTCTGGAGGATGAAGGAAAGAAAGAACAGAAACAAGAACCCAGCGTGAGGCTTAACATGGGCCAGACACGGTGTCCAGCGCTTTCCGTATATTAGCTACGAAATAGAAGGCACCTTATTCTTCCTATTATTGGACAGATTAGGATAAGCCACCAAGAAAGTTTAAGTAATACATCTAACCCACCTAACACAAAAGGCAGAGCTGTGATTCGAACCCTGGCAGTCAGAGCCCAGAGTCCACGCGCCGAACCACCGTACGGCAATGCTCCACTCAATTCTACCACATCCAAGCAAATGACCCAAACCAAGACCCCTGAATGAGAGCACAATGGACCCGACAAGACAGACTCCAGAAACAGATAATGAGGTGATTACAGTCTAAGGAGGGAGAGAGAAGACAGCACCAAAAACAACCCCCTCCCCCCAAAATCAGCCAAAGTCATTCAGTTGTGGACATTCCAACAGAAGTGTAGTGATGTGCACAGGACATCAGGGAAATTGACTGTGGGTTTCAGCTTGGGCAAAGGTCTCTTCCAGTTCTTAACCCCACACGAGAAGGTTTAGCACCATAAGATCAATTTCCCACTTCGTACGTTATTCCCGGAGTCACCCTCATCACACCCTTCTGTGCCTCCTTTCCTGCCTTTCTATCACCATCAAGCTCGTGGAGAACACCCGTGAGATCGTGGCTCTATCTTCTGCAGACCGTACACACTGTGGGCGTCCACGGAGCCGTGGCACTGATTCTTCTAACAGTCTACTGATCATTAAAAAGGCCTCGTTTTTAGAGTGTTGGGTTAGAAAACAAGACACTGAGGAAAAACCCAAACATCAACAACAAAACACAAGCACAGGATTTGAGCAGTGCTGAACCCACAGTACACCTATCATTCCTGAAATTACTCACAGATTCTGAAAACCTGCTCACCCAAGGTCAGAAGTTTGGGCTTTCCTCCCACTGCCATCTCCAACAGGAGAAGGCGACATAGTGACGCTGAGGACAGGTGCACAGCGGGAACTCAGAGCCTGACTTCCTCCTCACCTGCCTCTGAAATCAGAAGATCTGAATAGTTTGATTTTAATTCCTTGGGAGAATGGGCAGCACCCCAGGGCAGGGAGGGGGTGGGGAGCAGAATGCTGATGCAGGGGTGAGTGGGGAGCTGCAGCAGAGACTGGAAGGGACCCTTCCCTTCTCCGCAACTGCAAAGCTCCAGGACAGCCGTGTCAGTGAGGGGCTGGGAAGGCCGCGAAGGCCACAGCTGTGGCAAGGCCCCCAGGGTTCAGGGCAGGAGGCTATCAGGTCAGCCCCAAGTAATCATAACAATGATTACATAACATAACATATTAGTACTAGTTAATAATACTAATCACATAACAATATTAGTATTTGTGCAGAGAAGGGTGGTGTGAAGGGAATCACATTAAATCCAAGAGGACTCAGATAAAATGACACCAAGGGTCAGGCAGAATCTAACAACAGCCAGTGATTTGCAACCCGGCCACGGCGCTCATTTGCCTCTCTCCGGCTGACGGCCCGTGAAGGGGACGGTGCTGCTGGGCACTGCTCAGGCCCGGCTCGCCAAAACGAGCAAGTCACAGCATCTCACGCCCAGGCCCCGGCTGGGCTGCAGCTTCCAGAACGTGGTGTTGTGACGCGAAAACACTCAAAGGCGATCGACGGGGCTTCCAGGACTGTGATTTGTAGGATTTTCCTTCCTATGCTACAAAAGCTGATTTATCTTCACCGTTTCCCATGCATATTAATTGCTTTCCTCTTGTTTGTTTAAAGTATATCTGATGCAAGTGTCTGTCTACAAAAACAGTATGTCTTGTTTATATATTATCTATTGTGGATTGTAAACAGTAACGGCAGGGACTGTCTTTTCTCTCTCACACTTGTAAATATGCCCAGAGGATACGCAGCTTCTCCAATAAGTAAAATAAATAATGAATTAAGTAAGTGGACTTGTCACTCTCTGTGTGCATTATTTATGTTTTGTACCTTATCTCCTCAAAAGGGTCAACATAAAGTGATAGCTTTTACTCTCCTCCTTTCCTTAATTTTTTGTCCCCCTCCTTCAGCCCCCATGATTTTATTAGCCGAATCAGAGAGCTACATTTTCTGGCATCTCTGCGTTGTTTGCATCCAAAGACATTTAAGTTTGTTCAAAAAGCACTTTGAACTCTGTCACCCAAAAATGGTCTCTCCTCATGGGTTCACGAAACTGCTTGTTTTATTTTAACCAGAACTTTCATCTAGTACCTAAGGCTTTTAAAGGGTGTCTTACACACACACACACATACACACACACACACACACACTCTAATAAACAAGACAACAGTTATGGACATTACCCAGCAAGAGAAAGAAAAAGCAACATTCGCTGTTACTGAGGTTAATCTCCAGCTCCCTCCTCTCTCAGCCTGCCACCCCAACCTCTGCCGGGTCCCCAGACCTGCTATTTCATAATCCACTCTGTCAGTGACATCATACCACCTGGAAACCTGCTGGAGGCGACAAAGGTACCTTCAGAGGAAGGTAAGATTTGCTGACTCTCACGCTTTTGCGTGATGATGCCAAACACTTGTCATTCTTATTTTATTATGAGTCGTGGAGGAAAGAATTAAGCCCATTATTTTAAAAAAAAAAAAAAAAAAAAAAAAAAAACAAAGGTCCAAAGATTGCACAAGAGAGTAAGTCATTGCCAAGTACCTTGTAAGAGCAAAATGATTCACAGGAAAGAATGTGGGGTCTTGAAATCTGAGAAACCCGAGTTTTATCACACACCAGTTATGGGAGGTTGGGCGATTTATTTGCTCTCTCTCAGGCTCAGTTTCCTTATCTGTCAAGTGGGAACAGTAACTCTTTCAAGGTCACTCAGTGGACTTTACATAGATTATCTCATTTTACCTGTTCTGTAGGAGCCCACTGATTGTGAGCTTTCGCTTCTCCCTAGTAGCTGAGAAACAGAAAAGTGGTATGAAATGGACTATCACAGTGTTTCCCTGTTGGTAGATAGATTATGGCGAATTGCTAATTGCTAGAGGCAGGTTATATATGAAAACAGCACACACACTCAAGAAAAGTGTGAGCCACACTGCATCACACCTACAAGCTGGAAAGTCCACAGGAAGATCTAAAACAGAGCACGGCCTACCTAAAATGCCACATTCCCTATGCATGTAAAATACCTCTCTCGGACTTAAGAAACTCGGAAAAGAAAAATGCATTCAGTCTTTTTTTTTTCATGTCACCCAAGTACAGATTATCTCGTCTCTCCTTCTATGGCCATGCCAAAAACGTCTCAGATCGGAATTCTTGTCCCTAATAAAAATCACTCAGGTCAGCTATGTGACACTCCACCAGCATCCTGTCACTGATCACAAGCACTAGTTTTCTGAACGACCTTGTAAAATGACATTAGGAAAAATTTTACATTGTTCTAGGGCTGCTCCATTCACCTTCCTAAACACGTGCTTTTAGTGATGGCACTTCTCATATCATCTGTGATTTTCTGGCACACTCCTTCACACCATGTTTCAAAAAAGAAGCAGTCAAAATATTGCCCATATAAAATCCATAAATATATGTAGCACACACGCAAGCATTCCAAACGTGGCTGAGATAAGACAGCACAGGAACTCCTACCTTTCTGCAAGGTATCGGCAAGCCAACCTTCTAGCTGAATAAAGAATTGAGAAATTTGTGTGTGGCGGGGGAATGGGGGTATAGAGCCTTACCGCCTGTCAAGTTTTGCCCAACCACCTCACCATTCACTACAGCGACATCCACGCGTCACAAAAATACAGAGGTGGCTTCATGGGAAGTTGACCTGATAATAAAACCTTTTGAGTGATTTCTGGTATAAAGAGTCAACTAAACGTGGCAAGGCTGACATCCAGCCGGGGGCTTGGACATGGGGATTTGTATCTGATGGGCACCATCAAAGACGGGGTGACCTCAGCAAGCCACATGCCAGTTTGTGTCTCAGTTTCTCTCAAAGTAATTGCACACAATTCGATCACTCAATTCTATGACCCCTGCAATAGTCCACATAGAGTCAAGAAGAAGGAAAGTCCACTGGAAAGGAAAAACCTGAGGGACACAGAGAGAAATACCTAAAAAATGCATATGGTAATCCGTAGAAACTGGCCTATGAGGGAAATCCAGAAGGGGTTTCGATGTGTCGAGGGCTCTCCTCTCTGGTCACTGTGCTCACTATGGTGGCCAGACACATACACAACTCCGTATTTCCCTCGAAGTGCTTAACGTCTTTCCATTTTTAATTCCAATTTTTTTCTTTTCTTTCTTTCAAGTTTCAGATCCTGAGTGTACGCCGCCTCACATCCCTTTGAGGACAGCACCGAGGGTCCCGGGGGATAATTACGCAGGGACAGCCACAGCGGTCCGATACACCGAGCTGTGGGTGTAAAAGAGAACAAAGGGCCACCGATGACCAGGCTGAGGGCCCCAGCCCCGGCCCCGGCTGAGCATCTGAGGTCAGCCCAGATAAGCACCGGCTTCGAGAATGTTGCATGAAGATGTCATTCCACACCACCCTCAGCAGCGATGGAACTGTTGCCATGGCAACAAAGGTACTTGAGAGGGACATGAGCAAAGAGAGACTTAAAAAGAAAAAGACAATATGTGGCCTAAACAAAAATATGTGGCTGTGTAAGGGGTGTTGTAAAGCCTTTATTGCCACTTGTTAAGGAAGACCTGGATAGCTCACTCGTGAGTAATAAGGCGGTCAACCCAAACTAAGGCACTAAAAATTTTACAGCACCCCACATATCATATATATCTAGATGGATGGAGAAATGGAGAGATACACACATAAAGGGTCGTCGCAGATTTGCTCACAAACAGACAAGCAAAGGTTGCCACTGATTCTGCAAATGCCATCTTCTAATAGAGTTGTTAGATTTACCAATATCCTTAATTTATCGGCTCTCAAATTCCACGTCCCGTCAATTCAGTTCTTAAAAGGTTCAGAAAGCTCAGCTGCGGTGAGAACAGTGGTGGTTTCCCAGGGAGTGTGGACCAGCCAGGTGCGGAAGGCTGGGATTCCCGGTTCTGGTGGTGACTCCAGAGCTAATTTATTATTTCACACTTGGATTAAATGCTCCCTGCCGCCACGGGGGGACTCTCAAGGTGACTGTCGGGGATCTGAAAAGCGAGGACCACGGCAGCCTGGCGCAGGAGCTGAGAGACGGTCATGGTGCACGTCTGTATCCCCTTACCTTACCCCCAAAAGAGGCTCTGGGACTATCAGTTCTAAATTTAGGGACAGTCTCATCAGAAAAGGACAGGCTCGAAGACCGCGCAAATTCAGGCAGACTTGGAGTAAGCCATCTCAGACCTTCTGAAACATTTTTGTACAGTAACGACTTTTTAAAAAATTTCCCTCATAAAAAAAAATTTTAAAAATTAAAAAATTTTAAAAAGGGGGGGGCGCCTGGGTGTCTCAGTGAGTTGAGCCACTGCCTTCTGCTCAGGTCATGATCTCAGGGTCCTGAGATCGAGTCCCACCTCGGGCTCTCTGCTCGGTGGAGAGCCTGCTTCCCTCCCTCTCTCTGCCTGCCTCTCTGCCTACTTGTGATCCCTCTCTGTAAAATAAATAAATAAAATATTTAAAAAAATTTTTCCCCAAATTTAGGCTCTACGGGCTTGCTAGAAGTGAGGTACACAGAACCCAGGCAGAATCCACCCCACGCTGGGCTGAGAATGCATGGCCCCCCAAAGCAGGTGATGAATGGCTTCTCTCCATCATCTGACTCTAAAACAGGTACAGAAAGATGCTTCTTCGGGGCCCACGCTCTATTTCCTACAACTCCCATGTGCCAGGTTCAAACATACAGCCACGGCAGGAAACCAGCAAGGGCCAGTTCTGTGGCCTGATCGTGCCCCCTCTGAGAACTTCCCAGTGATTGGGGCGGGGGGTATAAGTGTGAATGGGTGAATGACAGTACGTGGGTGAAAGTGCTCCAAGCTCTCCGGAGAGGAAGTACTGGTAGTTTTATCATTTCTACTGAGCCATGTCTGAGGCCCGGATGTGGATGCTTTCCTGCCTGCCTGCTAAAGATGGCGTGGGGCCCCTCCCCCAACAAAAGGCCACAGTCGGTCCCTTCTGCATCTCAGAAAACGTGAACAAGTGCTTCACCTCCCCCACAGCATCTGGTCCATCGCACTGCCTATCCCTTGAGACTTCCTTCAAGTAGATCATTATTTCCTTTCCCTGCTAATCTGACCCTCCTGCTCTGGAGGCTGAGGGTCCATTCTTGAACCACCACGGCTCCCGCGTCCGCCAGGTGCGCACCCACGGCCAAGGTGAGCCCCATCCCCTACCATGCTCACTGAAGCAGGAGGCAACTCTCGCTGAACTGAGCACACAGAAGCTGCAGGTGCCGACGGGATGATCGGGCCAAGCCACACATCCCCAAATCAACGGGACATTTAGAATCATGGAAATCCGACGGCATCCATTTCCTGAGGCGTTAAGCGCACCAAGGGACTGCATTAAAGCTCCAACTACGAAAAGGATCTGGAAGTTAAACTTCTTTTAAAAAAATTAGCAAATGGTTCGTTTTTCCTTTAGGGGGGGGAAAAAGACATTTTTAATTCGGGGAGGAGAAGGACAAACGCTCCAAGAGCATTTTGCTGAAGTTCTAAGTGCTTCCGAAACCCCTCTTGTCAGAGCATGAGTAACGCAAGATTTAAGATGCCCAATTAATTTTTTCCAGCCACCAGCCAAAAGTAGATGCAGGCGGAGGTTAAAAGCTAAGTGTTTAATTAATATTAAATTTATAAGATTCTCTATCACTGAAAGCATTGTAAAATTGAAAAAGCAGTTAATTTTACGGTTGCTGTGTATTCCTCTGCTTTGATCTTTGATCTATGATATAAAATCACCAACTGTAAAGATTCGCCAGCTTTATTATACCTGTTTAATGGTAAGAAGGAAGAAAGAGAGGAGGAACCTATAGACATGAGTGGGAGTGGGGCCCTGAAACTGGTCATTAGCGTTGATCAGGAAACACTAAACGTGGAAAAACGCAGGCAACAGTCTTTGATCAAGCCCCATGCGGAGAGGAGACAAGCTCAGCTCATCCGTTTTGAGCCTCACTTCTCTGGAGTAGGAAGACCAGCAAACAGCAGTTGGCTATCCCTGACTTAAGACAAGACACTGAAGAAGAAAAGATCAGGTGGTGTTAGGGGAAGAATTTCCTGCAACAGAGTTGCCAAGGCTTCAATCATTCATTAGGAGAGAACACAACACTGCCTTTCCTACAGAAAGCAATTCTGAAATTAGAAAAGTGTATATCTGGTGTGTCTGTCTCAAGCACTCTGTGTACTCACTTGTTCTACCAAGAGGTCCATCTAGTCCCCCCCAATTAAAAAGCCAGGCCTGGACAAGGAATGCTCAGCCAGGGCAATGAGCCCTCCTTAATCGATGGCATTTGCAAAAAAAAAAGACCTGTGGATAAAGGACAGTGGGACAAGAATCCGGGGGAGTGGGAAGAAGGATCTGCTATTAGAAGTATTACCATCCTGAGCCAGGTTTTCCCAAGGTTTCAAAACACCCTATTTCTGCCAGTCAAGACAGATGTTTGGTCCCTCTACACCAGACCATGTCAGGAATGTTTGAAGTTAAAAGGGGAGAAGGGAGCATATGCCCCTCAAATAAAGTGAACATCTAGCCCATAAGAACAAAGACTTGCCTTCACCTCCTTCTGGCCCAAGATGGCAGGGGTGGGGGGGGTGAGCATGGGGTGACAGGGTCTGGGGAGGACCAGGGCTGGGAGGTGGATGTAAAGAGAGCATCCCCCTGCCTCCCAGAACTTTGTATCTTGTTCCCCAAAAAGAACAAAAGGGGCATTTCCAACTCCTGGCCTCCTTCAATTCTGTCTCAAACCCAGAGACAAAGACCTATTATGCAGAATAGATTTTACAGAAAGGCAGAAGGGGGGGGGGGGAGGATAATTCACGTGAGGTGTTTTTCTTTTTTTTTCTTTTTTTTAAATCCCATCAGGGATCTCATTATAATTTCATTATTAGTAGAAAAACCAAATAAGTGGCAAGAAAAAGAATCTCAACTTAATATTAATACACACACTCACACACATACACACACAAAGATGAAAGATCTTCTGAGCTTCAAAGCAGCTGCTAATTTTCCCAGCTTCAAACGACTCAGTGAGAAAGATACTGATAATGAATGTGCCTTTTCCACTGGCTCACTTATAAACTTTTTTCCTTTCTGTCTCCTGCCCCAAAATTTGCTCTCATTTTAACTAGAAACAAGTATCAGGCATAATAACAGAATTCTGGGTTCATACACAATCTCCTATCAGTGCTTTATCAAAAAAAAAAAAAAAAAAGTAGGGTAAATCAAGAAGGCAGAAGTGTGATATGGTACTCATCTCAAAGTAGATATCGACAAAAAGTAGTTCCATGAATCAAGGTTTAATGGTCAAACTGGGAACCCCAGCTTCCCAAGCTTCAAGGCAGGGGAGAGAAGAACACCAGAAAAAAAGAGCCCAAGTCTCCCAGAGCACCAACACCACAGCATTTCTGACCTACTGCATTCACAAAGGCCTTCCAGGGAGGCCCATCTTGGCACATTTCAAAAAAAGCAAGTGACACCCCTTACAAGGCAGGTTCCCCCACCAGCAAGCATGTATCGGGTCCACAACTATGGGAAGTGCCGAAACGGAGATGAAACATCTCAGAAGGCACGAGGGCATAATTTAATAAGTGGAGTGCTATTTTTCCTTCTTTCTTTGAAAATCAATCCTTTAAGCGGCACCTGGTGGCTCAGTTGGTTAGGCCTTCAGCTCAGGTCATGATGTCAGGGTCCTACGATGGAGCCTGGCGCTGGGCTCCCTGCCCAGCAGGGAGCCTGCATCTCCCTGTCCCTCTGCCCTCCCCCAATTTGTACATGCGTGCTCTCTCTCTCTCAAATAAATAAATAAAAACATAAACCCTTTAAAATCAATCCTTGCAGGTAGCACAGAAAAAAGCAAAGAAAGACAGTCTTGAGAGCTATTTTAAGTACCACTGCGGGAGGCCATTCTCTTCCCAAGCCCGTGGCCTGGAACCAAACCAGAGAGGACCATATGATGAAGCTTGAACCAGTCAATAAAGGAAAAGCACTTAAAACCCTGCCTGACGCAGAAGTAGTGCCTGAACGAAAAATCTACACCCTTCCACGTTCCTTAATGGTAAGGAGGGCCATATTGCTTTGGGAAGAACAAGGAAACACTACTAATATACCTCATTGCCGATAAGCTGATAAAATACATTTCAGGAGGAGGAAGCCATTGTGCAGAACGCTAACTTTCTCTATGTAACTTTCTTAACCCATCAAGAGGCTACAAACTTCAGACACATTCGCACTGAACAGATGTTTCTGAAAGCTTTCCCGGGTGGCTAACTGGGATACAGCAAGCCTACTTCTGGTCATTTTAATCCTGGACAAAAATAAAAGAGGGCAAGGTTCTAGAACTTAAGTTCCCAGAAGCTGGTGACACTTATATACTGCAGTGCCCAAGGCTATAAGTGGTGGGTGGGTCAGGGTACAACACGTCCTTCCAACAAAGGGGGATTTCCTACCCTATGGAAATACACTCCTAAATTTTTAATAAAAAAGTCACAGTAGAAACAGACAACATGCTAGGCAGGGTTCTTCAACCTTTGTGACTGTATAGTCTCCTTTTTTAGCATTAAAAGACTGTAAGGACCTTAGGGTGCCTGGATGGCTCTGTCAGTTGAGCGTTCCACTCTTGGCTTTGGCTCAAGTTCTGATCTCAAGGTCGTGGGATCAAGCCCGGAGTTGGACTCCATGCTCTGCATGGATTCTCCTTGTCCCTGACCCTCTGCGTCTCTTCCTGCTCTCATTCTCTCTCATAAGTAAATAAATACAATATTTAAAAAATTGTAAGGACCTCTACAAGACAGTTAGCATATTTTTAGCTTCTACAGATGTAGAAAGATACACAGGGACAAAAAGCCAATAGGAACTGAAAACTGCTTTTTTCAATGAATGTGCATTTTATTAACCACAACAGCATCTCGTACACTCGGTGAAGTTTAGTAGGCATATCTATCTGTGTGTGTGTTCATGACATTATTCTGCTGATTGACAATGCTTTGTGTGCACATGGATTTCCCAAACCTCTTCAACAACTATATGGCTCCCCCAGTGTCCACAGCCCACAAATTGGGAATCACTGTCACAGGGGAAGGGAAGAGTCCAAGTGAGAAATACACACCTCAAACCAATTCTTTCACTGAGAGAAAATGACATTCAAACAGCTGAATGATTTTACCCACACTGCCCTTGTTTTACTCCTTCCAACACTATCAAAATGTTGACGGACACAATACAGATAATTTCCCAGTTTACATGGTCTTGATTGTTGGTTTATGACACAATAAAATTTCTCTTTGGCAGGAGACCCTATCTTCTATCTCCTGTGTATACATCTCCTGTTACAAATGGCAAGGAAGGATACTGTGGAGAATAACATAATCGAAGTAACATTTCTAACAAAGATACATGGGTATGATCAATGACAACAGTAGCGACCGCTTAAAAAACATCAGTCATTCATTCTCTGGACACGGTCAGCCTTGTGGTTTTAGGGCAGCGGAAAGATGGTAGGAAGGCAACAGCACCCATCAGAAGGAAGGACCCCTAGTAAACGGACCCCCGGGGACACCCCTCCTCCCTCTCGCTCCCCGAAGGATTTCCACTCCTCCATTCTCCGCTCCTGCAGTCGGAGGCCACATTCAACTGGATTTGTCAAGCCCCTTTTAACAACTTGTTGTCACAGTCCATTACCAAATTGCATATAGTTATATATTCCACTAATTAGGCTTCTAAAATATCATTAACATGTCTCTTGATCATTAGCATAACGTATGAGGCGTCCTCGTTAGGCACGACTCGAGTTTGTTAACGTGGTAATGAAAGGCACAAGGCAGGCTCGGCAGGAACCAAGAAGCACGGAGAGGTGGGGACCATCCAGGCCCGGATGCCAAGCCACGAAGATACGGACAGAGACACAGACAGACAAAGGCCAAGGGGGAAGATATGACGTGTGAGGAAGATGGACAGAGAGAAACACTCCCAAAAGAAAGCGTCGGGAAGCCTAATGGCTTTGGTATTTCCGTGGCTGTTCGTTCTGGCCTCAGGGGACATCCAATGCACCGTTTTTGAGGGGACTGAAACCTGGCAAGGCTCTTAACTTGCCAAAGCAGAAGAAGCTTTCAAAATTTCCTAGACAAGGAACAAAAGTACAGAAGTCTCTTCCTCTCTTCTGACCTCACGCCTGGTTGCACACGGGTGTGCCCAGTTTCCTGAATTCCTATCCCACCTCCTCCCGTCGTGGTTATGGAAAAAACTGCAGGCGGTCTATTAGAATTACCTGGGGGCAACATTTTTCTATTGCTCACCAGGTCCTTTATTAACACAAGGCTAGATGTCTCTGTCTATCTGTACCCACTGTGTTAGTGATGATCATCTTAGGCGTAATGGGGCAGGTCCCACCTCCAGAGATTACAGGCATGTTAAGTGCAGAAAAGAGAAGGAAGAAGGGCATTATTTACAAAACGGCAACGGGGTGTGTGCATGGTAAGCGTGTGTCCGTGCATGTGTCAGTGTACACCAGCAGTGTATCCAGACGTGCAACGTGAACAGTCAGTTGAGACTGGCTTTTGGATTTCATGCAAATGTTTCTCCATGGGGGCAAGAAGAGAATAAGATATTTGGTGTAGGATGGTGGCAAGCATCTGACGGGTAGGAATTTGGAGAAATGTGGAGATGACATGAGAGCATGTGCAAATTGAGCGCCTACATCACCCTGGATTGGACACAGCTCGGTCCAAGTGAGCTGTACTTTGGTCACAGGCTGAGGACACAGGAGAGGAGGCTCCAAGCCACCAGGAGACCCTCACTCCTCTCCTTACTGCTATAGAAGGAGATCACTGAGAACTTGGGATTCTGAAAGGCCCCCCAGCCTTGCAGCACAGAAGACTCCCTGTGCTAATTTTTGTGGGTCTGCAATGTCATACAGATAATCGGGAAGCATCCAAAGCATTCACATGGTGTGGCACAGAGAGGAGTGTGCCCCAGTGGCTTCCCTGGAAAGGCTGGGGACAGAAATTGAGATGTTTGGCAACTGGAAGTTGGGGGAGGGATTGCTTGTTTTTTTTTTTTTTTAAAGATTTATTTATTTGTTTATTTGCGAGAAACAGTGCATGCAGGGGGAGAGGCAGAGGGAGAGGGCAAGAGAGAATCCTCAAGCCGACTCCCCATTGAGTGCAGAGCCTGCTTGACTTGAGACTCGATCACAGGACCCTGAGATCAAGAGCTGAGCCGAAGTCAAGAGTCAGCCGCTTAATGGACAGAGCCACCCAGGGGCCCCTAGCAACCCAAAGTGTTAAACCAGCTCCTTCCAATATGATGGCTTCTCCTCTGCGGTGGTCATGCCCAGCCCCGCCTTGTCTCCAGAGGCCACACTCTAATAAGAGTCACAAGTATTAAGGCCACTGCCCAGCAGAAAAGGGGCTGAGTCAGCCTTGACGGCACCTCAATGGAAGCTTCTCCTGCAGTGTCTAGCTCCACTGACACTTGAATACATGGTCCTAGTAGTATATCAACCATCCCATGACCTGGTATTTCTATGCAACCGTGGCTCACTCATACGGATGAAGAATCGGTTAGTTGCTTTCATAGACTGGATTTGGTATGAATGATGCAGCCTTTTTCTTTGATCCAAATGTCTCATCCTTAAAGAAGATGGAAATAAAATAGCGGAAAATATCTATCCAAATGCCTATTCAAGCATTCTATGGGCAGACACAGGAGTAATCAATCCCCTCTGAGCTCTGAATATAATTCTTGCATTCTAGAAACACAGAACCCTTTTGGGCTAGGCCCATCCATCCATCCTTTTCTCAATGGAGTTGTTGAGAGACTCCACTGGCCAAACAGGCACCTGGGATGAGAATGATTCTTAATTATGTCCAAAAAGAGGGACTGTGCACCAAGAGGGATGGCCAAAATTCATGATACTTCCATCCAGAAGTCCTTTGTGGTTTATGGAATGGTCACCTAAGCCAGTCCAGGACGGCACAGCCACTGACCTATAACAGCCTCTGAAGGAATGGGTAGTGAACCAGTCTGCACCCAAGGCCCAGTGCCAAACAGCTCCCCAGGCAATCCTTTGTACTGCTTTTCCAAGTTCTTACAGCCGGACAAACGTCCACAACAGCTTCTGAGAACCTAATTCTCCCCCTCCGAATGGAAAAGGAAGGCAAAATATAAAGACAGGAGAAAGAGAAGGACCAGTTCTTTTGGGGGAGGGATAGGTGGGGGGGGGTTAATGAAAAAAAAAATGAATGAAAAAGAAAAAATGTCTTTGGCTTTCCTCCCAAAACCTGAATTCAATAGTTACAAATCCAGTCATACATTCAATCACCTCCTCTGCGTCAGACCTGGTTTTCAGGCTATGCGGGTAGAGATGTGGGCAAATTCCTACTTCATCTCATGGGTTGGGGAGCTGGGGAGGGGAGGGAAAGAATTCACACACTCATACACACAGACACGCACATGCACAGAACCTAAAAAGAATCGAAAATGATAAGGGTTATTTTTGAAAATATGAGATGTTATTGTTTGCACGCATACAAATAATTAGAATTAGCATGAATTACACTAACAGAGCCTCCAAAGAGGGACTCATGACACTTGCTTTAATAAAAAAAAATAAAATAAATCTGCACCTTGGTTCTATATAAGTATATTCAAAGTATCTAAATACAAATGTTTCTATAGAGTAGTTTATGCTTTTCTAAAAAAAATCTGCTTAGATGTTTATAGTACTCATTTCATGGGCCTGCCTTATCAATAAAACAAAAGTAAACTTCCACTGTGTCTCTATAATAATGACCACAAACTCAAAATCGGGAAAATCAGACTTGGTGACACCTGACCACAGTTAAAAAAGAGGTCTCCAGCCCTCTTAACGCCAGAAACTGATGTAAAGAAGACGCCTCCTTCTTTCCACCCTCACTGCTCTGCCAGGTGCTCCCCGGAGGTGCTCCTCCCCCACTGCATCTTGCTCTCCAAAAATCATGAATGAATACACAAAACTGACTATCATCACCCTGCAGCAATGGAATGTTGGACAGAGTGGTCCAAAAAGCCACAGCTCCCCAGAGCCTTCCGAAGCCCTCCCACGCACCTGCACCAGGACTTCTCTAGAAAGCATCCCGGATCCACCTCTGCATCCAAAGTAGGAGTAATTTTTTAACCTAACAAAATGACAAGATCCAGAGCCTGTCTTTCAGGGACTGCTTTAGCTTCCCGAAATTCCAGGGGAAAAAAAGGGCATAGGTGTATGGAAGTTTATTTTCTGGGGAGACGGCTATAGCTTTCATCGGACTATGCAAGGAGGGACACATGACCCAAGACGCAGCCTGCTCCTGCCAATGAGGGGCATATTTAAGGCTGTGCACCGAAGGTTAAGATCATAGGAGTTAACATTTCAAAGGGTGAGGAAGAAGGGATCCACCGCCATCTCCAAGCCAGCTGGTCCTTCAGGTCATTTTCTCCCCCCTAGAGCCCTCCCCCACCTATCCCCCCACCCACAGCCCCTTAACTGAATTATCCAGTAAGCCTCTGCTTGAAAGATATTGTAAATAGCTCCAACAGAGTGCACTTTGGGGCAGCTTCCAATTAGCCTTCGCTTCGCTCCTTTTTTTCCCTGCCAAGTCTGTGCAGTGAGTATCCAACACCCCGCCCTCCGCTTGGCTCCGAGTTTAGGGGCAGGGAGGAGACAAGTGTGTGATCAAGCTGGTGGATGTCAGCTCCAAGGTGTACAGATGTCCCACCTGAAAGCTGAAGGGGGGGAATTAAAAGTGTTTTCAAAAGGGGTGTGCCTGGTGGTGTGGTGGCAGAGGGAGCTGGTTTCCTGTGAGTTTCCTTCTTTTGTTTCTCTCCCTTTGGCCTCACCCTAACTTTCCCTGCTGCCACTTAATTATCTATGATCATTTTACCCTTTTCTCTGCTTACTGGCTGATTATCTCCCCATTTCATTTGAATCCCAGTGGAGATACATCCGAGCTAAAAACAAAGCTGATGGCCAATTAAAAGGTAAGTGCCTTATGTTAAAAGCCAGAACATTATACTTCAATATTCATAATTAGGTAGCTTTTGAATGACTGAAGAACAATGTATGTCCATATATGGGGCTAATCAGGGCACCTATATTTTGCAATCCAAATCAGCCAACGTCTATTTAACTGATTGCTGGGAATTACTTGCTTCCTTATTGGCTGGCTGAGAGCCTCAGTACTTCATAAATATTAGAGATGTAAAAGACCATGGGGTTCCTAATGTGTTTATTTCAGTATAATGAATTTTTCAGGCAAGTGATAGGATTACTGAAGCAGAGCTTGGCAAAAAAAGAAAAAGAAAAAAGAGAAAGAAAAAAAAAACACCCCTACTGATTTTGGCAGCTCGACTATCCTCCGGAAGGAGCATCTAAATATTACTGAAGACTATAGCATCAAGATTATTCTCTTGGGTTTAATTTTTTAAAGTAGAATAAAATAAAATTGACCTTCAACTCTCATTTATTTTCCAAATTATCAGAACCCCAAAGGTGCCTGAGAAGTTGGAAAAAGCTAAACAGAAATAAAGGAAAAAGTGAGCCAAAAAGGAGGCGCTCATCATCGAAGGGATGCAAGTGTACCACAGCGTCTCCTGGAGAAACCTGGGGGCTGGTAAGGACCGTCTTGAGTCCGTCCGGTGTGATTACTCTCCCGGTAGAAAGTCAATTTAGAATTCGCTCCTAGAACTTTTAAATGATGCTTTCAGGTGATTACTTACAAGGCAGCGAATTTGGGGAGAGGAACAGGGTGAGAAGAGGTTGCTCTGTCTTACCCAGGGCATTAAGACAACCTCATTTTCCAAACTGAGAGCAATAGCAGACCAAAGAAATGCTCACAGCCACCAAGCAAGCCCTTTCTAGAAACAAACACTAAAATCTCCACTCCCTGCAAATGCTCTGTCCACTGGGAGGCAGCATAGGCTGTTGGAAAGAAAAATGGGCCAGAGCCCCGAGATCTGGGTTCTAGTTTGTGCTGTGTCACTGACTTGAGGTGTGGGCTGCGCCAGCAACAGAATCTTAGTTACAAAATTAGGACAAAAAGAAAAGAAAATGAGACCAAAGTTATGGAAGTCCTTGGGAGGTAAAGGTATACCGGCTGAAGGGAAATTCACACCCGCAGAAGTTTGGGGAACCTGGAAACTGGTCCTTTCTAGCTGCTTTTATTGTAGAAAGACAGCATTACTATAGGGATTTAAAATAAAGAGAAAAGAGCAAACACACTTTAAGGCAGCATTTGCTAAAGTGTGTTTCTAAGAATCCTAGTCCAGGGAGAAGGTCCTTAGGTCAAATAAATTCTCCAAAGGCAAGTACTACCCCCCCACACATAGCCATCCGGGAGATTTATAACGCCCATTAACATATTAAAGCTCCAAGAAGCCCAGTCATTAAAAGAAAGCTCTTTTAACTCACTCCATCCCAAACTTACTTGAGTGGGCAACCTTTCCTCACACGCAAACACTGAAACAAACAGCAGCTCCAAACACACTATCAAATGCTATTGTAAACTTACCTCATCCCCAGTTGGAGAGACACCATTACTGAACCACCATCCACGGTCTTTGGTGGCTGATCAAGTGCTGTGCTCGGTTTTATCTACAATCCACCCTTATTCTCTCTGATCAACAAAATGCATTTGTGAGACAGCTGGCCAAGGTGAAAGGTTAATTCTATGGCCATGAAACTCAGCCCAGCTAAGAGACTCATAGGAGGGTTGAACCTTGTCACCTTGGCCCCATTAGCTCTAACCAACGGAGCTGACTAGCCCCAGACATTAGCCTTGGTTATAATCTCTAAGGGAAATAAAAATGGAAAGGCACCACGACAGGGCCGAGGGGCTTTAGTGTTTAAACCCCAGAATTTTTTTAAAGAATATTTGAGATGAAGGTATGCTACTTCGCCCATAATAGGAAAGAAATAGTCAAGAAGTAACATGATATGACCTCTGGAACCAGACTCCAAGTAGGTTCAAATCCCTGTTCCACTATTTAACAGCTGTATGACCTTGAGCAAATTACTTCACTTACTTGAACCTCAGTCTCAAAATCTGTAAATTAGGATAAATCTATTCCATTCCTTACAGGATTATTATGAGGATTATGTGAAATGATTTATGTCAATGGATTTAGCGCTTATGCCTAGCACGTGAGAAGTACCCATTACCACCTTTAAAAGGACCCAATCACCTCAGAAAATGCAGCCCCTTCTCACGTTGTTAGCACGAAGGCAATGCAATTTGGGATTTTTTTTTTTTCCTGTTGCATAAAGTATTTTTACCTTGTAATTCGTCACAAAATAGGCCTCTGAAACCTTTATTGAAAATTTCAGCTGGTGGTGGAGATGGCCTGGGTCAGATTTTTGTCCTTGAGAACAGATATGTAAATTAATAATTTCAGGAGCTAAAAAATATGATTCAGCTAACTGAAACTCATTATACTGGTATACTCCCAGGAATATATTTCTCAAGGGAGATACACCCAATATAATGCAAATAATTGCAAGGTATTAGTATCTGGCCTCACCGAGTGCTTCCCAACAACAGTGTAACAGATCAGTAAACTGAGTTTCCTTCCTCACAGCGCAGGAGGAGAAGGGGGGTGGGGGAGGGAGACCTAGGGGCACAAGGAGGGACAAGCAGCTTGGAGAAGGGACACAGGGCACAGGGCAGGAGCAGCTTGCCTCCTGGACCAGACACTGACACCGATGTCAAGAACTGGCCTAGGCCTGTTCACATGCTGAATCAGCCCCCGGTTTGGAGAAGAGCCACTGCAAAGTTTACTGAGAGTCACAGGACAACAGCTCCAGAGGCCAACGCAGAAAGCGACTGGGCCAGCCTCCCTATCCCTGCCCCACCGTTCATGTGACCATTTTCCACATGGTCCTGAGCTTGTCATTTCAGGATGCCCCAGTGAAAAGGATTTCCATGGTGACCACCTGGAAGGCACCTCTGTGACCAAACACAGTAACCCTTCGCCTCCCCAGACTCCTGGCTCTTAACCTCTAAGACCTTTCTGGGCAGATCCAGCCGGGGGAAGCCAGATCCCCAAGTCACTAGGGTGTTATGGTCATTCACAGGAGGCCTGTGGGCTCTCCCTCCCACACCTCCTTCTCTGGCACGCCTCCCCTCTTGTGACAGGTCATTTGTAACTGTCTCGTGGGTTTTACTTCCTCGTGGTGGGCACAATTCAATGCTGTTCTAACTAACAGAGTCCCTGTCTCCAAAACAAAACCACACAAAAGTCAGTCGGGCTCCTCCCGCCGCCACGTTTAGTGACTGCTTCACGTCACCGCCTTGTCGATCCCATCAATGGTGCCATGGCTGGCTGTTCATGAAGCTGGATAAAAACAAATTGATCACAAAAGGGTCAATTTGGAACCTAACATTTAGAAGGCTAGCATTCGAGCGCTTGTCGTCTGTGGGCCATCAACGCCCCGTAAAATCAGGAATATTCCACCTCAACAGTCATTTGCCTGGAAGAAGGGGAAAGTACTCAAGAAATACCATGTTATTGATTCATTATTTTTATATCGGGGCAGAGAAAATCAGATATAGGGGAAAAATAAATGAATTAGTTTTTTTTTTTTTTAATTCCTTGGGGTTATTGGAAAGATTATTTCAACCACAAGTAGAAGTGGAAATAAAGTGGTCAACAAGACCAGGGTAACCCACAGATTGTTAACAAGAGGTAAAGACATGAGCTCCGACCGCATTCTTTTCCTCATTTTATACCACTGGTTACTCCAGGCAGAAATCGTGTCCATGAGCTTCCTTTGGTGACCTGAGAAATACACAGTCTTGAAGAGTCGTCGCCCCCGAAGAATAAAGGGAAAAGCTGACCATGCTTGGAGTGTAGCTGGCATGAGCGAGGAAGCCAGCCCAAGCCGCCAGTGGGTCATGCCCTACCTGCCAAACCTGTTCACCATTACTGTGTGCTTTCCAACGAGGCCCCGTTCAGATCTGCCGTGTCTGTGAGCTGCTTCTGCACTGTAGGCGGGAAGACGGCAGAAGAGCAAAGTAGCAGACCAGACTCTTCACCCGCCGGTTGGCAAAAACTGGTGATCTAGGTAGCAAGGAATGCTGGAAGGGCTGGGAGTCGCAGGTCAACAGAACGGGAGAGATGGGAAAGAGGAAAAAGGGGTGGGAGCCAGAGAGAGAGGAAGAACAGACGAGAAAGGTCTAGCTGAAGAAGAAGTAAGTGTCCATGGGATGTGCTGACTGTGTGGGCCTGAGGAGGAGAAGGCAGCACGGGCGGGTACTGGAAGAACCATGGTCCTAGGATCTACACCCCAAGCCTCTGTCATATTATAAGTCTGTGTCCTTTGGTCAAGTCACTTACTTGAACTTTGCCTCACTATGCTCAGGTACAAAAATGAGAGGGCTGGAGTACACAGTGTCCAAAACATACTGACCCTCTCTCAGTGCGTCCATGTTGTGCCTTTGAGTACTCACACCGGGAGGGCTCAACCCCCAGAGGTCCCCAGCTCGGGGCGTAACAGAATGGTACCTTACTCCTGAGCATTACAGAGGACAGAACTGTCCTTGGTTTCTTCTGTTCTTTGCTTTTGTTTCCCCCATCAGACGCCCCACAGGAATATCCTAGAACGGCTGTCCTCGGAGTTCATGGAGTTTATGTACTCAACCCTACTTCTCTGGTGAGGCAAGGAGCCCATACCAGGTCTCCCAAGGTCTGGGGGCCCACTGGGATCACCACCACGCCAGCCTCCAGGAGGAGAGAACCCGAAGGCCAGTGCAGCCACAGCCCCCCAGGGGAGAGATCAGTAGTAGCCCAGTACTGAGGTAAGACAAGGAAATTTATATTGTCACCAAAATGCAAACATTTGTTCACGTATTTAAAATAGGGAGGGGCGGTTCAGTGGGTTAAGCACCTGCTCTTGAGCTCAGCTCAGGTCTTGATTTCAGGGTCCTGGGTTCAGGCCCCACTCTGGGCTCCACACTGGGCATGGAGCCTACTTGAGAAATAAAACGATATGGAGAGCTCCCTCTGTAACAGGCACTGTGTTCCCTGGTGGTCCTGGTCCCAGGAGGCCTCTGGGCTCTCATATACACACAGACACAGACTGCCAGGACTGCGCCGATCCATACACCCCCTACGGGGACCCTCAGCAAGGGGATGGTAAGACCAGCTTCACTGTGTTACTGGCATTGGAGCTGGTCCTTGAAGAAAGAAAGATCTGCCAGGTGATCTGGAGTTAAGGAAGGCATTCCAGGCAGAGGACACAGCGCGACAGCTCAGAGTCAGCAAAGGGTATGGCCTACTCTGAGAGGAGTGGCAAGTTCAGTGCAGTGGATATAAAATGCTTCCCTTGACAGGCCCACAGCATGGCTTTCGATATAAATATCTAGGTGGTGGCCTCGCGTGGCTTGCCCATGGGTCTTGTAACAAAGCAGTCTGGGTCAAAAGTTGAAACACAAGGGCGCCTGGGTGGCTCAGTGGGTTAGTTAAAGCCTCTGCCTTTGGCTCAGGTCATGATCCCAGGGTCCTGGGATCGAGGCCCGCATTGGGCTCTCTGCTCAGCGGGGAGCCTGCTTCCCTTCCTCTCTCTCTGCCTGCCTCTCTGCCTACTTGTGATCTCTGTCTGTCAAATAAATAAATAAAAAATCTTAAAAAAAAAAAAATTGAAACACGAAGCAGGGAGCAGGAACTAAGGCAGGGAGTTCCCATAACCTGCCCAGGTTAACCCATCAATTAACAACAAGGCCAGGCTTGGAAAGCCACGTTGGACCTCAGCTCCAGTCCTCGTAACTTCTCCTTCTCCCGAGGCACTGGTAGCAGCCCCCTTCAGAAAGCCAGAGGGACTGGGGAGATGGGGACGGCAGCGGGACAGGCCCATCATGTTCCCTGTCTCCTCCCTTCTCCCCACCTGGGACAATGAGCTCCCAGGAAGTCCGGGTAACCCTCCAAGAGAGAATTTGGTGCCTTTTGATTCCAAACAAATGTAAATACAGAAATGAGACAGGTCTGAAACTTTTAGGGTATGAGTACTGTCCACAAAGAAGGCCACGGGGAGCAGCCTGACAGGAGGGGGCCTCCAGGCCCATCAGCTCCCCAGGCCAAGTGCAGCCACGGCTCAAGCCCCGCAGGGGAGCCAGGGCTGCAGGGGTGGGCGAACTCCAGCCTGGAAGACAGACTCGGTCATCCAAAAGCGGCTCCCCACCACCCTAGCCCCACCAAAGACCCCTCTTTCCTCTCCACAGTCACTTCCTGAATTCAGTCCCCACCACGGGCCATCCCTGGCCACACACTGTAAATCAAAACCATGGCCACGGACCCCAGCAAGACGGCCTTGAAGGGGCAGCTGCCAAGCCTCCTTCCGCAAGAGCATTTCCCAACCAGGAAAGGTGAGCTTAGGCACCTGGAAGTGGCAGGGCCACGCAGAGGGAAAAAAAAAAAAGCTTCCTTCTTCGCCCACTCCCAGCTCGAGCCCCTCGTCCAACCCCACCCCCCACCTTCTTGAACTAAGAGCCCATCTATTATACCACGCCATGGTTCATTTCAGCAAAAATCAACTAGCATTCTTCTGACCTGGGGCAAAAAATTCCCTCATTGAGATCCTGAAAAATAACATTACATCATGTTGCCTGTGTCAGGTTTATAAATGGGCCAGGGGGAGGCTGGGGTGTAACGGGACACTATCAAAACACTGGCCCTCCGAGAAGAAAGGAAGCCATTGTGCAGGGCTGTCAGCTCCCCTCGGGGCTGGAGGTAAAGTGGGGATGCGGGAAATGTTAGTGGGAGGCCAGGCCCGATGCAGGCCCTCACTCCTTCGAGCCCCCAAGTCAGGCAACTACCCTCCCGGAACAGGGCTGTCCCCAGTTCCTGTGGGGCATGTCACCCTCCTTTCTATTCACGGGGCAGACTGGACCAGTGAAGAATTTTTATTCCCATGCCTCAGAGCAAACCTAACAGGTCGAGGATGGCAAATCCACGGGACAGTTTTGTGGGTTCCCAGAACCCCCCTGGACCAGGCCGGCTCACTAAACACACAACCAAAAAGAGGCCTGATCCCCAGAGATCGTGTATATACCAGAGTAATGATTTTAATTGAAAGACAGAAACGTGAACGTGGCCCAAAGCTAGAGAGGGGGAAAAAAAGACCCCAAGAAGGGTCAAGTGAACATCCAACCATTAAGCAAGAAATCCTGGAATCTGAAAAAGAGAGAGAGGGAAGAAAAGGCATTTCAAAGTCAAGGGCTGGGGGTCTGACAGAGAGACAAGAAAAGTGACGAAAAGATGGTGGAAGGATTATGAAGCCAGGACAGACACCACCAGCCAAAAGTGCTGGCACAAAGATGAAAACATTTTAATGGATAAAAGGAGAAGAAAAAGGATTTATGGTGAGAGAAAGTTCAGAAAATAGAAAGCCAGACAAATGTAAGCCAGTCTGACTGGAGACAGAATTCATTCTGCTGGGCAAACATTTAATTTGATTTTCTCTTTTCTTTCTTCCCCATCTCCTGCTTCTCAGCGTCTAAGGACAGGGTCGCATGCAAATGTGCTACCCGTTAGCCAGCCGGTCCCAAGCCGGGGGTGGCCCTGGCGCCAGCCCTGTGACCCTCCAGGACAAGGGGCCTGTGGTCTGTGGCCAAGCAGGGCTCACAGGACCCAGCTAGAGAGGACCACTTGCGTTCCTCCTGGTGTTCTCCTGGTTTCCACCAAGTGGTGGCTAATCCAATCATCGCTCCACCAGGAACTTAACCTCTTACAAAAGCTCTCCCCAGCCGCCCCCAGTGCCTTCTGGGCCTAATCCACAAGCAATTAAGCAAGCAGGCCCTCAGGACCACTGGATCCCCAGTTGCTATAGTCTGCTTTTATGTGAACCTCCCCACGTTTTTCTTTGGAACTCAACAAGGACGACCCCCCACCCCCCCCCGCCCCCTGACTAAAGTGGAATGGTGCCCCGTGGCCCAAGTGCATGGCCCTTCAAAAGACCCTTCCCACAGAGCCCTGGAACCAGCCCCCTCCCGGGTTCAAAGGAGGGAAGGGGAGGGGCGGCGGACCACCCTCCAACTCCCAGCTTCCATTTCCCTCCCAATTCCAGGCCCTCAAGGCTCTGGTTCTGCGGGAGACCGTTGTTGGCGCCGGAGTGCGCCGCATGCAGCCTAGAAGGCTGATGGCAAGCAGGGACATGGTGGGGGGGCTCGCAGGGGAGGCCACAGAGGTGGCAGCCCTTAGCTGCCTCAGTGAGGAACCTAATGGAACAAAAGAAGACTTGGGCCCTTGCATACAGAACACTGTGAACTCAGCCATGACTTCCGCGCTCCGGCTCTCAGACTCCAAGAGCCTCCGTCCCCTTAGGTCACTCTGCCAGGAACCATCTGCTTTGACACCTCCAAGTCACAGGGCTTCCTCCTCTGCGGAAGATGTCCCCCAACGAGCTCCTTTTTTCTTTCCCTGCACACCTCCCAACCCCGGGAACTCACTCAGCCCTTTTCACTGAATAACACAGGAGTACCTCCTCTGTGACAATCCCTGGTGTGGGTGCTGGGAACCCAGTGACAAGCAAAATCGGGACGGTCTCCGCCCCTACACTCTCTCGCCTTCCTTATCCCTTCCCGGTTTCCAAGGCTCTTGCGAAATCCAACAGAAAGATTTTAGATAGTTTCTTGGAATCCCTGCCTCTCACAGTGATTTGCCCCATGAGCACTGTCCGAGAAGAGGGTTGAGCATCTAGGGAATGGGGCAAGGAAGCCTCAGTGTCCCTTTCTGGGGACAGAGAGGGAATTTGCAGGGATAGAAAATGGTTAACAAAGAAGCATACAGGAACATGAAATGGGGATTGGGGCAATTTCCTTCCACATTTTTCAGACTGTCATCCAGGTTGATTATCAAGAAGAAAGTACCAGTCCTTTTGAAAATTGTCCAGCATGCTGAAGCTTGGTGAGCTGACAGGGAGAGGCCACGTCCAACCAACACCCACAATTTTATGTTCTTAGAGAGTCAGTCTCTTGCTCTGAATATATTACTTTTTCAAGGGAAAAAAAAAAGTGCTTGGGAGGCCTCCTGGAAAGTGACACCTCTGTCCCTAAATTTATTTTTTAATTCATGAGTAAAGGGGAATTTATTGTTTGAAAAAATGTCTGTTTCATATCAACTCTTTTTCCATGTTTTCCCCCAGACAGTGGAGCCTCCAAAGAGACCAAGAGCAGGTGTTTTATATTTCAGGAGAGAGCAGTCTCCCCCAATTCCTGAAGGATTCCTGGAATTCTTCTACTTAACAAAAATTAGCTACAGAGAAAGAATCATGAATCATGAATGGGAGCCCATGAAACCTCTGGGAGCCACTCATTTCTTCCTCCTCCTACCACCCCAAGCACTGCCCTGTGCTTACTGGGCTCCATGGAGAAACCTCTCGAAAAAAGCAAGGCGCCAGACTCTTCCAGTTGCCCCAAGAGCAGGGCCATGTTCTGCGATGTGAGAAGCCACGCCCCCCCAACACACACTAAGAGCTAGAGGTGGGAGTCAGACCTGTGTACTGCTCCCAGCTACGCAGAAAACCACCTATGAGGGACCCCTCCAGTTGGAGAAATGCAAAGACCAAGTGAGATGTAAGTATACTCTATGAAGTTAAACACTTATACAAGGGAAAAGCATTTGTATTATGATCGCGGGCATACTGTGGGCATTCTGTTTACAAGGACTCTGGGCAAACCAGAACTCTTCTGCATGTGTGGACAGGATTGGCAGAGACACACAACACTGAGGCTGACCTCCCCTGGGCTCTCAAAGGTTGCCCATCCCTGGTTGGACTCCTTTTCAGGCTGCTGCAAGCTTTAACCATTCAATGTTTATTCGATAAACATTTATTGAGTACCTGGCACAGGGCTTGGCACATATTGGGTGCTCAGTAAATATATGCTGAATAATGAATGAACGAGG
The DNA here is from genome assembly GCF_902655055.1 of Lutra lutra. NCBI lineage: Eukaryota > Metazoa > Chordata > Mammalia > Carnivora > Mustelidae > Lutra > Lutra lutra. The sequence goes on from NC_062292.1 coordinate 61,710,270, forward strand.
GCCTAATGCAGAGATGAAAACTACATGGCAAGCGGCCACCAGTCTCTGATCCTGAACCCACACCAGAAACCATTAATGGACTAAGGCACTCTTCTCTGAAGACCTTGGACTCAGCTCAGAGTTCCGAGACTTGGTAGATGAGATGAAACCTCTCTGCCATTCCTGAGCTAGGCACGAAGATAGAGCACACTTTAACCCTGTTTTCAGGGTGCTCACAAACTAACAGGAAAAAGAGAGTAATAGAGAAATGCAGGATAATATATGTTAGGAGAAAAGTAGAGGAGTCCAGAGGAAGGACCTTGGCACTTCATGATGGACGAACCTACGGTCTTCAGACTCGCCTTGGCTTTGAAGATACAACTCCCTCCAGGGGTCCCTCCTGCCTCTCCGACAATCGTTTCCTTGCCTCCTCTTCTACTTGCCTATTTCGGCATTCGCGGGGTTCTGCCCTGGTCCTCTTCTATTCTACACAGCCTTCCTCGTATCGTCACGTTCTTTCCCATAACACCAGTTGCTATTCACATCCTGATGACCCCCACACGTCTATGTCTCCAGCCTTGACCCCCCCTCTGAAGCTCCAGACATATATTTCCAGTTGCTCCGTAGACCTGAGTATGCAGGAAACTACTGAGAACCAGCCCATCCTCCTCACAGCTCCGTTCAGCCTGAGACTCTTGGTGTCCTCCAAGCATCATTACTCAAGTCTTCCAAAACTAGAAAGCCTTAGCTTCGGCATAATCGGACCATGGGATGGCCCTGGACTCTGGACATAAACTCAAATGACTCAAGACCCCTTCACATGCTGCCTACCCAGCCTCCTACAGACCACACACTCATTCTGCAGCCACCCCTTTTGTATCCTTCAAGATCTACTGAAACTCGAGTCTGAGGTCACTTTGGAACCCTTCCCCAAAACCTCACCGCCAAGGTAGTGAGGCCATCTTCTTTAAATAAATGAGCCTCAAAGACTCTAAAATTCCTCTCTCTCCTCAAAGAAATTTAGTTATAGTAAGGCAGTAAGAACGTTTATGCAACATATTTTATACAAAACTTGCAAACGCCATCAGTCGCCATGCACAAATAAAGCATTAACTGTCTCATGCAGTCATTAAATAAATACGGAGTCCTTGCCATATGGCAGAGGACGTTCTAGGCGCTAGGACAAAGCGGCAAGACCAAGTCTCTGATGTCACAGAGCTTATGTGCAACTCTCAAAGGAAATGGCTCAGCCACACACTGAGACACAGCTTCAGCTTGTAACCAAGACTTCTTTCTATTAAAATTTAATGCAGTCTTCTCCAGCAGTTCATTTTGTCTGCCAAGTCCTTTATGATTATTTTGATAAGTTATTTATTACTTACGGATGCCACGGTAATAAGTGGACGGCGTAAGCAAGGACTCGCAGGACAGAATGAAGGGGCCATGTCCACTCCCGATTTGTTAAAGCTAACTCGTTAGATCCTGGGACAAACAGTCGTCACCACGTGTGGGCCTGAGTGATAGGGCCCGGCACCAGGAGGCGTCCAGTACAGGTGCCTGGTGAGTGTATGAATAAATGAATGAGTGAATGCGCTTCAGGACGGAAGGAGCCTCCAACATCAAACTGTAACCCTAAGAACACTGTGCAGTTACAATGAAATGCAGATGGGTAAGGAGGCAATCAGGGCACCAGTGTAGTCAACAAGGATTTCTAGAACTTCAGTGTCCCCATTTCTAAAACAGAATTAAATGAGATCATGTACAAAGTGCTTCGCACTGTGTCTGGCCAACAAGCAGATGTTTAAGATTACTGTGTTGTCCTTTCTTAGCTATAGTCCAGTTACTAAACCAAAAAGCAGACCACACTACACTTAAAACTCAAAGCGTGTCCACTAGACGGTCACCAGGAAGTGCTCGCGACCCCAGCTGCTGGAATACTAAGGTGATTTCCACACCATCTGTCCTAAGCCCTCTGTTTGAAAAGAAATGTCTTTTTGGTAAATCCAACCACACCTTAGACAAACTTGGAAGTTTTTTATCTAAAAAAAAAAACAAACCCATTACCTTGCACGGTGACTACAACACCACTTAAAAACATGTATTATACACTGACCTATGCAAGCACTTCTTTGGGAAACGCATAAATATTTTTGTATCTACTTCTGAGGATCCGTGTTTTCACGGACAAGTTTCACACAAAGTGGGACTACCTCTGAGCCAGGTGAAAACACACCAGCACTGGGAGGGGGACTGGAAGAGGCAGCTCCCTTCCCCCTCCCACCCCAGGGACTGCCTGTGGCCAGCGTCTCCCTAGGATAAAACTGCATTCTTCTCCAATTTTAATTTTTCAGACATGGGATGGAGCTGAACCTCCTGCACATTCTGTTTAACTTCGGCAGTTATTCAAAATTCCTCTCTTCTGCAAGCAACCATTCCGAACTTGGCTCAGAGAGAAAGCAAGCAAGCAAACACAAAGAGAGAAAAGGAAATATGCGGAGGGAGGAGAATAAACTCTTTTGGCCCTGCCTTAGGTAGAGAAAAAAAACAATTAACACCGCTTCCCTAGTCTCATTATTCCCTCTGTTCCTAGTGGCTCCTCTTAGAAAAATCTGGAGGGGTGGGGGAGGAGTGGGTTGGGAAGAAGGAAGGAAAGAGATGGGAGATAAGGAAGGGGGGGGGGAGAAGAGCTGCAGAAAAGGGAGAAGGAGGGCTGAAACCAGCACTCAGGAACTGGGGCCTGCCGCCTTCTGGACTGAACCCTCTCCAACCCGGGAGGCCCTCCGCCTCTACATTCAGCCCCTAATTTATAGCTAGTGAATGGCACACATTCTACAAGTACCTTTGGGGACCCATGAGGATAGAAAGAAATCTGAGAAATGAGGTACCTGGAGAGCTCCCCTCAAAGGCTTTGAGAAAGCCTTTTCGTGCAAGTGAGCAATTTAGCACATTATGATGTGTTGAGGACTTTGGGGGACAGAGTGAAGGACACAGAGCCATGGGGCCACGGTAGGCTACTGGAAGGGGAGAGAGGCATTGCGCAGGCTCAGCGTCCAGGGAGGATGGGTGCTATGCAGAAGGGGGAGGCCGAATCCACAGCTCAAGGCATAGATTCTTCCAGAACAAGCGACTACAGAAACAAGAGTATCAGAAAACAAAATAAAATACGGCGAAACCAAAAATATTAAAAAAAAAAAAAAAAAAAGCGAAACCCCATGAACAAATGCAACCATGGCAGAGTCCTTTCCCGGACTGCTAACCTAGAGACCCCATTTTCTAAAGGATGAGGAGACTGTGGTAGAACCCTGACATCTGCCCCAAGCTGCAGAAACTGAAACCCCAATGTACCTGCGTGCCCCGTGAATACCATAGGGCTTCACCCAGACCAGGGCCTGGGAACTGGTTGGGCAGCTTTTCCCCAGAGGCCACAATGAACAGTCCACCCACCCAAACACGGGAGTCCTGGAGAGAAAAACGAAACCCCCTTCTCCTCCAGCAGGAGACTGGGACAGGGGAGGCTAAACAGATTACCTTTTAACTAACAGCTTTACCTAAATGGATTATCAGTGAGGATTAACTTTCCAAACCCCTCAGCGGCTCTCAGCCAGGACTGGAAAGGAGGAAAGAGCAGAGTCTTGCCCCACTAGCTTCCTTCTCAAAGGCGCTCCCTGGAGTCTCCCCAGAAAGGGCCTGTGGAAATTAAACCCCACAAGCTACGGGGTCTCATCTTTAGGTTATCCAGGGGCAGCATATAAACGCTTATGATCTTCAAGGGACTGCGGTGAGCGCTCGGAGTGAAGCAGGTGGTGGGGATCAGTGGAAGAGGGTGTGTTCCACGGTGGGGGGGGGGGGGAGTTCTCCAAACCAGGTATGTCCTGCAAGACTCATGCCCCTCCTACCACAGTTTCAAGTCCCACATTCCCACCTCCTGTGGAAAAGAGCTGTAGCTGTTGATTCCAGCATATCTGTTCTTTTCCTCCAACCCCTCTGCTGAGGTAAAACCCCCATCACCTTCACGGTGGGCTGACCTGTCAGCAGGTGAAGGGCTTTTGCTGCACAAGCCCTTTAACCGCAGGTCAGCGGCCTCAGAAAGCACTAGACAGAGACTTCTCCCCACTCTCCTTTGTGTTATTGGAAGCACAGGAGATGTTGTAGCTCGAAAGGTGGTGACTATTAGAATAAACCATCTGCTTAAAGTCACTGCTCCATTCTGGTTTTCTGAAGGCAGAACAACCCCCGATTTTTACGAAATGCAAGCCATTATGCAGGTGTGAAAATCATCACCGTGGGCCCATCAAAAGCGATCTGTTTGGATGACTCCTGTCTCGGATCGACCCGGGATTTCCCCAGAGCACACTGTGTGACTAGATGCAAACATGAGATGGCCAGACCACATCAGGGATGGCGTCTGCAGCCCGGGGACAGGCCTGCAGCAGGTGTGCACTGGCCCAGGGCCTTATCCAGTGAAGCTACACTGCCCCTAAACAGGCAGGGTGGTATCCGAGTCAAAGGGAAAGTGCTAGAACCCTGTTTGCTGTGTGTCCAGAGAGGGAGTACAGGTTGACTGGAGTTAAAAAGCAGTAACACAGTCTGGATCTTTAATACTTCAATCATTTTCGTCTAACACTGCAGGGATGAGACATCTGGGGTTTCGGGATTTTTTTTTAGGACAGTCCTGACTCACACATTCTATCCAAATTTTCCCATAAATACACTCCCAATTCTCAGGCCCACCAGACTAAATTGAGATTTAGGAAGCAGGAACTACTGTGCTTAAATTATTCAGCATGAGGCAAGGTCCCTCCGACCGCCGGGGTGATTAGGGTCTGTCGCACTGCCCCCAAACTGGCCGCTGTGAATTAAAATTTGCTTTGGAAAAGAACTGCTCATGAGGTCTGAGTTGCATACACACACTGGCTTCAACTTTTGTTGGCTTGTTTCAAAAGAGAACAGAAGCATTTTAAGAAAAGGGGGGAACATGGGGGATCGGGGCTTCACAAAGCCTGCTCTTTGCTCAGCAAACAAATAGGAAAAGTAAGACGAAGAAAGGACACCCGCCAGGATGTATCCCCAGCGGCAGGCTTTCCGAAAGGGAGCGGATTCCTTAGTCCAAGCTTCCCTGGGCACTTCTAGTAAAGCAGAGAGAAAAGAGGTAAGTGTCCCCCAACCTCCGGCATCCCAACAGGATGCCCAGCTGTCCCCACCTCAGCCCGTGTCCCTCCCCCACCCCGAGCGACAGCCCTGCTCCGGGGCTGCTTTTCTAAGTCTTGACCCTCACAAGAAAAATGATGGATTTGAACTATTAACCCTTCCCCAAAGAGGACTAAAATGAAGAAAAGGGCACTGACAAAAAATGCACATAGAAATACTGTAAAAAAAAAAAAAAAGAGAGAGAGAGAAAGAGAGAGAGGCTAAATATTTGCCCAGCAGTTCCAGACTGGCCCGAAGAAAGAGAAAGGAAACAGAACTACGGGCAGGAGTGGGCGAGCAGCAGCAGAGACTGGGGTCAAGGTCGGGATCTATTAAGAAGGAATTACACAGTTCAGAGAAAACTGGCGCTCGTGCTGAGAACACCGGAGAGCAGGGTTGGGGTAAAGAGTGGTGTTGGACCCGAGATCTTGAGGGACAGATGGAAAGAGAAAAAAGAAATCTACTGATCAGTCTGCTGACTCTTCTTTGCTCAAAAACCAGGAGGAAAAAGACACAGAAAATGGAGCTCCAGGTAAAGGAACACCATTTTGTCAGTGGTCAGGGAGGGGTTGGTAGGGACGGATTCAAATTCAAGCTCAGCCACATACCTCATACCTGTTGAATAACCTAAGGCAAGTCACTTCACTTTCCTGAGCCTCCATTTCTTGCGTGAAAGGGGATAATGATACCTCTCCGTCTTACCTCCAGGTGGTTTTAAAGGTCAAATCTGATAACAAAAATGAAATTTGCTGTAAACTCTGAGGTACCACACAAATGTCAAGCTATTTTAGGTATAAGGCTTTTTATGAAAAATGTGGCTGCCCAGGTAGCCCTTCAAACAGTCTGGAAGGAAAAAGGGGCAGAGCAGACAGAGCTGGGGAGGGAGGACCCCACTGCCCAGAAATGGTAAGATGGATGACAAAACCAGACACCGGCAGGTTCTCCGAAGACTTCACCACATAATCAGGGCTCTGGTCCTCCAACTAAAGACCACTTGGCACTAGTTCGTTCATCAGAAAAATCAGGGAATTCGACTAGATCACCTCCAGCAGGAGACTTCTGGCTGTAAAAGTGCACGGCCCGCAACTGTGAGGGTGGGAGAGGGAAGACTCCCCAGGACACCGCAGACAAAGGAAGGCTTAGGCCCTCAACACTGAGCCTTCAACCCCACCCAACTACAGTCTGTAATTCTGGGTTCCAACTGTAGGAAGGTAGGGAGGAAGAAAGAAGGTGAAAAGGAAAACAGAGAGAAAGAGAAACATATTCTTATTCTAGTAGGTTAACCAAACAAACCAACCGACAGAAACCAGAAACCCAGAATCAGAAACCCTCCAGAAAAGTGTGGCAGCAATTCAAATCAGTTCCCTTAAAGGCCAAGGCACCTTAAGGGCCCAGAATTACAAGCTACAAACTCACTCTTCTAAGGGATCACACAACCACAAGACGCCAAACCCAAAGGCCATAAAAAGACCATTCCTGAAGTCCTAAAATGTGGAAGACACTTAAGGAATTTGTTAAGGAAAAGTACATACCGGGTCCTGGCTTCAAGGCCACACCTTCACAGTCATCATAGTTGGGGACATCCAAATGGTCTTCATATGGTCATATAAAGAATTGGGAAATTCCTGCTTTTTGGCCAACAAATTTGGAAGTGTGGTAGACAATTATCTCTGCACTCCTCCCAAAAGCTCCTCTATTGATACCACCATTCCAACAAGTTATCGTTCCACCTCTTCAAAGAACTATGTTGTATTTGCCAACCATCAGTGCTCGATATCGCCACCTACCTTCCAAGGAGATGACCATCTTCCCAGATAACTACCAACTCGGTCCCAAAAGATAGGGACAGGGGAGGGACTTCCTGGCTGGCCCTTTGGGGCCACATAAACCCATCCCAGCTTAAGGAACAATATAACTGACGGTACACAGAATGAAAACACGACTGAAAGTGGGATTTTCAAATTGTTAATTGCAATGACCATTCCCCAAAAGAAATCTTACACTGTCGGGGAATCGATACAAAAAAAACACAGCAAAACAAAGACCAACAAGAACTTTGATCTCAAAGCCTGGGTCCTGGAGCATGCTCTCATTAATCCCTATGATTGCCATGAATACAACTGAAGACAAGTCATTGATCCAAGTCAAGAAACCAGCCTCACAACCCAGATGTGCGACCTATTTGCTGTCTGGACCTGGCCAAGACACTAAACTTCTCTGAGCCCAAGATTCCTCCTGGAAATAATTTTTAATTTTAGAGAAGATGAGTAATGTAAATAGGAGAAAAAAAAAAAAAAAAAACCACAAACAAACAAAACTTAGAGCTTAGTGTGGAAAGAAAATTAGCATGAAAAAGTAGTGGCCGAAAGAGTAACACTTTAATTCTCAAGACACTATTGCGTAGTTATTATGACACATGTAGATACTATGATACTATAGCATAGTATCTACCTATGTAATACATAAGGAAATGGAAGCTACAAAGTTAAAGGCTCTATCTAAAATCAGGAGGAATGAAACAGAAGCTTCTATCCCACAAACAAGTGTTCTCTGACTAGATCCAAGTTCTTCCATGTACCATGGGCTGGGCAGGTCTGTAATGGTATCACAGGGATCCTGAAAAGTCATTCAAGAATGCTGAGAGTGCACGGTAAAACAGACCCTAAAGATTAACCTGCATGCCAATGAAACAAAACTACAGCCAATATTGCCCTTGTATTTGTTCTTTGTGTCTCAATCTAATAGGAAAACTGGCTGAAACAATGGACTTCCTTTTACTGGGAAATTCTACTTCCTATTTTTCTAATCCGTGCTCGGGGTGCCATATTGGACTCCACCAAAGCCCCAGAAATTATAACCTTTGCATTCTTTTGTCAGCTGCATTTCCCTAGGACGTATTTTTCCTAGCCAGCCCAGGTGACGTGTCTCTTTCTGTCATTTTTTTCTTATGAGCCCATTTGCAAGGACAGAGTCTAATTCCGTGTTCTTTAGGGCACCCTTCATACCGTTGTTGATTAACACTAAATAATAATGATGTTTATAATAATGGCTGTCAATAATCATAACCATAACCATCATCACCATAAATAAGATTTCCCACTGGTGGTTTCTTGAAGCCCGTGAATATATAGCAAACATATCGGTATGGAGATCACCTCCTAAAAGCAAAGCTGAGCTGGGCGGTGACAATGAGCAAATCAATCATACATAACACGCCAAAAGTAGTGATTAATAAATGGCTCTTCTTTAAAACAAAAAACAAAAAACAAAAAACAAGCCGCTCATAGTCATCACCCAGCCAGGTAACTGACCTTGTTTTCCATTAAGGCTGCTCAGTCTTAGCTTCAAGAGACATCATTCATGTCATCCTCAACTGCTTTCTACCCAGCCTGTCATTGTGGGACCATTACTGACAATTGCTCGGCTGGCACCACCCACTTGGCTCACCAGCGCAGATTGCCAAGGGTGCTGTGCACGGGTTCTGGGGATTTTTAGGGAGAGTCACATCCAAATGCATAGGGCAGTGAGAGGCAAGCTGTGAGCAGCAAGGACCGCAATCCACTGAAGGGAAGTCTGCACAGCAGAAATACCATAGATTTTTACTACCCCTAGAGCAAAGACATGCTAAGCAATCAGAAAGCCCTCTCTGCTATTGGAGAGAGTACGATGTAACTTTGGGGACAGGCATGGCACTCTCTTAAAGCGCATTAACAGTGGGAGCCTTCTCTCAGCCCAAACCATAGAGAACAAGAGGGAAGATGTAAAATGATAGCAGAAATCAAGTTCTTTTGTCTTAAAGACAGTTGAGTGCATCAGGGGGCCTGGGTGGCTCAGTGGGTTAAGCATCTGCCTTCAGCTCAGGTCATGATCCCAGGGTGCTGGGACTGAGTCCCATTTCTGGGACTCTCAGCAGGGAGCCTGTTTCTCCCTCTCCCTCTGCTGCTCCCTCACCCCCACCTGCTTGTGCTCTACCTCTCTCTCTCTCAAATAAAAATAAAATCTTAAAAAAAAAAAAAGACAGTTGAGTGCAGACAGTACAGTGACAAGGGCTCTGAAGGCAGACCTGTTTCATTTTTTTCACATCATAATCCTAATCCTAGGCCTCAGTGTCCTAATCTGTAAAATTTAACAGCCAAGCTGTGATTCGTCCGATAAGGTAACCATCAGCCATGTGTGGCACAGAGCACTTGAAAGGTGGGCTAACCTGAACTGAGACGTGCTATCGGCATCAAATGCACAACCAATTTTGAAGATCAATTCCAAAAAAAGAAAAGAAAAGAAAAAGAAATGTAAAATCTCATTAATAATTTTTATGTTGCTTACAAGTTGAAATAATATTCTAGATATACTGGGATAGTCTTAAAATTAATTTCACCTGCTTCTCTTTGCCTCTTTTAACATAATAATTGCAAGTTTCAAATCTTCTATTGAAATTGAGACTCTCTCCTCCTTGGTGCTGTACGGTTGATCTCTAAAGTCTTACTGCACCTTGAACATTCTGTGTTTCATTCCGTGCTTCTCAGTGACCTTCCCACAGCAAGTCAGTGGCAGAAAGGATTTAAGTCTCTTCCTTACAGAGATTCAATTTCCTTATCTCTAAAATAGGGATAATGCCACCTTTGATGAGAGATGAAACAGGAAAGGGACTTGAAGTGAACAAAGTGCTATGCACATTAGCTTATTATTATTATTATTATCACACTGTGCTATGATTTTCCAGGAGGTTCTACCAAGAAATGGCAACCTGGAATGGCAGCAGTAAAGTAGGAAAAGGCAGATTTTCCCAAAGGGAGAAAACATCAGCCTAAGCCCTAAGTGTGTGTAGGAACTTTACAAACCCTGAGAGAATCAGGAGCTGAACCTCTCACAAGTGACAGAGACCTAGGGCCATCCTTCGGAGTCAGGGGAGAAACTACAGCAGCAGGAAGTGGCTGCTCGGGGCGTGGAAAGCACCTTGGTCCCCAAAGCACAAGGCACTTTACCCCTTACAGGAGACAGGATGGCATGCACTGACCTAGCAAAAGCTAAAAAAAGAAGAAAAATAGCAGTATTTTTACAAAGTGGTGGACATTCATTATTTTTTTAGCCTTCTCAACAACTTTTGGAGGTAAGCCAAATACGCTCATTTTTACAGATTGAAAACAGAGCTTAAGTCCCTTCCATTGGTCACGCAGCTAGTAACCACGAGAGCTGGAATTCACACCTGCGTCTCCCTACCTGATGAATTCCTCCCGTGGAAGTGCAGGGGAGGGGAGAGGATGTGGGGCAGACTTGGTATTTCTAACCTTCGAGGGCGCAGCTTCGTTCTTCCGAAGGAGCCCTGTGAGCTGGGGTCCACGTAACATGTGGAAAATTAAAATGCAACCACAGCCAACCACCCACAGTCAAAATCCAGTAAGATAATTGTGTCTGGATCTATAAATAAAGAGGTTCAGTTTCAAAAGACTGTAAGTGCCATGTGCCATGGGTGCTGAGGAAGGAAGTACTGTTTGCCAGTGTGGGGGCAGGGGAGGGACCTGTCCTCCCCAGCAGGAGTCTTCATCATCAGCAAGGCAAGTGGGGTTCCATGGGGCAGGTTTGGGGGGACTGGGGTGGCACAGGAGGTGGCCGGCTCCACCCAGGAGCAGCGCTGTGGTGGGAAGGCGGGGGAATCCCTGACCTCTGGCTGGCCACCCATGCTCATGGGTCCTGCCCCGCTCCCCAAAGGACTGCCGTTCCCCCAGAACCAGGCTCGCCTCTGCCCCAGAGCCCCACTGGCAGCTTTGTCACCTGCTTACCCCGACGGCGAGGAGCAGTGATGACCACAGCCGCAGCCCTATCACCTTCTTCCCTGACCCTTGGGAATTCAGTGGCCATCCAGGGACGATCGTGACTTTGGGCTATCGGGCGACTGGGCCAACTAGAAGCACTGGGAGCTACTCTGAATCCCTAGAAACTCAACTGAGATGTTGGCATGGACATTTACAAGTCAGATGGAGTGTTTCTATTCCGTTTCCTAGGACACGCACTGGCGGGCCAGGAAGAGTGGTATCTGGGCCGTCCTACAGGAATGGGGAGCCCAGAGAGCATCTCGTGAGCTAGGATCCCCTGCCACCCGCTCTCAGCACCACAGACGTAGAACACGACTCCACTGGAACAAAGACCCTCCTCCCCAGCTCCCTCCCGCTCCCCCACCCCCACCCCCTCATCCGCCTTCCCCCAGCCGCATTAACTACTCAGAAACACAGCCACTCCACTCTAGACTTACTCAGGAATCACATTCTTAGAATAACTCATCAATTATACCTGTCAACTTGCCAAAAGTGCCACAGGGGAGGTGGAAAGTCTAGACGGCATCCAACTGCAGCCTCGCGGCACCCCTCTTCACAGAGGCCCCCAACTTTTTTGCAAACGGCCTTTACAAGTTCACTAGAAACCAGAATCCAAGAAAATGCAGGCGGCGCTGGGCATGGAGTGTAGACCAGGTCACCAAGCCACCCTGGAGCCCAGGGGAGCTCTTGGCTCTCTCCGTCTCTCTGCTCTCTGCTCCTAGGCTAGGAAAACTACACCAGACTGCTAACAGGATGTTCCGCCACAGAGAGCCTGGGTTAGGAAACGCTGAAAAGAAATGTCACCTTATGACTTAAATATGCACACAAACTCATCGTCAATAAAAGTCCTGCCAAGAAAGCAGTGCCATGACAGACATACTTTTTAATTAATTGGCAAGGATCATTAGTAATTAAAACGTTTATTGGAAAGTTTACTCTCCTAAGCGGGATAAATATTCCCATCCCCGTGAGTGCTACTGACATAGTTAGAAAGTCTTCTTTTTTGTCCACCTGTGAAAAGGTGAGCCTTCGTGGCCTGCAGTGATGCGGGATCCAACTTATCCAGGTTCCTAATTAATAAGGCTCTCCCTCGTTTCCAGAACCTTCTGTGAACAGAGCTGTGCTATAAAAACATCACTGGAAATGTTCTATATTTCCACGATAACATACGTAAGTAGCTACTAAGCTACTGGCAAATTATTTTAATCACCCTGGGCTTCAGTTTCCTACTTGTTAAAAAACAATGATTCCCCCCTCCTAGGCTGGTTTGCCGATGACAGGAGCTGATCTACACGAGCATGGGTGAAATGCACATAAAGCTCCATACATGTTAGAAGTGCATGTTAGAAGCGCAAGCGCGCATTCAGTTTCGCCAACGCACAGCATCCCTGCAAGAAGTACATTTTGGTCTTTGTTTGGTTTACAATTTATTTAACAAATCCACAGTCAGAAGGAGAAACAGAACCCCAGGCATCCTGACTCCTTGCACCCCAACAGCAAGAGCTCCTGCTTCCCCGAATCACCCACCAGGAAGGGCTGGGTGACAGCATCCCCTTCAGGAAGGAAGTCGCAGAGTTCATCGTGATTCTGGCGATTTAGGGGAAGAAGAGGCTATCAGTCTGATCACGATGGCAAGCAAGATTTCGCACCCTTGTCCTCCTATGTCAAGGCATGTCACCACTGAACTTCCTCCCCACAATTCGGGAGACTGGGGATCACGGCAGGAGCGTGTGAAGTGAGCAGGACAAGAGCCCTCACCTCTGCCCCCCCCCCCAGCACTAAGAAAACCATGGGCAGCCCCTCATGGGGTCGGGACAATCGGGGGGAGGGGGGTGCTCCTTTTGGCCTCTCCTCTCAGGCAGCGGTCACTGCGAGAGACCTTGGCAAAGTCACTTCACCTCCCCGCCCGGCAATTGGATCCTGGGAACGGGACTCAGAGAAGCATCTATCAGGCCCCCTTCCTGTGGTGACAGGTGGGTAACATCACCTCCACCCTAAATGCCTCGCAGGGATGCGAGAGGATGGATGAGCCGGCATCACAGCCAATATTCTCCTCTCCGGCAATAAACCACTCACCTTTCAGAGGTAAACGGGCTCTTTCCAGGGCACCGGGGGACCATTTAGCACTCTGGAAGAAGTAATTTGCTCTATGGTCCTCTGGTGTCCTGAAAAGTGTAATCCACCTCCAAAAGGTGAACCCTTCCCTCCCAGAGAATTTGTTTCCTCGCCGTAGGATCAGACCAAGGCCGTGTTTTCCGCTTCAGGAGAAAGCACCCCAGCTCTGGGCTTCCGGCCTCCCGGGCCTCCTCTCTGCCCACCCCCAGCCAGCCGCGTCTCCTCACAGCTCGCCCTGACTCTCTCCTGCCTCAAACAGAAACCAGATGAACCCGTCGGCAAACAACTGGGGAGCTCACAGTGTGCGCCTGGGGGAAACGAAAACAAGAATCCTTTCTGGGGCCGCCCCCCTGCGCCCTCCTCCTGCCTCCGGCCTCCCCTGCGAGGCCGCGGAGGCCCCAGCCAGTTAATGGGAACAACCCCTTCTCCCGTCCCCTCCCTCCCCCATGGCCCCTCGCCCGGCTGGGTCCTCAGCATTTGATTCCTGTCTGTCACTGAGTGATGAGGACAAAGGGTGAGGAGTCAGGAAAAGGTCTGCGCCACTTTGTTCGGAGTCTGGATGCGAACTTTGGATGAACTCTTCGTCAGGGAGGGGGCTGGGGAGGCGAGGGGAGGCCAGCGAGGAGAAACCCGGCTGGAGGCTCAGGCCTCAAAAAAGGGAAAAAAAAAAAAAAGATCCTCTTTAAACAACAGAAAGGGAAAAAAAGGGGGGGCAGTTTAGGAGGGTAGAAACAGCCTCCCTCAGCCCCCTCGGGGGGGAAAAAAAAAGGGCCCGGTGGGGGGAAAGGGGGTGTGCTTAAGAAAACAGAAGGCCAGGGCACGGCTCTCAAACAAGGCTGCTGGGCCCATGCTGTGGCTGCCGGCCAAGAGCTAGTTCTGCTTCTCCCCCCTCCAGCCGGCTCTCTTTCTCCCTCTATTTTTTTTCCCCCTAAACCAAAGGGAATTCCTAATAAAGCCACAGTAGACGCGTGGAGAGCAAAGGGAAGGGAGAAGGAACCCGGGATGGGAAAAGACAGATCGCACTCACGGCTTTCTGGAAACCCCAAATTACACACAGGCACACCCGCCTGTGAAATCAGAGCACCCTTCACCGTGGGCACAAACCCAACTGTGCAAACCCAAAAGGGTTTTGTCCTGAGCCCGTGCCTCTCTGCCCTCATCGGTGGGTCTGTGTGGGCTAGCACGTACAGCCTGACAACTTCTCCAGTGCGCCTATTCCCCCTACCCTGGAGTTTTCAGGAGAAAAAAAAAAAAAAAAAAGGCCCCATTAACATACAGTTGGGGCCATTGTAAAAGCCAGTTTGTCTTCTTTGTGCCCGATAAAAACCAGCGAAAACTCCTTCACCTCCACTTACTATCGATTTTTCTATTGTGCTCTACAGGCGGGTGTATCTCACTCATCAGACTGTCTTTCATTCTGCGAACCTCTCTGACCACATCTGGACGTGAGGTTTTTCAGCTCCCGGCGATGGGTATCCCTGCTTCCTTCAATTATTCTACGCCCGCATGCAATCATGCAGTCACTTTTGGGCTGACCTCTGCCATTTGGTCTTTGCCTCAGAGTTTGGATACCAGTTTCCAAAAACTCAGGGGTCCATCCCCGCATGGAGAGTGGAGAGGTGCCGAGGGCTCCCAGCCGCCCCAGGGCTCTTGCCCCTCTCCATCTGCGTCTAAGTCCTGAACTTAAGCAGCCTGGTGAGGGATTCACACTCCCTGGGCTGGAAGGAGTGAGGGGGGGAGGTTGCCACAGCATCCAGTAGGACTTGGAATCCACTTGGACTCCCCACCTCTCCTGGGAGCACTCCCTGGGGTGTGATGGGTGATAGTTCCCCCAAGCACGAGTGGAGGGCTGCCACCCATGACAACCAACTCTGTACCCGTGTCTCAAATTCACAAAAAATCTCTGTGACAAAGACAGACAGATGGGCCAATGAGAGGGGCCTTCGTTTATCTTCTGAGGAACTGGAGTTAGTAAGTGAAATCTATGTACCGAAAACGTCTCGTGTTGCAGTCCTACAAAGAGGAAAATAAACTCCCCACGTCGAATAAGCGTGCCCGATGTCCTTCACTAAGAAAATCAGACGCACAAAAATCAACAACAAAAAAGGGCGGAAAATACACCTTCCTGTTACAAAATAAGTATTCCCATTACAAAAAGGGCTCTTCACCCTAAAAAGGCAGGCTCCAAGCCTCGCCTTGAGGAGACCTTAGTAATCACTCAAGTCTAACCCCTTCGCTTAAAGACCAAGCAGCTGACACCTGGAGTGTAAGCAAAGTCACCAAGTCGCCACTCTCCACCACGCCCCATCGGGGTCCTGCCCACCATACACTCGCTTCCAGGAAGCTAAGGAGTACACTCAGACAGGGGACGCAGTTAACAAACAGCCTGCACACACGTGTGCGCACGGCGGGGCGAGATACCAGCACGCCTTACCTGTAGCATCCTGGCCAGGTGTGTGAAACCGGGAAAGGTGAAATAGGGACACACATGCAAACACAACCAGAAAACGTGCCGCGCGCACTACCTCCCCTGCAGCCGTCATCCTGCACTCTCCTCAGTGTCAGGCATGAGCAGCTATGAAGTTGACTTTCAAGTTTCATCCTCCAGACAAAGTCCTGGGGGACAGCTGCCACGGTGGGCAGGTCACCTCTATTTTCAAGTCCTGTGTGTGGATAACAGTGTCCCCACACCATCACCTAACTCCCAATCACACCCCTCTGTCCCACCCTCCTTGGGGTCTCCAGCTTCATATCTGCCACGTGCCCCCATCAACTCCAGGGTCCACAAGATTTCCCCACCTACGCCATGTCCTAAGTCAGCCCTCCACACGCCTGCCAGTCTGTGGCTTCCTTTTGCTTCAATTCTAAGCAGGTTTGAAAAGGAATCTCGAAGTTGTGAATTTCCGACTTACAAAGCAGCTTATACGCACAGCTCCCAGGAGGGTCACAGCCACCGTGGAGGTGGCCCGGGTGGGTCTATAGAGTGTCCTCAGTGCCTGGAGGAGGCAGCCATGCACACGTGCCCCAGGAGTGTGCACCGCAGGCTCCCGCATTACCCATCTACTCAACAGTGTACCCAACAGACTAGCCGTTCCCCTGCACCAGGATGCTACTCCAAACGGGCCAGCGTGCTTCCATTCTGCTTTGGCCACGAAGAAGGACACTCAGACGTTGCACTGAGCACACATCTTGCACCTGGTGCCATATCTGATGCTCGCTCTTGCAACGGGGCTAACTGCAGCATCTTTGCCAAGAAGAGTTTCCTCGCGGCCAGCGAAGGAAAAGATGCACACGCGTCTTCTGCAGAAAACACCTGCTGCTCTTCTTACTCCTGTTTGTCTGGATACATTAGGGCAGAAACTCCACCCCTGTAAATGCCACGTCAAGAGAGGTGGGTGCTGGGTATTTTCCACTCTGGTTTGATGCGTGGCTTAGAAAAGTGACCACCTCTATTTAGGATTCTTCGAACACGTGAGAAAATGCTCTCATTAGCAAGGGTGCAAGTGTAGCATGTTTTCTCTGTGGACGTGGGAGCCATAAAACTGGATTCCCTGGTTACTTTCTCTTTTACTTAGTACCCTGGGAAGGTACCATTTGTTGACTATTTGGCTGAAGGAATAAATGTGTGTCTATAAGCACTACTTATTCAAGGAATGTTAAAGGAAATGGGTGAGGCTACACGTTGAAATTTATTTTGTTTCTTAATCGCACAAAGGAAAGGTTCCTTACTCAAGAAAAACAGTACACATGAGCATCGAGTGTGAGGAACGGTTTACAGACCAAAAAGCAAAATTTTCTCAGTGCCCGGCAGAAGGGGAGTCTTGGCAACTAGAAAGGTCACAGACAAGAAGTCTTAAGCAGATGGGGTTCTACTGAGAGAGTGGAACAGCCCCAGAAAAGAACCAAAGCAACTGGTTCTAGGGGCCTCCAAACCAAGCCAAAGAAATCTTCAGAACATTCTAAGTGGACCACAGTCCCCTCCCATCCCTTATTCGCGTTTCACTTCCTGATACTTCGGTGACCCCGAGGGTCCAGAAGCAGACGAACCTCCTTCTAAGGTACAGTCAGAAGGTGCCCATAGTGGCCTGACCCTATGCCCTGATGCCTACATCATTCCCCTCGCTTCATAGGCCTTTTATCAACTTTTAGGCCTTCGTAGGCCTTTTATCAACTCGCAAGAAGGCAGAGTCCAGTCTAATAAGATACTCTGAGACAGAGATCACATTCACATCATTTTTATTACAGTATATCATTGAACTTCTTTTTATCATTAGTTACTATTGTTAATCCTTTACTGTGGTTAATTTATAGACTGAGCCATATCGTAGGTTTGCACGTACAGGGAAAAGCATGAGTTTTTATAGGGTTCTGTACTACCCAGGTTTCAGGCATCCACTGGGGCTCTCAGAATGTAGCCCCTGTGGATAAGGGAAAACTGTGGTGCTCCTCAAGGACCTACTACCCTCCCCAAAGCCCACAGTGAGAGTCCTTGTCTGAGACCACCCCCCACCCAACCTCCCCGGGAACAGGCTAGATAGCAAAGTCACTAAAGCAAATGTGAGACCCAACATGAGGTCCTGTTCTTCAGAAACGTCTGAACTGCATTGGGACAGGGGGAAGGATCTCCCCCGGGAGTGACCCTGAGAAGTGACAGCCCAGTTTGAGATATCACAGACTCTGACTAGGAATTTTCACTGAGGGAGGAGGGGACCGGTGGGAGGAAGATGGGGGCAATTCTCCCTTTACTCCTCCCCAAGGACAGGTTTAAATTATGAGTGCTTAACTGGAGGGGGGGCAGTGAGTGTGCCCAGAAAGTCTACTCAATTACTCCCCTGCCTCAGGGTTTACGACCTCTTTTACGTAAAGAAAAAAAAAAAAAAACCCACCAACAACCCACTTTCAACTTCCTGAGTTTATTTGTACTTTATTGTACTTACCATTACCACTATTATTATATATATATATATATATATATATATATATATTTTTTTTTTTTTTTTAAATTGAGGAATCCTTTGCCAACATTTCCATTGACATGATGGGAGGAAACCTGGGGGGAAAGTCAGCAGGAGCAAACAGGTAACTTGACTTCCGGGAGAGGGCAGAGAGAAAAGAGGAGGCTTTGCACAAGGGAAAAGACAAGAGGATGTGACGATGGACATGAAAGAAGGTGCTGGAATCTGAGCCACTGACTAAGAAGAGGCTGCCCCTCCCACCTCCTCCTCTCCCACTGGAAGGTTGTGTCTAGCCAGCTTCCTCCATCTGATTATCACTTGTCTTAACACCGTTCTCATGTGTCTGGTCTTACACACTCTCCCCCACCCCACATCCACCCCACGATACCCCATGTATCCCTCACGATTCCAAGTCCAATACCATAATTCAGAAAACTCAGACACAGAGGAGCCATCCAAGAACTCTCCCCATTCAGGAACAAGCTGATTCCAACCAGAAACCTCTTTGTCTCAGAGCACAGGGTTTAGAACACTTCACTGGAATGATCTAGTAGAAAAGAGCTGTGACACATCCCAGAAGCATACACATCATCTTCAGAAACGAGTACGCTCACCACAGAGAGGAGGAATTTTACAAATAATTCTTTAAGATGCTGAAAAATATAAGGGAATCCAATTTAGATTCAGATGAATTATCTATCACTCCTTTTTTCCCTTTTTTCCTTCAACTAATGATTACTGAACATCATATGCCGCTATGCACCATGTTAGGTGTGCGAGAAGCTTGGTTCACTAGGAATTTACCAATCTTAGAGAAAACTGGAATCATCGTTTCTCTGGAAACATCTGAGAGCATTCTGTGGGCTAAGCACTGGGCTATGTTTAGGTCACCTTCAAGGTCCTGATCAATGCTACTCTGAAGCCCTCTCTTCCTTTTCTCCCACGGGTAAGCACCTTGAGGGCAAGGCCCTGTCTCACATCTCTCATTACAGGTGTCCTCCACTTTACAAAAGTCTGCATGGAGGGGCGCCTGGGTGGCTCAGTGGGTTAAAGCCTCTGCCTTTGGCTCAGGTCATGATCTCAGGGTCCTGGGATCGAGCCCCACATCGGGCTCTCTGCTCAGTGGGGAGCCTGCTTCCCTCCTCTCTCTGCCTGCCTCTCTGCCTACTTGTGATTTCTCTCTGTCAAATAAATAAATAAACTCTTTAAAAAAAAAAAAAGTCTGCACGGAGCCATTTCACTTTTTTTTTTTTTTAAAGGTTTTATTTATTTCATTGAGAGAAAGAGAAAGCACAGGGTGGGGAGGGAGAAGCAGATGCCTTGCTGAGCAGGGAGCCCCATGGGGGGGCTCCATCTCAGGACCCTGAGATCACGACAGAGCCAAAGGCAGATGCTTAACTGACAGAGCTCCCAGGGACGCCCAGGCCCAGAGCCACTTCGCTTTTATGAAAGATCTATACCAGTACCTGTTTTTGCAAACTGGAAAGAATCCAAAGAGGACTTTTGTTTTCATTAAAAAAAAAAAAAAAAAAGTGGGGGGAAGGTAAAAAGTGAAAATATCCTTCAGCTTTAGATTTGCAGTGAGAGTCAGAGGCAGCATGTCCCCAGGGAAGCAAGGGGAGGCACCGCCCAGCCCCTTCCTGGGACCCATACTCAGCCCCTCAGCCGCAGGTTGCCAGAACTCTGACCTGTGCCCCTGAACACCTGCGCTTTCTCTCCTGGTGTCTGGTGCATCCCTTGGCAAAATGTGTCCAAGATATCAGAGAAGGTGAAGGGAGTCTGAGAACACTCAAAAATGTTTCCCATATAAATTGATGGTAGCTGTTTCTTTGCTTTATGCCCTTTGGCTTACGTGTCACAGGACACTCTACTTTTAGATCAAGGGAAACCGGTATGCCTAGCTTAGAAGTGCCTGGTGAATGTTTTTCAAAAGAAGGAAGGAAGAAAGGAAAAGAGGGAGGAAGGGAAGTAAGAGGATAAAAATTCTTGGGGCACCAGGGTGGGGAAGTTGGTTACACCTGAGGGTGTTACACCAAGGTGTGATCTCGGGGTCCTGGCATTGAGCCCCGGCTGGGGTTCCGCAGTCTGCTGGGCACTCTCTCTCCTCTGCCCCCCACAATCTCCGCCCCCAGAACTAAAATAAATAAATAAATCTTAAAAAAACAAAACGAAGGTAAAAATTCTCTCTGATTAGTGTAATAATGAACATCTAATAATTGACAAAACTGGTTAAAAGCCAGATGTGACAGTTACTTAATCTTTTCACTCTCTCTTTCACAAGTATGCTCCAAGGATCCTTTGTTCCTCCTAGTCTTCAGATGGTGTTTTCTCTGGAAGCCAGCCCCAGAAACAGAGCGGTGGCCCCGACTCCAGCTGCCCAGGGACAAAGGAACCACAGCGTCTCCCCACTGAGGCTGCCGGGTCCCTTCAGAAAGAGGGGCCCCACTGCTTGCCCTACCCCAATAGGGGAGACCTGGGGTTCAGGGAGGTTGGGTTAGTTAGTCAAGGAATAGGACGCTTTTTCCTAAAAGAGAATAGAAGTGAAAAAGCAAATTTGCAAAACTATCACCTCTCTTCGGCACAAACTCAGATGCCCTCATCATTCCTGTTATTCCCCCTGCCCCTCCTGGCTTCAAGACCCCAACACAAATTCCAAAGGGAGAAGCCAGCTGTACTGAGCGTATCTGAAGCAATCTGATACTCAATGCCATGAAAAAGAAGATGTCCATGCCTCTGTTACATAGCACTTATCCAGCCGAGCTGTAATGTACCTCTTAGGATATGAGCTGTTCCCAGACAACCATAAGTAGCCCCAAGGGCAGGGACTTTTGACTGACCCCTCTTTTTAGTAGCAAGTACCCAATAAATGCTAATAAATGGATTTATCTCCTTTGTGGAGAAACAGATAAAACAGCATTTCAATTCAATAAATACGAGCTGAGTATCTATATTGTGTTGCTGGTCATATAAGTCCTGATCACTATTTTCCAGAAATTCATTAGTCTAATCAGAGAATCAGATCATAAGCCAATAATTATAATAAGCTCTAGAGAGTGCTGTAGGGACATTTTATGTAACAGGCTGTGGGAAAATATGAAATATAATATTTTGTTGACCATGTTGTAGAGGACAACATCTATCACATCCCTTACCATCTTAATATGAGTGATGGGAGAAATTCTGCATGAAGTCCAATTCTGATTCATTACAATTCTCAGCGCTTTGAAATCAGAAACTGATCCTGTTTCCCTTTTCTCTTTGGCTGCCAGGAAGCAGAGAATTAAAGCTGTAACCAACTCTATAAGATCTGGACTAAATAAGCTCCTCAATTAGTTGGATCCAAAGAGGCAGAAGCTATTTCCTTACCAGCAAAAGGACTGGAACCAAGTCTACAATGAGAAAGGATCCTCACGCATGCAATTTTACACACTAGCATTACCTGGCACCTTATTTTTTCTACCACAGTTTTCTCTCCTGTGTTCCTCACTTCTTTAGTACATCTCTTCGTTTTGCTTCTCTCTTTTGGTAAACTGCTTGACTTCCCTCTTTGAGACGATAGGAGCAATACATAAATAAATTAAGATCCTTAACGGGTTCCGTTGCAAAAATAGGAGAGAATTTCATCCCTGCGTATGTAATCATCCCCAAGAAATGGAAAAGTAATACAGCCATAAGGAAAATGACAGGAGAGAAATACAAGCAATGGGCTGGTGGGGGGTGAGGGGGTAGGGGAGGAGTGACGGGGGTTGCTGCTTATAGAGAGTGAGCTAGGGTGGTACAATTAAGTGGGTTTCTTTTCTTTTTTTGTAGGATTTTCTTTATTAAGGCATTCCTGGGGTTAAGTTGTTTTCAAAACAACACACTGAAACATGGGATATGCTGAATTTTGTCTTTATTCCTTCCAACACCTGGGGCAACGTGAAGATAACAGGCCGTGAAAAGTGTCACTGTCACCAAGACTTCACCTCCACCCGGATTCTACTAGGGCCACCCCACCCCACCAGATGCAGCTGTCCCCTCCTGAAAACTGAGAACCAACCACTTCTCAAAACAAAAGAGCTGCTCAAGGTGCCCCACTAACCGAGGGGCTTGGTGGCTGGAGAGAGGAGATGTCCAGGTCTCACCACGGCAGCTCCCAGCTGTACCCATTTGAATGACCCAAGCACCCTGGGGCCTGGAGTGTGGCCACAATTGGAGGTACGACAGACAGAAGGACGTCCGACAGAAAGCCAGCAGGACCAAGAAGGGTACACAAGAACAAGACACTGTGCCCTATTTTATGTTCCTGTCGAAACCCCAGGCTACTGAGAAGGAACCAGAAAAGGTGATATACACCTAAGAGGGGCAGTCAAGCTTCTGACCACCCAGGAAAATAAGTCATGCTCACTGCCTGGAAGAAATCAGGGAGATTCTAAAAAGTGAACAGGCAGAGAGGCCTAATAAAAATCAGGAAATAGGCCCAAGGAGAATTTTGGACTTATCTCCTTTTATGTATGTTTTACAGCTAACCACAGCCAAGACATAATTAAATTTATGTACCTGAGAAACAGGACCAGAGGTGGGTAGAGCCAAACCATTTGTTTTTTGGACAACGAAGTAGGATTCCACAGGATTTTTCCTGGAGGAATCACCATCTGAAGGGCTGTCACTCAATGGGAAAAAAATCCACATTTTTCATAGAAATTCCTGAGGAACACCAGTCCCAACTCAGTCTCTCATTAGTTGTGTGACCTGAAGGAAGTTCAAGAAACTCTCTGTACCTGTTTCCTCATCTTAAAAATCCGGTTGATCACAGTAGCTCTGCCTGCAGCCGAGGGTTCTGAGCACGTGACTTACCATTCCCTGTGGACAGACTTCCCTGCTCCTCAGGGAAGGTGGGAACATCGCTTCTGAGGACATTTCCTATTGTGCCTCACACACCAGCCTTCTTCTCCGAGCCTGGGGCCCGGACCCTCTTCCCTTCAAATCACTCAGACACGGTGAACAGAAGTAAAAGGCAACAGCTTCACTGTCTACACTGCCTGCCTCCCTTCCTCGGCTAACAGCCAGGACCCATAGACTGTGCTTCTGTGGGTTGGGAGAGCCAGAGAAGCCAGAGAAGCCTCCGGGGCTGGCCTGTCCCAGGAACTGGACCGGACAAGCTCCTAGACCAGTTTGATCCATAGAGACAAGCAACTTACCTCACCAGCGGCGCGGCTGGGCAGGCCACAGTGAGAAAGCCACCGCGGACGTCTCCAAAACCTTAAGGAGATAGGGTGTCTAATGGCACAAGGCCTCAAAGAGCATTAGGGTAACCCAGCGTCTTCTAGCAGCAGGGAGGGAGAGGAAGAAAGAAGGTAGCCGTGGAGGGGAGGGGACGCACGTGAAAGATGAATCTAACCATGAAAATTTAATTTGTTAAAATAATGACTAGGGAATGACAGATAATGCACAAATTGTCTACATGCATTTATTGAATACATAATAAATGCGTGTATGAATATATATAACTATATATGCACACCACGATAAAAATTAATTCCGGCTTCCAGAAGCATCACTGTTTGTCTCCCTGCTGGCAAGAACCCTGGAGCACAGAGGTAAATTTCACACTTCCGCTCAGCACTCCCTCAACACAGACCACGGAGCTTAAGTTACCCAGGTGAGCAAATGTCACAGAATGCCTACTCGGCGGGTGGTAAATTCCAGCCATCCCAGGGAAATGCCAAGTGGTCTCAGGTCACAAGTTTGGCAAATAGCAATTTGGGGGTGTGGGGGAGGCCCCAGTCGGAACAAGGAAGGGGACAAAAGAGAGAGCGAAGGGGAGAAGGCCAAGCAAATGAAATGGGTGGCAAGATTTGGGAACAGCAAGGCAAAGACTCAGACATAGAACATTTCTCAGGCTGCCTACGTGCAACGCAGCATCCTCTGAATCCAAGAAAGCACACTTGGACTCATATCACCTAGAGCGTTTATGAGCTTTCATTCAGAATGACTGCAGTGGCCACGCTCATGGTCCCAAGGAACACATTCCGCCCTGGGCACACGACTTTGGGAGCCAAGTCAGCTGCCCACATTACAAAGATCATGACCGAGACTCCTCATCGGACGGGAAGCTCGGCTCCTTGCGGGTGAAGGGCCAGAGCTTACACATTTGCATTCCCAGGTCTCGCATAATGCTTCATACAAGAAGTTCCATAAATATTTGCCAAAGCAATCAATGGTCCAAAATAGGGTACAAACTCTGCAAATTTCATCATGCCCTCCAGAAGGTCGAAACTGAACATGTCCAGCTGGCACTTTAAGACCAAACCAAGTTGGGACAGGGATTCATTTTTAACTTTTTCACTGTTCAACCTGTGGGACCGAATAGTCGTCCTCCAACATCTCCAGAATTGAGTGTTCAAAAATATCTGGCCAAACGTACTGAAAAACAATTAAGTTCCAGATCTTTTATGGAGGGCAAGAGGAGGAAGGTGAAATTGTAAGGGAGAAGATATATTCCAATGAATGGGATCTTGACAAGACCACCAGTCTTTGCATAGGAATGCCCACAGGGAGGCCACTAGGGAGATGCTAGTCTCTTTACGCCTCAAGGAAGTGACTCCAGGCACCAAGATACATCAGCCTGAATCCCCTACAAAGGGAGGAAGTCAGTACAGTCAATGAGGTAGGAGGACCGTGGTGTCCAAACCTGGAGCAGAGGGAAGCGACTGTTTGCATTCTTCATTATCACCACTGCTGGAACGAGCGGTAATTTAGATTTTAGCTACCACGTCAGACATGAGACCTTTCAACCTACACCCCTCCATCCTCTCCCCAGTTACCGGGATGAGAACTTCACACGGTGAAATTATGATGGGCCTGGAGTTGGGGGATCAGAGACTGGGCTGGTGAAATGCCCAGAATTAATTCACAGATTTTCCAAGCAATGAGGGAATTCAACCTTTCCGACTTCTAGCTCTCCTGCGTGCACTCAGTGGAAAGTTTCTGGAGGGTCTATCACAGGACCTGGTGGCTGCTTAGCCAGGCTGTAACAGAGCAATAATAGGAAAGCACGAGAATCCATTTAAGAAAAATAATCACACACCAAGAACATCTTTCCTAGTGTAACTTTCTAAGAAGAAAAATAAAGTAATATGGCTTAGGCAGGGGCACGATGACAGCCCCTTCCTGCCTTGGCTCCAGTAGGCCGGGTGGGGGAGGGGAGCAACTATGTGTGTTTGGGCAAATCCGTTTTCTCTTTGCCCCCGACTGGCAAAACTCCCGCAGCTGGAGGCCCCTTCAAGCACTCCGAGGAGACAAGACAAGCAGCCATATAAGAAACTAGGTACGTTTGAAGGCCCCAAACCTTCTTCAAGTGTTAAAGAAATCAGACCACGCTTAACAAAAACAAATGTCAGTGCTGTTTGAAGTACATCGAGGTGCTCTGGGTTACAAATCTCCTTTAGGGGAAGATGACGCGCTCCCTGGAAGAGCCGAGAGACCAAGACGACGGGCAGGGTCTCTGCGGCAACTTCAGATTATGCGTTTGGTTCACTTCAACGCCATCGAGCAGCACTGGAATCCACGGGAAACAACACGGGGCCGGCTAAGAAAGAAGGTGCAAATGAACGCGCGTGCGTGTGAGCGCACGCGCACACACTCGGCCTCGCGCGTGTCACCTCTGCGTGCAAAGCCACCGCCACCGAGGAGGTCTGCTCGCCAGGCACCGGGCACCCCAGCAGTCGGAAACCGCCCGCCGCTCGGGCCGGGATTGGGCACAGGGGTCGCGTGTCCTTGAGCGCCCTCACTCCGGGGCCTCGGACGCCCTGACCGCACGCAGCCCGGCCCAGTCCACCGGGTGCCTAATAAGGGTCGTGCGGCTCCCAAGGGGCCGTCCCTGGGGAGGCGGGGAGGGAGCTGGGGACTTCTCCCCCCGCGACCCTCTCAGGGCAAGGGCAGCAAGGTCGAACGGGCTGGGGGACGAGGTTGGCGGCTAGGGGGCCTGGGAAGAAGGGGCCGGGGAGGCACGCTCCCGCCCCGCTCCCGCCCCACTCCCGGAGACCCCCTACCCGAGCTGGCGTCCAAAGGGAGCCGCTTCCCCTTGCGCCCCGCGGGTGGCTCCCCGCCAGGCCTCTCGGCCCGCAGCCCCACATTCCCCCAAGTTCTCAAAGTTTTCTGTCCTGACGCAGCCCCTTAAACTCCTTCCAGCCCCTTAAACCTTCCTTCCTCCACCTGGTGTGAGTGAGCGGCCCTCGGCTCCCCCCCACCTCCGGCCGCTCACCTGGCCGCCCTTGACCCAACGCCCTTGACCACGGCGTGGGCGCGCAGCAGCCCCCCACCCGCCCGCACCCACCCAGGCTTTCTCCGCACTGCGGGGACCCCCCACCGGCAGGCCGCACAAAGGGAAGCCGGGCCTGGGCCCATGCGCTTTGTTTTGAAGTGTTTACTGATCGAAGCAGGGGACAAGGTCCCAGAGCCTCCGCGAGCAAATTCTGCAGGAAGGCATCACCGTGCAGGGCCTCCCATCCGCAGAGGGCCTTTCAGAATAGAGGCAGGCTGTGCTCCCCGTTAGGGTCCCAGAGTGGCTTTCTTTGTTAGGGACAAAAGAGAAATGCAAACTTTCAATTCGATTAACAATGGTAATTATAAGGAGGATTCTCCTGCAGGGACACAGTTGGTCTCAGATCACCTACAGCGATCGGAAGAAAACGCCCGACCGCCCTCTCTCCCTGGCCTACCAGCGCAGGCCACTAGGTAAACTTAATTCCTCTGACCTGCTGGCAGATTCAGCCCTGTCTCCAAGCACGACAGACCCAGATGGCGTTCCCCTCGCCCTTAGCGGCCCACACTTACTGAAAACCAAACATCTTCCTAAATAGCCTCGCTTTCCAAAAGCCCTCCTGACAGGTAGGTGGGAAACAGACCTTATTTCGCTATTTCAGCTGAGGCAAATGGTGAACAAGTCCTTCTCCACAATTCCAAGGTGAAAACCAGAGCCAAGTTTCCCAACTTCCTGGGTCACGCCTATGAACTTGCAAAGGTAGACGGCGCTTCCAATCCTATAACCACAACTCTATCTTCCAAGTGCAATTTCCAGGCTACAGCCTGACTGCTACAAACAGAAAGGGTGCAAAAGAACCATTATTTGCAGTCATGGAGTCAACAAGGTGGATTGAATTGGGCCTGGCCTCCAACTGGCTTTATAAATGTAATGCTTAAATGCTTCAATTAAAAAAAAAAATCACTATTTTTTTTTCTCTCCCAGTTTGCCTTCTGCAATTCAACTTGATTGATGGAGGTGGCCTTAATACCACCGTAGCCACTTTGGTATGAGTGTCTAGAAAAGATATCAGGAGTCAGAGGACAAATGAGAAATGTAATAACAATGAAAAAGAATTTTCTTTTCTACATGCTCCACCTGCCATCCATCCTATGAACCCAAGCCTTGGCAGGGATCACGTTGGGGCTCGTCGTGATCTATGGGACATGGGGTCAGGTTTGTGACTTTCTAGAGTTGCCCATTCCATGGATGTGGAAACCTAAGATCAAGAGGTTAAATGACATTCTTAAAATAACATACTTTGGAGGCAGTCAGCAGTTGGCCTCAGAACTCCTGACTCAGGGTCCTGCAAACTTTTGTCACACTTCGGACTCCTCTGTACTCGTTCATTATATTCTAAGGGCAGAAAACAAGATGGCTGCTTCCACCCACTCATTTTATTTTAGGGAACATTTCAGGTTTTGTTCAGGATATGGAAAGGAATCATAAAACAATGATCTTTGGAAAGAAAAAAATAAAAAAATAGAAGGAGACAGTAGGGAACGACCTCATCCTAGCTCCCACCAGTGGGACATTCTCTGCCAGAAAGAGATGCCTTAGATACATAACTTATTCTGGAACTTGACTTTCCATCAGGAATCAATTTCAATAACTACAGAAGTACCAGATCAAGTCTGAGTAGGCAACAACCATGTGTCCTCCTGAGTACAAAAACCAGGCCAAAAAAGAAACAAAACCAGAGTTGATGCCAAAACAACCATTCCATGGCCAAGCTGACCATCATGGAAGACACTCAGCCCATGTAACTATTAACTGCTTGAAGTATGGCTGGGCCGCTGAAGATGTGCTTTACGTGTAAAATACACAATGGGTTTCAAAGTCTTAGTACAAAATAAAAAGTAAAATAGTTCACTAATAATTTTTATGTTGATCACAAAATGTTGAACTATTTTAGCTATTAGGATTAAAAAATAAATTTCTTAAAATTAATTTTACCCGTTTCTTTTTTACCTTTTTTTAAATGAGCCACTAGAAAATTCTTCCATATAAAATTACATATAAAAATTTTTTTAATTACATATATGTTTACTGAACAGCACTGTTCTATGGGATGCCCTTCCTAGAGCTCTAGGACTGAAGGAGGGAAAGGCAGGTATGTTGTCCAGGAGTTTTTTTCCTCTCGTACAGACAACCACTTAAAACGTTTAAATGCAGCTGGGTCAGGAAGCATTTTGGTGAGCCTCTAAAACCCCTGGACGGAGCTGGGAGAAAACCCAACCTGAAGACACAGAGCCAAACTAGTGAGAAGGGTGGTCAACACTCTGCCGTGTGGTTTTGGAAAACAAAAACAAAAAACAAAAAACAGTAGTTGGCATGTAGTGAGCGAACTCACTCAACAATATGCCTTACATTACTGTGTTGTTTAGTGCACGCCAACGACCCTATAGTATGATTATCTTTACAGTGGAGGTGAGGAAATTGAAGTTCTCTTAAATCAAATAACTTATTAATGTTACACACCAAGCTAGGAACAGAATCCAGGCTGGCTTACTTCAAAGTCCATGCTTTCTCTATCATACTCAATTTCTTTTTTTTTTTTTTTAAAGATTTTATTTATTTATTTGACAGACAGAAATCACAAGTAGGCAGAGAGGCAGGCAGAGAGAGAGAGAGGGAGAAGCAGGCTTCCCGCTGAACAGAGAGCCCGATGCGGGGCTCGATCCCAGGACCCTGGGATCATGACCTGAGCCGAAGGCAGAGGCTTTAACCCACTGAGCCACCCAGGCGCCCCCATACTCAATTTTTATTCAGAAAATCATCCAATCTAGGGGCGCCTGGGTGGCTCAGTCGTTAAGCGTCTGCCTTCGGCTCAGATCATGATCCCAGGGTCCTGGGATCAAGCCCCACATTGGGCTCTCTGCTCAGTGGGAAGCCTGCTTCTCCCTCTCCCATTCCCCCTGCTTCTGTTCCCTCTTTCACTGTGTCTCTCTCTGTCAAATAAATAAAATCTTAAAAAAAAAAAGAAAAAATCATCCAATCTTTTTTTTTTTTGCTAACTCCTTCCTTTCCAGGAACGGGACACCTGAAATTCCAGTGGTAGAAATTCACTCTTTTGGTTTATATTTATTCCAAAAAAATTTAAAGTAGGTGTTGATTGAAGAAAACAAAAATCATAGTAGAACCCTAAACATGGAAAAGATCCCTGACTGCAGAAAAAGGCTGAAAGAAATGGAAGGCTGGAAGTGCCTAAAACAAACCTTGGAGTCATTTACAATATGACTTCAGAGTCAGGGGAACAGTGTAGCAATTTTTCAAAACACCAAGCATAGAGTACCATGTGATTCCTACCTATATATGCCGCTCCTACCTAGAGATCCAGAGAAATACAAATACCTCCACACAAAACTAATACACACGTGTTCAGGGCAGCAAAAACATACAAAACAAGCTAAATAATCCATCGACTGAAGAATGGATACACAAAATGTGGTATATCCATACAGTGGAATATTATTTGGCCATGAAAAGGAATGAAGTATTGGGGTGCCTGGGTATCTCAGTGGGTTAAAGCAGCTGCCTTCAGCTCAGGTCATGATCCCAGGGCCCAGGGATTGAGCCCTGCTCAGCAGGGAACCTGTTTTTCCTTCTCCCTCTGCCCCTCCCCACCACATACCATCTTTCATTCTCAAATAAATAAATAAAATCTTTAAAAAAAAAGGCAATAACGTATTAATGGTATGCTATAACATAAATGAACCTGAAAATATTATGCTGAATTTAAGAAGCTAGTAACAAACCACATGTTATATGATTCCATTCATGCGAAATGTCCAGAATAGACAAATCCATAGAGACAGAGATCAGCAATTACTAGGGGTTAGGCAGAGGGAGAAGTATGGACTGACTGGTTAACAGGTACTGGGTTTTTTGGGAAGTAATTAAAAAAAAATCTAAATTTAGGTTCTGAGGGTTCTATAATTTTGTGAATCTACTACACCATCAAACTGTACAGTTTATTTTTTTTTTAAAGAGTTTATTTATTTGACAGAGAGAGATCACAAGTAGGCAGAGAGGCAGGCAGAGAGAGGAGGAAGCAGGCTCAGTGCTGAGCAGAGAGCCCGATGCGGGGCTCGATCCCAGGACCCTGAGATCATGACCTGAGCCGAAGACAGAGGCTTAACCCACTGAGCCACCCAGGAGCCCCAAACTGTACAGTTTAAATGAGTCAATTTCATGGCATATGAAATATGTTTCAAGAAAATTATCAGGGGCCCCAGCTGGCTCAGTCAGTAGAGCACACAACTCTTTATCTTGGGGTTGTGAGTCTGAGCACCATGTAGGGCACAGATTTTACTTAAAAAAAAAAAAAAAAATGGGGCACCTGGGTGGCTCAGTCAGTTAAGCATCTGCCTTTGGCTCAGGTCATAATCCCAGGGTCCTGGGATGGAGCCCCACATCATGTCGGGCTCCTTGCTTAGTGGGAAGCCTGCTTCTCCCTCTCCCTCTGTCCCTTCTCCTGCTTGTGCGTTTTCTCTCTCTCTTGCTCTCTTGCAAATAAATAAAATCTTAAAAAAAAAAAACTGTTAAAAAAGAATAAACCTCCTATGAATCAAGGCTGTCATTCTGACAAAGATAAAATTTTTCCTAAATAAGAAACATAGTAGGAAGTCGGGAAGAGGTGGGGTTGCCCTAAACTCACTTTGTGTTCCTCTTCCTACTTGGAAACTTTATAAACTAAATGGATGGGTCTATGTGTTTTCAGAGGGAAAATATTTTTAACTATAATTACATAATATCTCTAGTTGCTGATGCTAAGAGAACACCGTCCCTAAAACATGCAACTTTCGCTTTTCAGGTAGTTGTTGTCCAGTTCGTGGATAATTAAAACCCTTTGTCTTTGTTCTTACCCACTTCTTTTTGTCCCCCCCCCTTTTTTTTTCAAACCTAGCCCCAGCCTTTTTGGCCAGATACAGCTAATTCTCACTTTAAGAGAACAGCAAGAGAAACAAAAGAAAGCAAATCTTAAATGCAGCAATTTCTGTCTCTTTTCAGCATAGAATCACAGAGTCTTGGAATTGGCTTGGTCTTTGGGGACCATCTGGTGCGAGCCTCTCGTTTTCATGTAAGAAAACAGGGCCAGAAATAATAAAAGCTAACAGTCATTGACTGCCTATGCCAGGCACCGTAATTTACATGTATTACCTCATTTAATCCTCCTGATGCCCCTCTAGGATAGGTATCATTGTTATCACCTTTTTACATAAGAGGAAAATGAAACACACAGAGAGGCGTAGTACCTTGAATAAGGTCACAGAGCTCAAAGGTAGGAAATGTGGGATACAAACCCAGGCAGCAGGGCTTCAGAGACCAAGTCCCTAACCACTACTATTAGTTTCTCCTAAAACTATTTAAGCAATTTGCCTACCACCTCACAACTCCTTAGTGGTAGATCCTGAACTAGCAGAGGTACAAGGCGCCCACACCAGTACCTGCTTAATGACAATAGTGTCGGCGCAAGATATAGTGGAATCCGTGAGCTAAACCCAAAAGGGGAATTTTTTTTTTCCCCATTGCAATCTTGATTTCCAACAATAATTGAGAGATTGAAACACAGCTGTCACTGGTAAGAAGACCTTCCGGGAAGTCACTACTGACCTTATTCTGCCATAAAGGGAGATAGCTTTTATAAACTTATGACAGTCTATACCTGCACTTTTTTTTTTTTTCTGGAAATCACTCTGCCAAGTTCTGAGAAGTGACATTTCTAAAATGCAGATGGAGCAAAAGATTCAACCAGTGAATTCTCCCCATGAGAACCCACCACCCCCACCCGCAACATGATTACAGACTAGTGGATACATTGTTTCCTTGCCCTGAAAGAGTT
This sequence comes from Lutra lutra, assembly GCF_902655055.1. NCBI lineage: Eukaryota > Metazoa > Chordata > Mammalia > Carnivora > Mustelidae > Lutra > Lutra lutra. The sequence goes on from NC_062292.1 coordinate 61,742,445, forward strand.
AACACAATGACATCCTATGGAATGGAACAGGATATGAGCCCTGACATAATTTATTACAGAAAACACAGCATCTTTTATTTGGATAGCCAAGGGAGCTCAAAGCACTTTGCAAACAAGTCATTAATCCTCCCCGTACTTTATTTATCAACTACTGCATTCCTTAAGCTTCAGCACAGCAGCTCAGGTAAGGGACAGAGCTGGAGCCAGAATTGTCCTATTCCTCTCACAAACAGCAGCACAGCGGGACTGGGTGCACTCAGGGTCATCCGAAAATGAATCAGAGCTGTCTTCGGGACTTGGATCTCGGACACTGCCTCGGTCATGTGGCTTTGGGGGTGAATTTTTCTTTACAGAAAAAGGGAAAGGAATGAAGTATATTTAGATTCACCTCACCATGTTCAAAACATAACAGCAGCCATCGAAAAGAGGTTTAAAACCAAAACTAAGGCTAAGTTTTCCTAAGGCATGAATGTAAATTATGTCTCCAAAGAAGCTGGGGTTAGGCTTTCAATTAAAATGAAAATGCTCTCCTCTTTAAACATGTGCCGTATTTAAGTTTGGATTTGTTTGCTTGTTTCGGGGCATTTCTGTAATTTTGCCAACCAAACAACCCAACGGTCGCGGATGTCGCTTAGAGCGCAGGGGTAAAGGCACGGGGCAAGCAGAGCAGCAGCATGGAGCTGAATGCACGGGCTGGCCTGGCCCAGCTGGGAACCCACAGCCTCACTCCCCCAGCTCCCAACACCCCCGTCCCGTCCCTCGGTCCCAAGGCTCTCTGTGCGTCCCTCTCCTAAACCCTCTCCCAATTCCCTCCCCAAACCTCCCAGGCACCCTGATTGTTAGAAGAACTTCCAAAACTCTCGCTTTGATAGGTTACAACCCCAGCGTGCTTTGCACCCTCCTGCCCGCCTCTTGAACACCAGGATTTGTCTGATCCAGTCCCCAAAATGGATCACACAACAGCAACTGGAGAGAAGGGATACTTCTCATCAGTTCTCGTGTGGCGTGTCTATAGCTTTCATTCAGATCCTGATAAAGCGCAGACGGTCCAATCCCATGGCTTCTGCCCAGTTCTCTTCTGTGCCTGAATGGTAGTGTCCTAGTAAAGCTGGGCGGTAACTTCCCTTCCCTTGCTCCCCCCTTACACACACACACACACACACACACACACACACACACACACACACATTATTCTCTAATGTTGTAAAGAAGAGAGGAGTACCAGTCCCATAATATAATTGCTGTATTACAAAGAAGTAGCAGGCAAGAATAATAAGATAAGGTGTCAAAAGTGAAATACAGTAGTAGACTTAAAAAAAAAAACAACCCACAGTTCTATGATGGGGGTGTTAATTGAACACAGAGAAAAAAGAAAGGAGAGAGAACAAAAGAGTGTTAAGGAAGTAAAAAAAAAAATAATTTTTTAACCTCCTTCAGTGATTTGATTTAACTTCAGTGCAGATAATTCGCAGAGGAAAATCGGCTGAAAATGCCATAGATAGCTATTATGTTCTAAAATTAAAAACTATTCACAACAATTACAGCTATTCATTGATATCTATAAATATTCTCCTTAGTAAATGGCACCCAATATTTCTTGTGTGTTTTCTTCATTTTTAAACCTGCATGATTTTTGACACAAAAGTTGAAAAAAGAGAAAAAAGAAAAAGACTGGGAAAATACAAGCAAGGGCTTTTTTAAGAAATGCAGTGTGTTTGCCTTTTTTTCCCCCCCTCCTCTCTTCCATCCCACCAACCACCACACACACATATGTAAACTCAGCCAATTGCTAATTTGTCAGAAGACAAGGAATGGTTCCTTAAAAAAAAAACAAGAGAAAATAAAATATTGAGGGGCCCCAAACTCTCCACTGAATCTCTCTGTTCCTAGAAGGAGAGAGCAGATAAAAGCCCCTTCTGAAACACACATTGTTGTGGGTCTGGACAAGGTTTTCCTGGCTGTTGTTTGAGATCTGATGCACGAGCACTTTGCAAACAATCATTTTTTCCCTAGCATTTATTTTAAAAAAGCAAAAGGGTATCAAAATAAAAACTCATCCACACTCTGAAGCAAGAAGACACATGGTGTTTTTTTTTTTTAATATCCTCACAGTAATTTCTGACTTAAATACCCATCAATCAACTGTAATTTAGACGCTGCTGCGTACTTGGCGTGTTGTGCGCATGTATTTCTTTCAAGTTCCAAAAGGTTGGTAAGACTGTCTTTGCTAGTGTTCCTACTTCTTTCTGAGTTTTCCAACCGAAACCAGTAACAAAAGCAAAAAAAAGTAAAAGCAGCAAATGAAGGCCATTGCCACGCTCCTCTCAGAGTCCCGTCTTCCTGACATAAAGACCTAGGTGAGCCAAACGTGTCAACTTAGCAGGAGAATACACACCAGCAAACAAGCCCACCGGAGTTCAAGGAACTCGTTCAAGGCAAGAGGGCTTGGAAGAACAATAGAAAAGTCCCATAACAATAAAGGAATGCCTAGAAACTGACCATCCAACAGATCTGGTTCCCAGCTCTGTCCCAAGAAGGGTAAAAAAAAAAAGGCTCCTACAACTTATCAACCGCAAGGAAGATATGCTGGCACAGGGACCAGGAGTTGGGCAAACCCCAAGACCGAAGTAATAATCATGCTTTAGAATCATGCTTTTAGAATCAAAGGCTTCTCCTTCACACACCCGTCATCCGTCCTCTACCTTTAACACAGAACACTCAACATTCCAGGAGACGTTTCTTCCTTCCCCTCACTACTAACGTACAAGTGGGAAAAAAAAAAAAACAAGGCGGAAGGCCCTTTTTTACTTTTCTTTTTTTTTTTTTTTATAAACTTTCACCCATGGGTGCTCTCTCAACCCACAACCCTATATGTGCCTATGTGTGCGTGTGGACACATGCACAGATTTCCCCTTTAACACAGGGGTAGGGATCCTTGCCGTTTGTAGTTTCCAGGACTTGATCAACTATGTTTTAAATGTATGATTCTAAAGACAACACACTGAACCTTAACTTAGATTTTTTTTTAAGTCTCCAGACATTAATTCATTAAGTGCCAGAAGATTTTAAAAAAGCAAAATACACAAGCCGATGATAAATTACACCTACAAGTGTGATTTTTGACCAATACCACTGCTTCCTATCACTGCAGTGTAGCCAATATGAAGAAGGAACAAACTCTTTAACACCGGAACCGGATCTCTATTCACACCCACCCACTTTGATCTACTGCCTTAGTAGGTTTTAATTAGAAGACCAGAATTAAACACTTTGGCCACAATATATATCCAAGTGCCCTGATGGGCTTCTTTTCAATAAAAATCTGATTAAAGTGTCTTCAAAAAAAGAGTCATCTCAGCCTGGATTATCAAATATGGCTTTACGTCTTGATTTCTAGATTTCATGACTCAAAGACAGGCAGGAAAACAGGCTCGATTAGAGAGAAATTTCAACAAACCACATATCCCAAGTAAATAAGCATCGGAGATCAAAAGAGAAAATGAGAAGGAAGAAAAAAAGGAGAGAAGAAACAAATAGACATGCACTTAGGCTTCCTGCTCTGGCTAATAGAAAACAAACAAACTAAAAAGTGTGACAAACTGGAAAAGCTCTTTGATATTTGCATGCACCGTTCATCCATCTCTTAAAAGTATTTCACAGCTAAAATAATGTAATTAACAGTTTTGCAGTAAGGTTAGGCTCTGGCAAGGCAACCTGGAAGTCTTGAAGGTCTGAACATCAGTGCTTAGGTGCTTTGTCTAGAATGTTATGCACAACACAAATAACATTCAACAAAGGAGCTGCTGACTAATTTCACATAGATTTCAAGACCCAAGTAATTACGCGTTCATCAGCGGCCACATCTTGAAATTATTTATTTTTAAAACACAAACAGAGAGCTTTTGAAAAGAGAACCACCCTGTGTGCCCTCCCCCCCCCCACCTTTTTTTATGTGTAACTATCAATGTATATCAACCGGGCATGCAATCATATTTATTGTCACTTTCATTCATGTCATGCCCTTGCTTATATGGTTTAGATATGAATTATTGACTGTTACACTCCTTGTTGTAAAAAATAAATAAATAAATAGGATGGCAGGTACTTTGCACTGCTCTGAAGCGAGCGAGCAAGTCAGAGGCCGGCAGAAGCTCCCGCTTTATATAACCACCCCTCGTTCCTCATCTTTATGCCCTAGTTTCAGATTGCCTTCTCAACTCTCTCTTTTTACAAGGGAGAGATGCACCCACTTTGGAAAAGGAAGGCTTAACCCAGACAAACATGAGGATGCGGCTAAATGTCCTTTGCAGAGCATCTGTTGTTTAAGAACACCTCTGATTGATGATTGCTATTTTTTAATTGTTGCTTTAAAATTTAAATGCCCTCCTGGGACGTGTTATAAGTGTGTGAGTCCATGATATGAGGTCTAGAAAGTAGAAAAAACAACAGAATGAGGGATCTCATGGCATGATATTCCCCTCAACCCAACGCTTCCCCCTGCTATAAAATCACAGGGCACTCAGACGCGGGGTAACCTGCCGTTGTATGGCGCTTTCCACAAAGGTATTTGACAGCACTGCTGAGAACCTTTAGCCTGCTGCTTGATACAATCACAAGAAAAAAAGGAAAGGAAACTTTAAACAGTTCAGCCCCCATGCCCAACTCCAAAAAAAGGAGGGTTTTCAATATGGGCCAAAAATATTTTCCTACAGGAAACAGACTTTTACTTTCGTATTTTTCCCCCAAAGGCACACGTCATTCCATAAATTTCCCTTCAGAACCTCTCTTTGAGCCCCAATTTCAAAGAGGCTGGTGACAGTCAAGGAAAATAAACCAGTCATGCTTGATGATAACTGTCAAAGAAACTTGGTGCTTCTTCCAGGAAGCAGAGCTACTAGGATTTCCTATTGGAATCTGCGATCAATCTTGACAGCACTTTTATGCTGAAATTTTAATATTTAAATAATGGGTTTGTCATTGCTGGTGAAGTGAATCAATTGGCCAAAGAAAATGCTTAAATGTTGGAATCTCAGTCCTACCTGTTTTTTCTTTGATTTCACACAACACATTAAACAAGGCAGGCTTCATTCTGTGGCAGTTTAAAGCATGTTTTCTGCAAGAAAGAAACAACAATGTAATAGGACTTTCAAGATCAAACTGCAGATAATGCACAGGGGGAAAAATCTGAGCATTTAGCCAAAATCATATCCCAAGCATAACTCTGTGGCATGCTTCAATTGTTTTATGACTTAATATACAGAGTCCCGCCATAGAAAAAGAAATAATGTTAATTAGCAGGGAGAGAGTAGGGATTTAACTACAGAACAGAACTAACCTAAATTATGCCCATTTAGGCGGAGTTAGTTTGTTGTGTGTTTTTTTTTTTAAGTAGTTCAATTAAAGTGGAATTCTTAAACCAATAATCCTATCAAGGGCAATGACTACGGCAAAGCCAAAAGCATGGGATAACAGTTTTCTATAATCTATGCAGCCACCCCGGCCCAGGGGCTGTCTGCCTCTCGGTCTGTGTGTGTGTTTTCAAATTTAATTCATCCATGTGTTCGAATTCATTCCGCAGATGCCCCTGTATTCTCATAAACACAAGATGCTTGAAAGGTCTTCTGAGTAGAACTGTCAATTTATAAAATTTCAGTCCCCAAGTTAAAGAGTATGGAAATGCATTGCCAGGGGGCAAACATACCCATATGGGGAATAAATTCATTTCTCTGTGTTCACATTACGCCTCTTGTGCGCACACTGCTTATTTGCAGGTGTTGAAATTCAATTATTTACAATTAGGACCTTGCACCCATTGGGGAAAAAATAAATACAATTCTGCCTTTTAGATTAGTGATTTACCTGGTTCTTGTAGGTGTTTGTATTCAGAAGACACTTGAAGAAGCAAACAATACCTTTCCCTTGATTTTACTATGGAAGCACTTAGCAGAAAGATATTGTTTTGGAAACAAAATCCTGATCATATCAGCTATCAGGGAAGGGAATTCTGTTTACAAACTCAAATTAATGTGTAAAGACAAATGGAAACCCCTGGCACTCCAGACACATGCAATTCTTTTTTAATTCTTGGGAAGTTAAAAAAAAAAAAAATAATAGACACATCCCCATGAAGAACAGTAACAAGAAGTCAGTTCTATATACTACTGTACAGCAGGGGAATAAACTCAAAAATTCAAGAGTATCAAAATAAACACATGCATTGTGTCTAAAACACGAAGGGTTTACTTTGTAAATAATAAATGTACATGAGAAAGGTATGGCTAAGGAAAGGAAAAAGAGATTCAGTGTTGCTAAGTAGAGTTACATTGTTTAACCAAAAAGAGAGCTTACTGGTGATTGAGTTCCCCTGTGGGGTGAGAAAAAAGGTGGAAAATACTTCACTGTATCTAAGACCCCTTTGGGGGCCTTTTAGAATAGTTTTCATTAATTGTATTCTTACATATAGGCCCAAATGGAAAAACAAACAAAAGCAAGAACAACAAAAAAGCCCCACACGGCTTCCCAGAAATATTGCATTTCCACAGCACAGCAATGGGGTTATGGAAGGAGAACAGATTTCCCTCTCCCCAAATTGTGTCTGATCTCTCTCAGCATCTAGGCCACTGTAAGGGGGGACCCGCCAGGCCACGGCTGCCCTCAGTTGTACAAAAAGGAATACGACTCAACATGAGAAAAGTGGTGAGTCTCCAGCCTTCCCGGCCCCTTCTAGTTCACAAACTTGTTATTAAACCAGTTTACTGGTTATGTCTGAGTTTATTTTTCTGGAACAATGCAATGGAGAAATCTGTTCCAATTCAAAAAGAGATAGCCAGTGGGAAATCTTCTACTTTACGATAATTATTAGTTTCTCTTCAGATACTACAATTCAAAATGAGCTCTGATTCATTTCTGAAAACTTTCCCCCATTTAAGAAAATCAAGAATAGTCCCAGTCTTCGAACATTTCTAAGTTTTCGAGCCCACGGGAACCTCAATACTTCTGAGTTTACATGTTTCATGTGCTTGCTGCCAAAATAAGGATGTAATTCATAACATCCATGCTTTGAACTGCTTCTCATTTTCTCAACTCAAATTCTTTATTTCCATAAGACAAAAATACATAGAACGATGTCCATTATAACTAAGTCATTTGGGGTATAGGAATTGTGTACATATTTAAAAAAAAAAAACTACTTCTGAGATTTAACAAAGCAGGGTAATTAAGTGTAAAGATATATGTGGCCATTAGATTTTTAAAATTCTTCCTTTTGAGATCAGCCTTGGGCAAGCTGTTAGTGGGTTGCCACTAACTCTACATTTTATTCTGAAAGAGAATTTACTGTAAAATCCTAGAGTAGAGAACTGTATACTGGGAAGTGAATTAAGTTGAGAAGCTCACAGCTTCTTTATTATGGTTCCTTAATAAAGATCTTCCTATCCTATAGTACTGAAATACATGAAATTCCCACATGCCTTCATTTCTATTTATTTGCATTCTAACTGGTCCTTGAAAGAAGCATGGGGGAAAAGCATGCTTGATTTTTGGCCCCCTACACACCCCTTTTTAAAGGACCATACATTCTATGCCACGGAAGGCTGGTAAACGGACTCAAATGAGGAGACAATAAAGTTCAACTAAATATCTGAGTCGCCCAAAACTAACAAATACGCCTCAAACCAGAATTATGTTTTCCTTCTTTCCATTAGCTTCTTTTGAAACAGAATCAAATGAATGCAAAATATCTTTTGGATAGCTGACAAGTACTGACAAAGAATTAATCTGCCTTTTTGGGGGGGGGGGGCAGAAAGGAGAAAAGATAAAAATTAATTTTGGAGGGGTACGCCGAGAAAGAAAAGCAAACTCTCCGGAATAGGTGAGCAGTCAGTAAATTTGCAAATGCAAGTGTTATTGGGACATTTTATTTTGTAATGTTACGGAGTCCCTCAATAAGAAGGCACGGAATGCTGTTCAAAACTTGACAATTCTGCTCTCTCTGATACTTTTTTAAAGCAGTAAAAAGTGCCGAGGGCCGCTTTTGGTTCGGTTGGCAGTATTTTCGGCGTGCCTGAGTGTTTGTGTGGACATATATGAATATCTCTATATTCACACACACACACATTGCACACACACACACACACTGCACACACACACAGCCACATCTCGGCATGGGCGATTACACTTTCGATAACAACGCTCCTTCCAATTTTACTCCTCCGCCATGTAGTTGCTCGTCAAAATGGAAAAAGAAATAACATTTAAAAAGAAAGCGCTGAGCTGATTCGGTTCCCATTGTTTCCCCCTGCGAGAGGGAGAAAAACAAAAAACCCCAAGAAAGGAAAAGAAAAGCCTCCATCTCACCTGGCCTGCGCCTCATCCAAACTCTGGTCTGTGATGGTCATAATTTGCTGTAAAATGTCTCCAATGTCCTGCTTCCTCCCGCCCTCCCCCTCGGTCCCTCCGGCCCCGTCCTGCAAGTGCTGGGACAGGCCGGGGTGTCCGGCCATCCCGACCCCAGCATGGGAATGCATCAGCCTGGGCTGCTCGTCCATCTCCAAAGGCAACGGCAGCCCCCGGCTCTTCCTCTTCTGCTCCTCGGCTCGGCTCCTGGGCAGCACCAAGGCTTTTTATCCTTCAAGCTGGCTTCAGATCCTTTTCAGGATAAACAGGGAAGGGGGAAAAAAAGAAGACCAAAAGAAAAAAAAAAATCCCTTTGCCTCTTTTAGAGGCTGGTGGGAGGATGGGGAGTGGGGAGGGGGAGGGGGGCGTGAAGGGGTTGCGGGGTGAGGGTGGGGATAAGGGCTGGTGGGGAAGGGTGTTGACTCCAAAAAGCAAGAAAAATAAACCACCTTCCCACTTGACGAAAAGAAATCAGAGCTGGCTTTTGGTTTTTCAGTCCGGTCTCCTTTGCAAGGCAGAAATGGGCTCCCGGCGCTTAAATCTGTGGCTTAATCCTTTTGCAAATATGCATTGATCGGGAGAAAGGAGAGGAAGGCAGGGGGATTGCAATGCAAACTTTCCCCCCCACCCCCCGCTGCCCCCCACCCCCACTCCGGGCCAGAGTGATCTCAAAGGGGGTGGGCTGTTGCAAAAGCCAGATCTCCCCCGGCCGCGGCGGCAGGCAGAGCACAGGCTCTCTCCTTCTCCGTGTCTCTGCAAACTCCGGCAGCCCCGTCAGCCTCCTGCTTTTGTTTAGCTCAGGCTCAGGACTCCAGAAACACATACAGAAAAACCACAGCCTGCGAGAAGGAGGAGGAGGAGGAGAAGGAGGAGGAGGAGGAGGAGGAGAAGGAGGAGGAGGACGAGAAGGAGGAGAGGGGAGGGGGCGGGGAAGCCGGGGGGGGGCGGGGGAGAGAAGGAGGGAGGAGGGAGTGCGGGCCCCGCCCCCCGGTCCTGATTGGCTGTCGGAGGGAAGACGGGCCCTCCTCCCCCTGCTGGCCTCCCTGCGCCTCCTCCTCGGCCTCCTTCGGCTCCTCCTCGCCCGGTGCCCTGTCAATCAGAGTTCAGAGGTGGGCCGGGAAGGAGGCCGGGCCAGTGCCAAGTCTCCAGTCCTTAAAGGTGCAATGGTACCCGAGCTCCGGCTCAGTTAATGCCCGGTCTTGTCGCCTCCCTTGCTTAGCTGCCGCCCTTGAAGAAAATGTGGCTCCACTTCAGTGCAAACGTATGATATTTACAGACGGTGTGAGTCTACCCCCACCCTTGTTTTCTTTTGCTGTAATATTGCAATTGGAAAACTGGATGGTTGTAAATCCTTACACCTCAGGGAAACCATTGAGACCAAAAGTTTGTCAGCACGAGGTAGTTATGAAGCACAATCGCGCTGCTAATATAACTAACAATGATCTCTAATAAACAGCAAATGCAATAATAGATTTTTTGAGAAATCACAGCAGAGTTAAAAGTTATACCGAACTGTGACATTTTTGTTGCATGAAAATTAAATTATGAACTATGAAACAAAATAATGTTGAAGAAAAAAAGATTAATAAATAAGTCCACAGAATGAATCTAATTCAACATATCTCTCCCTTCCCCGTGGGGGAAATTAGTTATTTGGCTTAAATACTTAATAAAGAAATGCATTATCACAGTCTGGTTCTAGTTTTTAATATAGTCTAATAAGCATTATTAACTGGAATAAGAAACAGACTGACGTTTATTGAGTGCCTACTATGCACCAAGTAATTTACATGACTTATTTTATTTAATCCCCAAGACATCTCTGTGAGCTATGGACTACGATTTTCACTTTACAGAGAGGGAGCTCAGAGAGGTTACATAACTTGTCCAAGTTCCCACAATTTTTAAGTGTTGAAGCTGGAATTCAAACAGAAGTGTGGCCCTCTACAAAAACCTGGTGTTTCAACTATGCAGCCTGCCTGGGTCGAATGGAAATAGGTGAATCTCGTAAAAATTAGCTATGCATGCATTGCCCATGTTGTTGTAAACAGACTTAAAGTGCTTTAAAAGATACGTAGCTGAACAAAATGACTCAACTTGGAAAATGAGTAGGAAAGAATGAAAAAAGATTTAAATAGAATGGCGGGGGGGGGGGGGGGGGGACTAATAAGAAACTCCCAGCTGAAGTTCTATACTATACTGCTAGGTAGATCACAAATTTGCCTCCCATCTTTTCATCAGACAAGGTGAGAGGAGACCTCTGACTGGCTATGCAGTCACAATGGGCAAAAGATAAAAGGGCAAATGAATTACTTAGGCCAAGTCCAGAATATGTTGAAACCTAAACTGTTCTAATGTATAGCCAGCCCTCTGCCCAGATGGTGGTATGGCCAAAGGAAACGTGTGGAACCCCTGCAAACCTCAGTGTATCCAACCTGCAAAATGGAAGGCAAGCTTGCCAGGTGCTTTGAGATCCTCAAATAAAATGTTACTCTTTTCATCACTCCAACCTCCTTCCCAATCATTATCAAAAACAAGTTTGGCAACATACTGAGAGCTTATGAAAGGATTTCAAAGCCATTCTTAACAAGCTACTTGGAACTTACTGGCATGAGGGCATGCAGTAAGGCATATTAATGGTAATTATGATGCCATTACTTAATAACAATTGTTTTATTCATAGACGTACCCTGACTTGTAAACTGGTTTTTTAAATCAACACTAATAAAAAGTTGAGCACAAATGATATCCTCAGACTGTATGTCAATCACAGCGAATATCCCTTAAAATGATGAAATGATCCCATCTTCAAGCATGAAAAGTCATCAACCCAGGTCCTAGGTGAAATCCAGTATGTGAGCAAGTGATTTTAACAGAAAATCTAATAAAAGTTCACCAGACAACGTTATTGGAAAAGGTATCATTGATACCAGAAGGTCATTGTCATCTAGAAACATTCCTTTTGGGGTGATAAAAATGTTCTACAATTACATAGGGGTGATGATAGCTCCGTTTGGGGAATATACTAAAATCCAGAATTTTTTTTGTACAGAGACTTGTACACTTTTTAAGTGTGAATTTTATGGTAATGTGAATTATATCTCAATAAAGCTTTTTTTAGGATAAAAAAATTAGGAAAGTGAGAAATGTCCACAATAATAATATTAATGATAGTTAGTAATTATTGAGTGCTTGGGGTGCCTGGCTGGCTTAGCCTTTAAGAGGGTACAATTCTTGATCTTGGGGTCATGAGTTTGAGTCCCACATTGGATATAGAGATTACTTAAAAATAAAATATTTAACAAAAAATGTGTTGAGTGCTTTAGCATGATCGCAACATGGGTTTGAACTGGGCAGGTCCATTTATATGTGGATTTTCTTAATAAATATAGTACAGTAAAATAAATACAGTACTGTAAATGTATTTTCTTTTATGATTTTCTTTTTTTAAAGATTTATTTTATTATTTTATTTTAGTTTTTAGAAAGAGAGAGAGCACGCAGTAAGGGGATGGGGCAAAGGGAGAGGGAAAGAGAGAATCTCCAGCAGACCCCTCACTGAGCATGAAGCCAGCTTGATCCCACTACCCTGAGAACATGACCTGAGCCCAAATCAAGAGTCAGACGCTTAACAAATAAGTCACCCAGGTGCCCCTTACTTATGATTTTCTTAATAACATTTTCATTTCTCTAGTTTACTTTAAGACTATATATATGATACATATAATAATACATATACTAAATATGTGTTAATCAACTCTTATGTTATTGATAAGGCTTCTGGTCAACAGTAGGCTATCAGTAGTTAAATTTGGATTTTCTACTGCATAGGGCATTGGCACCCCTAGCCCCCATGTGTTCAAAGGTGAACAGCATATTCAGCATACTTTACTAATTTAATCACCACAACTGTCTCATCTCAATACCTATGCTTTTAATTATTACTCTATAGTGATGCCAAAACACATTTCAATATATATTTAATGTTATAGATGAGATATCTTGTCCTAGACGCCCGTGAGGGATGAGAAGCCGGGCAGCCCAATTACAGTGATTAGAAGAAAGCTTTGAGTGATAAGTAAAAGCATGGGTATTGAGGTCGGACACTTGGGGTGATTAAATTAATAAAGTAGGTTAAATATACTGTTGGTCCTTGAACAACTGGTTGGATTAGAGGTCCTGCTCTCCACACAGTCAAAAATCTGCATAGAACTTTGGACGCCCCCAAAACTTAAGTAGTAACATCCTAGCGTTGCCAGACACCAAATTTTTGGAGAAGATACAATAAGAGGAATTAGGAAAGTGTCAGAAGCAAGGGAAAGTAGGGGCGATTACGAGGAACGTTTTCAAGAAAGAGCCAGTAGAACTTCATAATTGATATTACGTGGATTGGGGAAGGGATAAAGAAATGTTTTCCAGCTTATGTGGGAAGAATGAAATAGTGTTAACAGAATAGTAATTCTAACTATAGCTACAATTTGTTGAGTGCTGATTGTGCTTCAGCCACTGTATGAACACGACTGCTTAATTTCAGCGATGGGGCCCTTCATTGTAACAACTTTGTGAGATTATCATCTCCATTTTGCAGATGAAGAAACCAAAGTTCCTGGAAATTGAATTACTTCACAAAGTATGGATTTGAAAACTCTCTTATTTGAAACGCATCACAGATGAAAGGAAGTTCAGAGGAAACACTACCAAAGGTGAAATAGAATAAAAATTAGAATCTTCTCTTCTCATTAAGGAACTTCTAGAAGTAGATTCTGGGGAGAAATTTACACACTTTATGCGCTGGGACAAGGGATGGATAGTGCTTTTGTATTCGTTCCATATCTCAGTGGTGCCTCACTTGTAATAGATATTTTTTAACCCACTGAGCCACCCAGGCACCCCAATATTTTTTTAACACATCTGTGTTGAAAGAGTGAAGGATGCTAGTCATCTTGCTATATTTCTTCAGAATAATACCAGAAGTCCACTGAATCATATTTCAGAGACATGAACCATTATCAGTTTTGGCCACGTAGCATAGTCATTTTCAATGCAGTCTTACTCTAATGTTTACAAAGTCATCGCACCGTGTTTACCGGTGCGTCAAGATTTCGTTACTCTGAAGATTCTCTTTCAAACTCCGTTAGATACCCAGTGATACATGTTCTCATCTTCATTAAGGGACAAAGAGCAGGGTGCAAGGAGCCAGGTCCTTCCCCAGCAAAGCAAACCAAATGGAAAGAGACAGGCTCCCAGAATGGTCCCAGAAATAAGTTCACTACCAGGTAGTCTTACATCATCTAAGCAGACACTCATCCAGTATGTCTATGATTATATTTGAATTGACCTCTAGGCTTCTGTAACTATTCTGCTTGTGTGGGAACAGAAATTGTCCTCCACCCAAGAGTTCACAACTCCAGGCAGTCGATGGCCCCAATTCCTCACCCAAGGACTCTAGCCTTTATTTTTCATGTCTTCTCTTATCCTCGTTCCTTGCTCTTCTTCAACTTTTCCACTCCCTTCTCTACCTCCATTCCTCCTGTGCTTCCCCTTCCTTCACCTGCCCTCCTCCATCCAGCTCGTCCTGCTCACAGAGCTTGTTCATTCTCAGCTCAGTCCTGTTTCCTTGCCTCACTGGGCAGGCTCTGAAGCAGCATGGGACCACCACCCTACGTGGGGCCCTGCTGTCCTGTATCAGAGCAGAGAGAACTTACAGCAGGGATTCTTAACCAGTGATACATAAAGGAGCTTCAGGAGTTCCATGATCCCTTGGAAATTATATACAAAAGTTGGTGATATGCACTACCTGACATTATTTTTCGAGCAGGGCCCATTATGCTTATCAGAGTCCCCAGGGTTTTCAAAATCCAAAAAAGGTAACATCTACTAGCCTTGGATTATCAAGTAGAGTAAATGGTACTTTACTTTAAACATTTGTTTTAACATTACTTTAAAGTAAACCTTACGCTGCATTGGTCTGGAGAAACCAGGTGGCTCTTAGCAGAGGAGATTTTGTAGGAAATACCTACCTCTATTTCCAAAATGGAGCAAGCTCCCAGATTGTCAACAGCCCATGAGTACTGACTGTCGAATGATTGTCAGTCTCATTGCAATGTCAGGGCTGAAGAGCTGCAGGTACCAACCCTTGAAAGCAAATCCCAAGGAAAGGATGAGAATCTGTCGTGGAACATTGACACTGTTGCTTGGTTCAAGGCACTGGAAATACAGTGGTAATAAGACAAAATGGATTCCCTGAATTCACTGAATTCTAGTGTAAGAGATAAACAAGTAAATAAATACATGAGCTCAGGGACTCAGAGATGCTATGAATGAAAGAAAGCAGGGTCATGTCGCATGGTATTGGGGAGGGGGTGGCAGGCGACATCCAATAAGGTGGTCAGAGAAGAGCTTTCTCAGAAGCTGAGATGCGGGTTAATTTTGAGTTTTGACAAGCCAGTTATGGGGAGGTCCTGGGAAAGAGCATAAGGTCGGGGTGGCAGTAGGGTAGGAAGGAGGAAACAACAAATGCCAAGGGCTTGAGCTTGGATATGAACTCAAAGGAAAGAAAGCCAGAGAGACAGGAGCATAGTAAGTGAGAGAAAAAGTGTACAAAGATGAAATCAGAGCGGGGAGTAGAGACCTGATAATGCATGGAATTTCAGGCCATGGTAAGGACTTGGGGTTTTATACTAGGTGCATTTGAAATCCACTGGAGCATGCTAAGCAGGGGATTGATAATGAACATTCATTCAACAAAGACTTTTTGAGAACCTACCGCATGCCAGGCATTTCCCAGCCACTACCATATACGCCAGGCCTGGCCTCCACTGTCATGGAACTTACTTTCTAGTGAAACGAGTAGATGAACACAATAATGGAATGAAAAATTCTATAAAGATGAAGTTAAAGAAATGGCAGAAGGTGACCCGTGAGCTACCTTCCATTGAGTAGAGGAGAAATGGCCAATACGGTGGCCCTATGAAAGGAACAAATCTGCCTACAATGTTTGAGAGACAGGAACCAAAGACAATGTGGCAAGATAAGGAAAGTGACACAAAACTGAGGTTAAAATAAAAAGGTAGGTAAGATCAACCAAGTGAGAACGCATTGGAAGGTTTTACACTCGATGTCTTCATCTGTTCGAGCTGCTATAGCAAACACCATAAATGGGGTGGCTTCTAAAAAACCAGAAATTTATTTCTCTTAGTCCTGGAGCTGGAACTTCAAGGTCAAGAAACCAGCAGAGCCCATGTCTGGTTGAGCACTTGTCCCCTCATATCTCCATCTGGCAGAAGGGGTGAGGGGCTCTGCAGGGTCTTCCGTAAGAACACACCTCTCGTTCATGAGAGTTTCATGTTCACGACCTAAGCACCTTCTGAGGCTCCATGTTCAAATCCCATCACATCGATCATTAGGTTTCAGTGCTTAAATTTTGGAGGAACACAAACATTCAGTCTTAGCAGTGGAGAACAAGAGCATCCGACTTTAAAAGTATAGCTGGCCTCAGGACAGAGAACGGATTGCCAGGTTGGGGTAGGGATGAGCAGAAGCTGTGTAAGGAAGTATTGTGGTAGCTCAGGCTGGACCTGATGGTACCTGAGACAGGTACCACAGCACCAGACACAGTCAGAATGATTAGATTTGGTATCTTTTTTTTGTGGGTAAAATCAACAGGACTCCTAGAGGCTGGGATGTGGAAGGGAGAGGAGGACAAGGAATTAAACTTAGTTCTGGATTTTGCTTTGACTGATTAAATAAATGGTATATCACTAAATGGTATGTCACTTACTGTGGTGGAGAAGGCCTCCCCTATGAGGTAAATAGGATCATTCCCATTTTACAGATGAGGAAACTAAGTTCTAACAATATAGTTCCAGAAATATGTTTTGTCTACCACAGCATCTTTGCCAGGAGTGTGGATTGCCTAGCTTTGATTGATCATTTGGAAAAAAGAACATTTGTGGCAAATCAGGTAAGTAGTTTCACAGTGTATATATATATAATGCATGTGTATATGCCTCTGTGTGTGTGTGTGTGTTCTAGCAATCCTGCGGAGGGAGGTGCAGAAGAAACTTTCTTATTTTTTATCCCTGCCTTGATCTCCTGCATCTCTGAAAGTGGAGGATAGTGGAGCTATCAGAAGATTCCATCTAAAGCCTTATTTTCAGAACTATTAAGATTCGGATTAGGTTGGAATTAGATCATGATGAATGTTTTAATTCTTACTATTCTTCTTAGGTAATTTCTCCCAGCATCATCTCATTTTTCCTTCTGTCCTTCCCTGCCTTGGATGCCACTCATGACATCATTCTTTCCTCCAGAGTTTCTGAATCTCACAACCCTTCCAGATAGTGACTGAGTCACCTGCTAAATACTTTCTCCTTTCCATCCTCCAAATCAGACTTTCTTTTGCTTGAGATTATTCCCATTCACATTTGACTAAAGCAGTTCATAGTATAAATCAAACATAAGTATAAACCCCTGACATAATTGTAGAGGCTCCAGAAGGAATCTTTATTTTATGAAACTTTTAAAAAAGATTTTATTTATTTATTTGAGAAAGGGAGAGCACAGAGGGAGAGTGAGAGGGAGAAGCAGACTCTCCACTGAGAAGGGAGGTGGATTTAGGATTCGATCCCAGGACCCCGAGAGCTGAAGGCAGACGTTTAACCAACTGAGCCACCCAGGTGTCCCTATTTTATGGAATCTTAATTGTCAATGTCTCAATTATCTATTGTTGGTATCAAACCAACCCAAAATTAGTGACTTCAAATCACAACCATTTTTTTTTTTAACCATAACCATTCCTATTGTCCACAAATTTACAGATGGCCTGGGTCATGCTTGGCTGAATTTAGCTGGACTTATTAAGATGGCTAGGAAGTTGGCTGGGACCAACCTGGTCTAAGATAGCCTCATTGTAATACCTGACAGTTGCCTAGCTATGGTCTGGGATGACAACAGTGGTCCGATCTTGCATTTCTTCCTTCCTTCCTTCCTTCCTTCCTTCCTTCCTTCCTTCCTTCCTTCCTTCCATCCTTCCTTCCTTCCTTCCTTCCTTTCTCTCTCTCTCTTTCTTTCTTTCTAGATTTTATTTATTTATTTGACAGAGATCACAAGTAGGCAGACAGGCAGGCAGAGAGAGAGGAAGGAAAGCAGGCTCCCTGCTGAGCAGAGAGCCCGATGCGGGGCTCTATCCCAGGACCCTGGGATCATGACCTGAGCAGAAGGCAGAGTCTTTAACCTACTGAGCCACCCAGGTGACCCGCATTTCTTTCTTTTTTAAAAAATTGTATTCACTTGTTTACTTGAGAGAGAGAGAGAGAGAGAGAGAGAGAGAAAGAGAGCATGAGTCAAGGGAGTGAGGGACAGAGGGAGATGGAGAAGCAGACCCACCGCTGGGGAGCCCCTCATGGGGCTGGATCCCAGGCCCCTGGGATCATGACCTGAGTTGAAGGCAGATGCTTATTCGACTGAACCACCCAGGCGCCCCAGGTCTTGCATTTCTTGTCATTCATCAGTCTAGCTCAGACTTGCTCATGTGGTAGAGACAGGGTTCCAAGAGAGAAAGTGAAAGTGCACCATGTCTTGAGGCCTGAGCTTGGAACCAACACACATCCACAGTATTCTATTAACCATAGCAAATCTCAAGTCCAGCCCAGATTCAAGGGTTGGGAAATTGGCCCTGCCTGCACCATGTCTTGACAGTCTTGTGGCAAAGTCACATTGTAAAGGGAGAGGTAAAGGATTGGGAATATTTTCGGAGTGAACAATTAGAATGGATCCTTGACCTGGGGCATCTTAATTGTCTTTACAAACCCTAAGTGTCCTTCAATCCTTCTCTTGTCACTCAGTAGGTAAAACTTCGCTTACCTTCTGATTGTCCCAGTAATACTGATGCAGGCTACTTTACTCTCTTCAAATCTAGCCTTTGTGGATCAGTATTTTCTTAGCTTCAGAATCCTAAGCACTTCTTTTCTCCTATGAAAGAGAGTTGGAGGGACCCCTGGGTGACTCAGTTGGTTAAGTTTGCTTTCAGCTCAGGTCATGATCTTGGGGTCCCGGGATCGAGCCCTGCATTGGGCTCCTTGTTCAGCGGGGAGCCTGCCTCTTCCTCTCCTTCACACTTGTGCCCTCCCTCACTATCTCTCTGACAAATAAATAAATAAAATCCTTAAAAAAAAGAAATGGAATTGGAGTGGGGAACGAAGGAAGATAGCAGAAAAGTACTTGCTGCTGGAGAAAACAGATTACACTCTTTTTTTTTTTCCTTAAAGACTATTTTTAAGTAAGTTCTACACCCAATGTGGGGCTTGACCTTAAGGTCAAGAGTCAGATGCTCTACCAACTGAACCAGTCAGACACCCCAAACAGGTTAGACTCTTATTTTCAGGTGACCCTCCTCCCTTAGGATTTCCCAGCCTTCTTTTCCTCTATCTTGATATGCTTGTACATCAAAAAGATCAATAGAAACTATACCCATAAAAAAACAGGTATATTCCTTTTGTATTTAAAAGGCCCAGCTAGGGTGCCTGGGTGGCTCAGTTGGTTGGGCAACTGCCTTCGCCTCAGGTCATGATCCTGGAGTCCCAGGATCGAGTCCCGCATCGGGCTCCCAGCTCTGTGGGGAGTCTGCTTCTCCCTCTGACCTCTCCCCTCTCATGCTCTCTCTCATGGTCTCTCTCAAATAAATAAATGAAGTCTTTGAAAAAAAAAAAAAAAGGCCCAGCTAGTTGTATGCACCCAACATACACTCTTCCTTACTCACAAATCACAATTTCTTTAGACAGCAACATACCCAGTTAGATAACTTAATCTCCCAGGCTTCCTTGCATTTAGGTGTGGTTATGTGTCATAATTCTGGGCAATGCAGTATAAGAAAACATGTCTTGGGTTGAACTTCTGGGAAAGCTATTTTTTAGTGCTAAAAATGGACAGACTTAGCATACTCATGCCTTTTGCCTTCCCTTTATTATTTATTGCCTGAGACATAGACATAAAGGCCCATATGGATATCTAGATGCAAAGAGCTGTCTTTAGACCAGGAGAATGAAAGATATGGATGGTCAAAGAGGACCCTAGAAATGATCTGGATCCTTACTGATGGCCTTGAAAACCATACTTGTCCTACTTCTGGTTTTAATTTTGAATGAGGTAAATTAATTTGCAGAAATTGTTGTAATTGGTTTACAAATGCTGTCTTAACCAGTATAGCAATTAAAATGGGTTGCAAAAGTAGAAATGGATGTCAACAATATAAATGATTAGAGAAGAAATAAAGAAGCCATTTTCTCCCCAAAACACAGATATCATCAAGAGTCTGTTGCTTCTCCTGGTCTTGTCAATTCTGGTTAGGCACTGGGTATGAGCCAGGTATGGGAATCATGTGAAAGCAAGGACACTCTTAGCTATGTGGATTAGGGAAGAAGAACTCCAGAAAAAGAAAGTAAGCCATTCTGTAGATATCCACCATACCAGAACTTTCCTCCAAATGTCACACCAACAAGCTACCTGGCAGCTGGACTGAACTCATCATTCTCTTCTTGCACTTATCTGTTTCTCATCTAAGGGTATCACCACCCACCCATTCTCCTTAATCAACAATGCGTTCTTCTTTGGCCCCATGACAACTTGTCACCAAATCCTCTAGAGTGTATCTCTTTAACTCAGACCCTTCTGTGCACCTGGATGAGGGAGACAGATGTATGCAGCTATTTAAAATCATTGCTCAAGGGGTGCCTGGGTGGCTTAGTTGGTTGGGCATCTGCCCCTTGGTTTCAGCTCAGGTCATGATCTCATAGGTCTGGGATTGAGACCCACATTGGGCTCTGCTCTCAGCCGGGAGTCTGCTTGGGACTTTCTCTCCCCCTTCCTCATTGGGTGCACATGCGCGTGCACACACACACACACACACACTCTCTCTCTCTCTCACTCACTCTCTCTCAAATAAAAAATAAATCTTTAAAAACATCTTTTAAAAATGAAAAATAATCACTGGACAGCTGCATTAATTTCCCATATACCAGTTTGTCCCATTCTTGTCTTCAATCCAAAATTCTGGCAAAGTCGTAGTCCTAGAAGCCAAAATGTATCTTTTTCTCCTTGGTTTTAAAACATTTAGAAGCTTTGAAAAAAATATTTAAGAACTTTGTGTTTGGATAGTGTTCAAATTCCTTTGCATGGCATATTAGGACTTTCAAAATCTATATCTATGTTAAGTCTCCAGCCTTATTTCCTATTACTGTCTCTGCACTGAATTCTGCTTCCCAAGTGTGCCTTGAACTTTTATAAATCTATAAAGCAGTAGGCACTCAACCAGAAGGGTCTTTCTCTCTCCCTTCATCAGCTAAACCCAGCTCAAATTCCTTTCTGACTTCCCCATGCAAAATTAATTATTAATTCTTTTGGGCCTTCTATGTACAATTCACATAACTCTTTGTTTATGGGTAAGAAGCCACCAGTGGACTGTGAGTGCCACGAGGGGAGACTGTGTCTGAATGGCTGGTACATGGAAACATCTCAATGTATCTAAGAAAAAGTAAGGGAGGAAGAATATTTCCATTACAGGATTTTTTCTTTTCTTTTGGCTTATTTCTTCTAATTCACCTGAAGTTAAATCTATATCATCATATACAAAGTGAAGTATTTTTAGAGAATTATTTTTAGGAAAGGGATAATTCATGTTTCAGAAAGGAGTTGGACTGTAAAGACACCAAGATCCCTCTAGTTCCAAAATTCTATGCAAAGGTCTCTCTTTTTTTAATTGCTCCATCAGAATATTTTAAAATTGAAGGTTCATAGGATTCAATTATATAACTAAATGTCTGAAATCTTCCCTTTACTTTGTATTTTTATGTAGATAAAATCCAATTGAAATCGATGAACTTTATATTCCTGAATTAGCACTTTGGATTTCAACAAATTTTGAGGCAACATAAAATAGTTTAATGGACTAAGTAATGATGATAAAATGATAGAAAATTTTATGTTTCTCTTCATTGCATCACATTTTATAAAGTCAATATCAAATATATAAGTTAATAGCAACTATCTTTCTTAAATCAGTATTAACTATGTACATTAGTTGGGAGTAAAGGATTGTTTTATATGACACTTCCCAAAATTAGGAGGTAACTGAGAGCAAGATGTTACTTATCAAATAGGGCAGAGAATGGAGAGGGAAAACACTCATTCTGTCTAGATCTAGACCTCCTGTCTGGGCAAGTTGGGAGTGATGTAGAGAGAAGAGCCAAAACACACACACACACACACACACACACACACACACACACACACACACACCACCTACCTGCCTCCCAGGCTAAGGTGGACCTCCATTATCCTTTGCAAACAAGGAGGAGCTCATGCTCTATCACAGAGTCTTATTTGTGAACAGAAGAACTGAAATTTGTCTTTCCTTTTCACTACAAAACAAGCTCAGTTCTCCAAGGCTACAGAAAACAAGCAGTTCTGGATTTCCACTTCTGGCTATGGCAGACTAACTTGTATCAGGCAAGTACTCCAGACAATAACAAGCGGAAAGGGGAAACTTTGAGAAAGCTGTTTGAAGGCATTTGCAAATTAGTGAGGAAAGACTGAAGGTTCTATGACGCAGGAGACAAGGGACATTCAGAAAGGTTTGCCTCATTTTCAGTGCTTTTTTTTCTTTTGAGTCATCAGCCAATTTTTGAGTGGCTGCCAAGAGGCTGAGAAACTGAATACATAATCTCACCATGCTAGGGGATTTAAAAAAAAAAAAAAGTCAGGAACCCTAGGAGAGTTTCCTGTATATACATCAGTGCTACATTAGGAATAGAGAGGAAGCAAAAAAAAAAAAAAAAAAAAAAAAAAAAAAAGGAATAAAGAGGAAGCAAAGAAAGAGCTGTTTTATAGAAGAGTTTTCACAAAGCCTAAAATCCAGATTCTATTCAGCACACTTATAAGGTGGATTAAATTGGTCTACCCTATCTATCTGCCTCTCAAAGTACATCCTCCCCAGAAATATTTGACATTAATCTGAAACGCGAGTTATCTCTACAATTTTCCCCACACAACATTTATCATTATTAAGGGGCCAATAGGCATTCTCCTATACAAAGCCAAATGGACAAAAGCTCGGAAAAAAATTTGCACATATCAGATCCACACAGGAGATCCAGATATTAAGATTTATACACAGAGATTTTAAAATATCTGTGATGTTTGTATTCAAGAAAAATAGGAAAAACATAAGGAGAATTTTAGAGGGAAATTGTTATCTATGAACAGAAAAATCCTAGAATTAAACAATCTAACAACAAAAATGAAGAAGGCACTATAGACACTAACAGGCAAAGAAGACACAGCTGAAGGGAGGACGACGAAGCACGAGAGAGGCTAGGAAAACAGAAACAGACAGAAACATGCAGACTAAAGAAGATGAAAATCGTGGGAAAGTGCCTATGAGATAAAGCAAGCACAGTCACAAGGCCCAACATACGTATAATTGGAGCCCGAGGACAAGAGGAAGGAGGAATTTGGTTAAACGTAGTATTTGAAAAGAGGTTGGCTGAAATTTTCCAAAGCTGATGAAAGATATCAAGCCAAACATTCAAGAATAGTTATGGATTCCAACAGGAGAAATTAAAAGAAAACCACACATAGACACATGATGATGTAACTGCTAAAAAAATCGATGTAAAGAAACAATCTCAAGAGCAGTCTGGGAAAAGACAAACATTACTTTGAACAATAAGTCTGACAACTAACTAGAAGCTTTTCTTTTCTTTTCTTTTCCTTTTTTTTTAGAGAGAGACAGACTAGGGGGAGGGTTGGGGGAGGGGCAGAGAGAGAGAATGAGAGAGTCTCCAGCAGACTCCTGCTGAGACTAGAGCTTGATCCCAGGACCCTGAGATCATGACCTTAGCAGAAACCAAGAGTCGGATGCCCAACCGACTACACCACCCAGGTGCCCCTTAACAGAAGCATTTTAAGCCAAGAAATGGGAATGATCATTGCAAACCACTGAAAAAAAACCAGAACTAAAAAAAGAAAGGCTATAACCAGAAACAATAGTTTTCTAGGGATATTAAGGCAAATACAATAGGGAATAATGATATCTTATGCTGCTTTTTAGTAACCTTGTAATAGGTTGTGAACTCCACGAAAGCTCTTCTTAGTATTCTTAATAGAGTAGCAGAACTTAAAGGCTTGTAGAACAAATGAAAAATTCAGAGAAGTTTGGCTTTCCTATAGCTGCCCAAACTGACTACATGTGGGTTAAACTGATCCACTCCACTGCCCAAGTTAAATGACATATTTTTAGGTGGGCCCCACTACTTTCCAGTTGTATGATACAGAGAACATTATTTAACCCATTGTATTAATTTCCCAGGGCTGTGCTAACAAATTAACACAAACCAAGTAGCTTCAAATAGCAGACATTTATTCTCTGAGTTCAGGAGGGCAGGCATGCACAGCTGAGGTGTCAGCACATCTGTGCTCCTTCTGAAGGATCAGGGAAGAGCCTTCTTGGACTCTAGTTTCTGGAGGTTGCTAGCAATGCTTGGCCTTCCTTGACTTAGAGCTACAACACTCCAATTTCTACCTCCCTTTCCACATGACCATCTTCACTTGGTGTGGATCTCTGTGTTTCTAAATCTCCCTCTTCAGCCACCAGATTTAGGATATTAGGCACTGGATTTAGGGTCTGCCTTAACTGAGTATGACTTCATCGTAACATGATTCTATATGTAAAGGCTCTACTCCCAAAAAAGTCACATTCACAGGTGCTGGAAGTAAGGACTTCAACAAATCTTTTTGGGAGCATAATCCAATACACTGTCTCCTTGAACCTCAGTTTCTTCTTCTATAAAACAAATATTATGATACCAACCTTGAAGAACCATGAAGGTTATTATGAATGATAATCTATAATGCCAATGACCCTTAACAAATGGGTAATAAATTCTCAAGGCAAGTTTTAAAAACTAAGTAATAGGTAAAAAAATGAGATGTAAATATATATGGATAGAGTCAAGAAGGGGAAAGTGAATGATTGAAAGATTCTACTAAGTACACAGTTTTCTGAGATTCTGTCCATGAGGAAACTTCATTTTTCTTCAAGAAATTATAATAGTTGAATATCAAATGGACTACTTAGAAATTTTATGGACCAAGAAACACAATTGAAGGAATTTTTCAGCCCAGTTTTCCTTCATGTTAAAACTTGGCACATTCCTATTTGATTCTGTTCTCATTTCTGCCATAAGCAAGGTGTGCTGACATTGGCTACATTGTTATACTGCTTAATTTATCTTTGCTTGGATTTCCCCATTCATAAAAAAAGAGATTTAGATCCTGTTTCAATTAGAAGGCAAGTGAGACAAAATCCAATAAGAGTGCCTTAAATAAATAGGGGTTTAATCTTTCTTACTGTGATATTATGATAGAATAAAAAATATGTATTTGATCTTTGGCCCAATTTCCTGGCACAGAGGTCTTGGAACCCTTGTATTTCCTGAGTGATAGAGTGATGATAATATCTTTCATTATAATATTTGGTCTTGGTGACCTCCATACACTCACCCTCCCCACCCCAGTTTGTGACAAGATCTTCTAAGAACATCAGAATCTCCAGAGCGTGATGAGTATCTATTTGTATGTTAATGAGATGACTGGTGGCTCAGGGTCCCCAGATAGATTCAAGATGGGAGGTAGTTGCCAAAAAGACCAAGCATTCTTAAAGGGTTGGAACTCTCAGCCGCACTCCTGACCTCTGCAGAGGGGAGAAGAGCTAGAAATTAGACTAATCACCAACTACCAATGATTTTTCACAAATGGTCAATCATACCTACCTAATGGAACTCTCATTAAAATCCTGAAAGATGGGGTTCAAAGAACTTCCAGGTAGGTGAACACATGTTGGTGCTGGGAGGGTGGTGGGCCTGGAGAGGGCATGGAAATTCTGAGTCATCCTTCCCCCAATATCTTGCCTTATACATCTCTTCCATTTGGTCGTTCTTGAGTCATATCCTTTATGAAGCAAAATGTCTTCATGAGTTCTAAGAGTCATTCTGGCAAGTTATCAAATCTGAAAAGAGAGTTGTGAAAATCCCTGATTTACAGCTGGTCAGCCATAAGTACAGGAGGCCTGGGACTATAACTGGTGTCTGTGTGGAGAAAAGACAGTCTTGAAACTGAACCCTTCACTTGTGGGATCTGATACTAACTGCAGGTAGATAGTGTCAGCATTGAATTAAACTGTGGGACATGCAGCTGGTGTCAGAGAATTTGTTGGTGAGGGGGAAAAAAAAAGATCCTCGCACACTGGGTGTCAGAAATGTTCTGTGGGTAGAAACAAATTTTAGTACTTATGCAACAACCAAACCAAAGCAGGACAGTTGCTACCTTTGTGTCGGATGCTCACTGATGTCCTTAGACATCAAGACCCTTCTGTATTTCTACTCGTCCTTGCATTTTGGCTATTATCTTGGTAACAAGGCAGCTGCTAGAACTCTAGTTTTTTTTTTTAAAGAACTCTAGATCTTATATCCATGTTATTAAGGCAGAAGGAAAGGGGAATCAGCAGTCCTGTCTTCCTTTATTGGTAAGCTATGAACTTTCCCAGAAACTTCCCCAATGGGCTTCACTTAATAGTATTGGTCAAAACTGGTCATGTGATAGCAGGGGAGGCCCTGAAAGTCTGAAACACAACTGTCACATTGGCTGACAAATTAGGTCCATCTCCTGGCACTGGTACATTTGATCACAAAGTCAGGGTTCTCTTAGCCAGAAAAAAAGTAGAAACGCCTTGTGGTGGGAAGGTCTATGAACAGATAACTAGCAGGATCTCCCACAGATCCCTTTATGCTAAAGAACTGCATATTTTTAAAAAAATTTTAAAATATTTTACTTATTTGAGAAAAGAGAGAGAAGGAATGGGGGGGAGAGGCAGATGGAGAGGGAGAAGTAGACTCCCTGATGTGGGGATCCATCCCAGGACCCCCGAGATCATGACCTGAGTGGAAGTCAGACCCTTAGCCAACTGCGCCATCCAGGTGTCCCACGAACTGTACATGTTTAAAGTTCCAAATGGTGGGGCGTTTTGAACCCTCCCAGGTTTCATGACTTTGGAGTCACAATTTGGAAATGTCTCAGATATCTGTAGTCACTTGGAGAAATTAACTCAAGCCTAGATTCACTAGACTCTCTGGGACACTGGCCATATTATTAGACTCTAATCTCTATTATCTTTAGCATCTAGCAAAGTGTCTGCCTTACAATATATTTCAGTTCATGTTTAATGAATGGATAAATTACTAGAATTCCTGAAAAATCTGAGATAATTAGAAGGAGGTACCACACATTCAGATTATGAATCATGGGTCAAGATTGTGCTCCAAGAGTTTTTCTGATCATCCAAGGAGTGATCCAAAAAGGCAGGATACTTCCCAAGTTCTTATAGGAGAATAATATACAATTCCAAACATGAACGTCTCTAGAAACAATTCAGGGCAGCTTACTAGTAATGGGCTCTTGCAACTTATTAGGGTTATTAAAATTGGTCTATATCTAGAGTTCATTGAGATATGTATTATTAAAGAGTCAGCCACCAAACTGGCAAAGTAATTCTTGCATTTGAACTCAAGCATATCTTTGGAGTTGTAAAGAAGCAGGCTCCCTACGGAGCAGTAAGTCCGATGCAGGACTCGATCCCAGGACTCTGGGATCATGACCTAAGCTGAAGACAGATGCTTAACTGACTGAGCCACCCAGGTACCCTAATTTTTCTTCTCAAAAAAATTAAAGTAATATATATGTAGTTTTAATTGTCAAATTATATTTCAAGGCTTTTAACTCCCAGCATTAGTCCTCTTTCCCTTTTCACCAGAATTCCACTTCCCAGAAGCAGCAATAATCAGTAATGTTAGCTGTTCCTTCTGGTGTTTTTTTTTTTTATAGTTTCATATTTCTAAGTAGCATACCTATACTTAAATCACTGATTTTTTTTTTCAATTAAGACTTTATGTATTAATTTCCTATCATACTGTTATCCATTCATGGTCCCGGGTGTTCACTAGTTCCTTGGAACCTGGAATCTTACATCCTTCAGTTCTGGGAATTTCTCCTGTATTATTTCTGTGAAATTGTGATTTGTAATAAGAAAAGTGTACCTTTTTGTCTCCTTCCAGGCTCGGAGCTCCCACAGTGATCAGTGTGATAAAGGTGAAGCCAGTGGGAGAGGGCTAAGAAGAGACTTGTTACTCATAACAAGGTTGTATTAACCACACCTGGATTTATGTTAATGAGGCAACTTTGGGACCGCCCCTCAGGATGGAAGGGAGCTGGTTGCCAGGGAAACCACCTTCGGATTTGAGGGTTGAAACTTTCCGCCCCACCTTCTACTTTGGAGGAGGGAAGAGGGGTTGGGGATTGATTTAACTGCCAATGGCCAAGGTTTTAATCAGTCACGGCTGCATCACGAAGCCTCTCTAGAAACCCCAGCCAGAAGGGTTTGAAGTACTTATTGGCTCTGGACTTGCGGAGGTGTTGGGAGGGGTGGTGCCCCTGAAAAGAGCGTGGAATCCCTGTACCCTTCCAACATACCTTGTCATCTCTTCCCCAGTTTTTGCAAGTTGTATCCTTTTATAATACACTGGCAATCTAGTAAGTCAACTGTTTCCTGAGTTCTGTGAGCCGTTCTAGCAAGTTAATCAGACCCAAGGATTGCATCATGGGAGCCCTGGTTTATAACCAGTCGGTCAGAAGCACAGGTGACCACCTGGGACTAGTGATTGGCGTCTCAAGTGGCAAATAGTTTGTTAGACTGAGCCCCTAACTTTTGGGATCTGACACTAACTCAAGGTAAATAGTGTTAGAATTGAAACTGAACTGTAGGACACCAGATTGGAGTAGAGAGAACTGGATTTGGAAACCCTCCTCCCCTTCCCCCCACATTGGGAGCCAGGACTTAGAGTGTCCAAAGAAGACACAGACTTTCAGCTTCTTTAATGATTTCTTCCCACCTATTCTCTTTATGAAACTTTTATTTTTTTGGTGTTTTCCTTGTGGTTGAGCCTGAAATCCACCCTTCCCCCACCCCTTGCTGTCATTTTCTTCCAAATTAATTTTCTTTACTTTTTCATTTATTTGTTGGCTTTGCTTTTTAGGGAGATTTCTTTAACTTTTCCAAGGCTTCTTTTTTTTTTTTTTTTTTTTTTTTTTTTACAAATGTATTTTTTTTTTTTTTAAATTTTTTTATTTTTTTTAAGCATAACAGTATTCATTATTTTTGCACCACACCCAGTGCTCCATGCAATCCGTGCCCTCTACAATACCCACCACCTGGTGCCCCCAACCTCCCACCCCCCACCCCTTCAAAATTCTCAGATCGTTTTTCAGAGTCCATAGTCTCTCATGGTTCACCTCCCCTTCCAATTTCCCTCAACTCCCTTCTCCTCTCCATCTCCCCTTGTCCTCCATGCTATTTGTTATGCTCCACAAATAAGTGAAACCATATGATAATTGACTCTCTCTGCTTGACTTATTTCACTCAGCATAATCTCTTCCAGTCCCGTCCATGTTGCTACAAAACTTGTGGATTCATCCTTTCTTTCTTTTTTTTTTTTTTTTTTTTTTTTTTTTTTTTACAGCTTTATAAACATATATTTTTATCCCCAGGGGTACAGGTCTGCGAATCGCCAGGTTTACACACTTCACAACACTCACCATAGCACATACCCTCCCCGATATCCATAACCCCACCCCCTCTCCCAACCCCCTCCCCCCATCAACCCTCAGTTTGTTTTGTGAGATTAAGAGTCACTTATGGTTTGTCTCCCTCCCAATCCCATCTTGTTTCATTTACTCTTCTCCTACCCCCTCGACTCCCCATGTTGCATCTCCTCTCCCTCATATCAGGGAGATCATATGATAGTTGTCTTTCTCCGATTGACTTATTTCGCTAAGCATGATACCCTCTAGTTCCATCCACGTCGTCGCAAATGGCAAGATTTCATTTCTTTTGATGGCTGCATAGTATTCCATTGTGTATATATACCACATCTTCTTTATCCATTCGTCTGTAGATGGACATCTAGGTTCTTTCCATAGTTTGGCTATTGTAGACATTGCTGCTATAAACATTCGGGTGCACGTGCCCCTTCGGATCACTATGTTTGTATCTTTAGGGTAAATACCCAGCAGTGCAATTGCTGGGTCATAGGGTAGTTCTATTTTCAACATTTTGAGGAACCTCCATGCTGTTTTCCAGAGTGGTTGCACCAGCTTGCATTCCCACCAACAGTGTAGGAGGGTTCCCCTTTCTCCGCATCCTCGCCAGCATCTGTCATTTCCTGACTTGTTAATTTTAGCCATTCTGACTGGTGTGAGGTGATATCTCATGGTGGTTTTGATTTGTATTTCCCTGATGCCGAGTGATATGGAGCACTTTTTCATGTGTCTGTTGGCCATCTGGATGTCTTCTTTGCAGAAATGTCTGTTCATGTCCTCTGCCCATTTCTTGATTGGATTATTTGTTCTTTGGGTGTTGAGTTTGCTAAGTTCTTTATAGATTTTGGACACTAGCCCTTTATCTGATATGTCATTTGCAAATATCTTCTCCCATTCTGTCAGTTGTCTTTTGGTTTTGTTCACTGTTTCCTTTGCTGTGCAAAAGCTTTTGATCTTGATAAAATCCCAAAAGTTCATTTTTGCCCTTGCTTCCCTTGCCTTTGGTGATGTTCCTAGGAAGATGTTGCTGCGGCTGACGTCGAAGAGGTTGCTGCCTGTGTTCTCCTCGAGGATTTTGATGGATTCCTTTCTCACGTTGAGATCCTTCATCCATTTTGAGTCTATTTTCGTGTGTGGTGTAAGGAAATGATCCAATTTCATTTTTCTGCGTGTGGCTGTCCAATTTTCCCAACACCATTTATTGAAGAGGCTGTCTTTGTTCCATTGGACATTCTTTCCTGCTTTGTCGAAGATGAGTTGACCATAGAGTTGAGGGTCCATTTCTGGGCTCTCTATTCTGTTCCATTGATCTATGTGTCTGTTTTTGTGCCAGTACCATGCTGTCTTGATGATGACAGCTTTGTAATAGAGCTTGAAGTCCGGAATTGTGATGCCACCAACTTTGGCTTTCTTTTTCAATATTCCTTTGGCTATTCGAGGTCTTTTCTGGTTCCATATAAATTTGAGGATTATTTGTTCCATTTCTTTGAAAAAAATGGATGGTATTTTGATAGGAATTGCATTAAATGTGTAGATTGCTTTAGGTAGCATAGACATTTTCACAATATTTATTCTTCCAATCCAGGAGCATGGAACATTTTTCCATTTCTTTGTGTCTTCCTCAATTTCTTTCATGAGTACTTTATAGTTTTCTGAGTATAGATTCTTAGTCTCTTTGGTTAGGTTTATTCCTAGGTATCTTATAGTTTTGGGTGCAATTGTAAATGGGATGGACTCCTTAATTTCTCTTTCTTCTGTCTTGTTGTTGGTGTAGAGAAATGCAACTGATTTCTGTGCATTGATTTTATATCCTGACACTTTACTGAATTCCTGTACAAGTTCTAGCAGTTTTGGAGTGGAGTCTTTTGGGTTTTCCACATAGAGTATCATATCATCTGCGAAGAGTGATAGTTTGACTTCTTCTTTGCCGATTTGGATGCCTTTAATTTCCTTTTGTTGTCTGATTGCTGAGGCTAGGACTTCTAGTACTATGTTGAATAGCAGTGGTGATAACGGACATCCCTGCCGTGTTCCTGACCTTAGCGGAAAAGCTTTCAGTTTTTCTCCATTGAGAATGATATTTGCGGTGGGTTTTTCATAGATGGCTTTGATAATATTGAGGTATGTGCCGTCTATCCCTACACTTTGAAGAGTTTTGATCAGGAAGGGATGCTGTACTTTGTCAAATGCTTTTTCAGCATCTATGGAGAGTATCATATGGTTCTTGTTCTTTCTTTTATTAATGTGTTGTATCACATTGATTGATTTGCGGATGTTGAACCAGCCTTGCAGCCCTGGAATAAATCCCACTTGGTCGTGGTGAATAATCCTTTTAACGTACTGTTGAATCCTATTGGCTAGTATTTTGGTGAGAATTTTTGCATCTGTGTTCATCAAGGATATTGGTCTGTAGTTCTCTTTTTTGTTGGGATCCTTGTCTGGTTTTGGGATCAAGGTGATGCTGGCCTCATAAAATGAGTTTGGAAGTTTTCCTTCTATTGCTATTTTTTGGAACAGTTTCAGGAGAATAGGAATTAGTTCTTCTTTAAATGTTTGGTAGAATTCCCCCGGGAAGCCGTCTGGCCCTGGGCTTTTGTTTGTTTGGAGATTTTTGATGACTGTTTCAATCTCCTTACTGGTTATGGGTCTGTTCAGGCTTTCTATTTCTTCCTGGTTCAGTTGTGGTAGTTTATATGTCTCTAGGAATGCATCCATTTCTTCCAGATTGTCCAATTTGTTGGCGTAGAGTTGCTCATAGTATGTTCTTATAATTGTCTGTATTTCTTTGGTGTTCGTTGTGATCTCTCCTCTTTCATTCATGATTTTATTTATTTGGGTCCTCTCTCTTTTCTTTTTGATAAGTCTGGCCAGGGGTTTATCAATCTTATTAATTCTTTCAAAGAACCAGCTCCTAGTTTCGTTGATTTGTTCTATTGTTTTTTTGGTTTCTATTTCATTGATTTCTGCTCTGATCTTTATGATTTCTCTTCTCCTGCTGGGTTTAGGGTTTCTTTCTTGTTCTTTCTCCAGCTCCTTTAGGTGTAGGGTTAGGTTGTGTACCTGAGACCTTTCTTGTTTCTTGAGAAAGGCTTGTACCGCTATATATTTTCCTCTCAGGACTGCCTTTGTTGTGTCCCACAGATTCTGAACTGTTGTGTTTTCATTATCATTTGTTTCCATAATTTTTTTCAATTCTTCTTTGATTTCCTGGTTGACCCATTCATTCTTTAGAAGGATGCTGTTTAGTCTCCATGTATTTGGGTTCTTTCCAAATTTCCTCTTGTTATTGAGTTCTAGCTTTAGAGCATTGTGGTCTGAAAATATGCAGGGAATGATCCCAATCTTTTGATACCGGTTGAGACCTGATTTAGGACCAAGAATGTGATCTATTCTGGAGAACGTTCCATGTGCACTAGAGAAGAATGTGTATTCTGTTGCTTTGGGATGAAATGTTCTGAATATATCTGTGATGTCCATCTGGTCCAGTGTGTCATTTAAGGCCTTGATTTCCTTGTTGATCTTTTGCTTGGATGATCTGTCCATTTCAGTTAGGGGAGTGTTAAAATCCCCTACTATGATTGTATTCTTGTCGATGTGTTTCTTTGATTTTGTTATTAATTGGTTTATATAGTTGGCTGCTCCCACGTTAGGGGCATAGATATTTAAAATTGTTAGATCTTCTTGTTGGACAGTTCCTTTGAGTATGATATAGTGTCCTTCCTCATCTCTTATTATAATCTTTGGCTTAAAATCTAATTGATCTGATATAAGGATTGCCACTCCTGCTTTCTTCTGATGTCCATTAGCATGGTAAATTCTTTTCCACCCCCTCACTTTAAACCTGGAGGTGTCTTCGGGTGTAAGATGAGTTTCTTGTAGGCAACATATAGATGGTTTTTGTTTTTTTATCCATTCTGATACCCTGTGTCTTTTGATTGGGGCATTTAGCCCATTAACATTCAGGGTAAGTATTGAGAGATATGAATTTAGTGCCATTGTATTGCCTGTAAGGTGACTGTTATTGTATATTGTCTCTGTTTCTTTCTGATCTACTACTTTGAGGGTCTCTCTTTGCTTAGAGGACCCCTTTCAATATTTCCTGTAGAGCTGGTTTGGTATTTGCAAATTCTTTCAGTTTTTGTTTGTCCTGGAAGCTTTTAATCTCTCCTTCTATTTTCAATGATAGCCTAGCTGGATATAGTATTCTTGGCTGCATGTTTTTCTCATTTAGTACTCTGAATATATCATGCCAGCTCTTTCTGGCCTGCCAGGTCTCTGTGGATAAGTCTGCTGCCAATCTAATATTTTTACCATTGTACGTTACAGACTTCTTTTCCCGGGCTGCTTTCAGGATCTTTTCTTTGTCACTAAGACTTGTCAATTTTACTATTAGGTGACGGGGTGTAGACCTATTCTTATTGATTTTGAGGGGGGTTCTCTGAACCTCCTGGATTTTGATGCTTGTTCCCTTTGCCATATTGGGGAAATTCTCTCCAATAATTCTCTCCAATATACCTTCTGCTCCCCTCTCTGTTTCCTCTTCTTCTGGAATCCCAATTATTCTAATGTTGTTTCGTCTTATGGTGTCACTTATCTCTCGAATTCTCCCCTCGTGGTCCAGTAGCTGTTTGTCCCTCTTTTGCTCAGCTTCTTTATTCTCTGTCATTTGGTCTTCTATATCGCTAATTCTTTCTTCTGCCTCATTTATCCTAGCAGTGAGAGCCTCCATTTTTGATTGCACCTCATTAATAGCTTTTTTGATTTCAACTTGGTTAGATTTTAGTTCTTTTATTTCTCCAGAAAGGGCTTTTATATCTCCCGAGAGGGTTGCTTTAATATCTTCCATGCCTTTTTCAAGCCCGGCTAGAACCTTGAGAATCATCATTCTGAACTCTATATCTGACATATTACCAATGTCTGTATTGATTAGGTCCCTAGCCTTTGGTATTGCCTCTTGTTCTTTTTTTTGTTGTGAAGTTTTCCGCCTTGTCATTTTGTCCAGATAAGAGTTTATGAAGGAGCAAGTAAAATACTAAAAGGGTGGCAACAACCCGAGGAAAATATGCTTTAGCCAAATCAGAAGAGATCCTGAATTGTGAGGGGGGAGAAAGGGGATAAAAAGGGGTTCAGAAAGAAAGAAAAAAAAAACTATTAAAAAAAAAGAAAGCCGATAAAAAAAAATATATAAAAAGAGGAAAAAAATATATATATATTAGATAAACTATTTAAAAAACGTTAAAAAAGAAAACGGTAAAAGTTAAAAAAAAATTTAGCAGAAGAAGAGAAAAAGAAAAAAAATTGAAAAAGAAAAAAAAATTAAATTAACTGCAAGGCTAAAAAATCATGGGGAGAAAGCCATGAGTTCCGTGCTTTGCTTTCTTCTCCTCTGGAATTCCGCCGCTCTCCTTGGTAGGTGAACTTGGTCCTGGCTGGGTTTCCCGTAGATCTTCTGGGGGAGGGGCCCGTTGTAGTGATTCTCAAGCGTCTTTGCCCCAGGCGGAGTTGCACCGCCCTTACCCGGGGCCGCGCTGAGTCATCCGCTCGGGTTCGCTTTCGGGAGCTTTTGTTCCCTGAGCGCTTTCCGTAGAGTCCGGAGGACGGGAATAAAGATGGCGGCCTCCCGGTCTCCGGCCCGGAGGAGCCGAGAGCCCGGGGCCCCACTCCTCAGTGCGCCCTCAGAGAACAGTGCCAAATGACTCTCGTCACCCTGGCCTCCGGCCGCGCTCCGAGCTGACCGAGCCTGCGACCGGTTCAAGGCAACCCTGAGCTGAGAGTCACTCCTCGGCTCTGTCTCTGCAGCCGGCTTTCCCGTTCTAATACCGGTAAGTTCTGCGACACTGAGACACCCCCGATCCTTCTGCGACCCTGCGGGAGCTGAGGCCGCGCTGACCCCGCCTGGGCTTCACCCCAGTTAAGCCTCTGGAGCGATGTCCCTCAGCGGAACAGACTTTTAAAAGTCCTGATTTTGCTCCGTTGCTCCGCCGCTCGCCGGGAGCCGGCCCCTCCCCCCGCGGTCTATCTTCCCGTCGCTTTGGATTCACTTCTCCGCCAGTCCTACCTTGCAGAAAGTGGTTGATTTTCTGTTTCTGGAATTGCTGTTCTTCTTCTCTTCAATCTCCCGTTGGATTTGTAGGTGTTTGCAATCTTTAGATAAGCTATTTAGCTGATCTCCCGCTACCCGAAGTAGTCTCAGCCTGCTACTTCTCCGCCATCTTGACTCCTCAACTTTTCCAAGGCTTCTAATCGACTCTTTCTTTCTATTGTGTTTTGAATTCCTAAGAATTCTTTCTTGCTATCTATTACATTTTTATGGCAGGATTTTCCTCCACCTTGTAAAATACCTCCTTCTATCTCCATGAAGATAGTGAGTATAATACTTTACAGTTTTTTTTTAATGTTCTATAATTATATCTTTTTCTCCAAATTTCCCTTTTCTGTTTGTTTGCTTTGGTCTCTACCATGTGCTAGATGGGACCGGGGGCCTCTGTCTCACGGTCTGCACTAAGTGGTTGACTGAAATCTACATGGGGTTGGCTCACTGACTGGGGGTTTCAGAAGATGATGATGGGTCCTATTCTTTGGCTCTTTTGTTGGCAACTCTCAAAACCTGATTTTTTTCACCCGGAGCTAAAAGCAAATCCATTTTTCTTTCCAGAGAATAATTTTTCAAGTTTTATCTGGGAGATACAAGCTTTTATGTCGGCATTCTGAAAGTAAAGTAGAAAAAGGAAGCTGAGGTCTTCTCATTCGGTATGCAGAACTTCTCTGAATTTTCCTTTTTTTTTTTTTTTTCTGAAAGGGAACACACTCTCATTTTCCCTGTGGCTGGTGCCTGCGTCCACGGGCCCTCATATTCTGCTGAGGTAGGCTGGAAGGTGTCACCGGGGTCTGTTGTCTTAAGGATGGCTCTGAACCCTCACTGCCCTGTGAAACTTTCTGTGACAATGAAAGTGTCCTTTCACGCTGCCCAGGAAAGAAACTGTTAGTACATGGAATGTGACCAGCAAAACCGAGTAACTGGGTTTTACGTTTTACTTAAAGCTAAGTAGCCACATGTGGCTAGTGGCCACTCTACCAACTATAGAGCTCTACA
This sequence comes from Lutra lutra, assembly GCF_902655055.1. Lineage (NCBI taxonomy): Eukaryota > Metazoa > Chordata > Mammalia > Carnivora > Mustelidae > Lutra > Lutra lutra. Next base: position 61,778,634 of record NC_062292.1, read on the forward strand.
GACTACAGCGTCTCCTTCCAGAGAATTTTACTTACTTTTAAAAAATATTTTATTTACTTATTTGACAGAGAGAGAGAGATCACAAGTAGGCAGAGAGGCAGGCAGAGAGAAAGGGGGAAGCAGGCTCCCTGCTGAGCAGAGAGCCCGATGCAGGACCCTGAGATCATGACCTGAGCCGAAGGCAGAGGCTTAACCCATTGAGCCACCCAGGCGCCCCTTTCCAGAGAATTTTAAGCATACTTTGAATCTTATCTTCTGAATAAGAAGTACCTAACTCAGAAGTCAGTAGTAACCTCTCCTTCCAGAGCCTTTTCCCGCTTCTGTACAGAAAATCAACTTGCCTTTTGTGGGCCTGTGTTGATCGTTCTCCTCAACATCCAAGCACTTCAACGGATGGGAGAACCCAGAAGCCTGGATAAGAGCACAGATTCAGATGTTTCTCTCCTCCGGGTGTTGAAAAAAGTTCTTTTTGTCATTCTTTGTTCATAGCCTTTCCTCTCACCATCCCCTTAGGGTGGTCTTAGTATGGTTTTGAAGACAACGATGGGAAAACCACGTTGCGCGTTCTCAATTCCTTTCAATCATTTATTTAAATAACTTATTCCTTGTTTTAGTTTCTGCAACATTGTAGATTAGTAAGAAATATCTATTTGGCCGTTCAGTTGACCAAGATACAGTTCTCATATTTATATTTTGTCTTCATCCAGTTTCCAGGCAAACAGCTCTCCAAACCTTCTGAAGTTTCTGATTTGAGAATGATGAAGGTGTCTTTTGTTTTACAATTGTAAATGACTTTTGGACCCCACCCAAGGTTGGGGTGACTGGTTGCCAGAAGGACCCACCAAGTAATTAGAGGGTTGGAACTTCCAGTCCGACCTCAGACCATGCAACCTCCTGACCTTCCGACCTGTCCTCCCAGGAGGGGAGAGGTGCAGGAGGCTGAATCAGGCAATGGCAGTGACTTAGTCATTGACTAGGTACCAGGGCCTCCCTGGGTTGGGAGAGCTGGGTGGGTGGATGCATGGACCTTCACGGGGAGCAGTGGCTGGAGAAGTCTGGAAGCTCCGCACCCTCTCTGGCCAGTGATTCTCATCCTCCAGCGGACCCTTTACTGGAAAATGTCAGTGTTTCCCTGACTTTGAGATCCGCTCTAGCAAACAGAAAGGAGCTAAGAAGGAGGCGGCTAGAACATCTAGTCGGTGGGCGGCAGGTCAGGAGTCCAGGTTGTAGGCTCTGCTGTGGCTTGTCAGCGGCACGTGGGGTGGGTGGTGGGGGTCTTGTGGGCATGAGTCCTCCAGCCGTGGCGAGGGTGGATCTGATGCTCTGTCTGGGTAGAGAGTGTCGGAATTAAGTTCGATTTTCAGCCACACTGCTTGCTGGCTTCCCAGACTTGCGTGGTGGGTTGTGGTGTGGGGACCCCTTCGCCCCCCGTTGCAGCTGGGTCCCAGCTCCCTAGAAGAGCTTCATTTTCACCTGAGTTCAGTGGCGTCTTTGGAATTTCTACATATGTGGGCTACGAGAGGGCAGTCTTGTGAGGGGTGGAGGGGCAGTTTGGGAGCTTGTCCCAAAGCTGAGTGTGCATGGCAAGCATAGGTTTCTAAAAAAGACACGTGTTTCTTGGGGGTTACTGCAAAGTTCGTGCCCATGGAGGTCATGGTGGGGTTAAGGTGATCTCTAGGCTACACCCTCCACACTCCTATGATTAATTGTTATTTTAGTATTTTTTCAAATTTCTGGATGCTGTGCGTTGTGGAATAGAAACCACCATGTGTTGGGAATGCAAAAATTATAAAATTAAATAGAAATGTTGGAGTAAGGGTTAATTTCTTTAGATGACACTCTTGTGGAGCGTGCTTGTGTGTGCACGCACGTGTGTGTTTTTGCGTGTATACCAGCGTATTTCTTACCGTTGGTCATATTCAGAAAAGCTTTAAAGCTACTGGGTTTAGTCAACTTTACAAAGTGTGAAGATTCATATTTATATCAATTATATTTTTGGTCCATATTTTGCTATTGATTTGACTTTAGGGCATGGAACGTCGCAAATGCAACGTCTAACTGTTCATTGCTAAGAAAGATGTATACATAATATTCCCCAAATTTCCTTCGGTCTTTACTCTTTCTTGTTCTGTTTCCCCAGGGGAACACGAGACTAGGCAAGGTAGGTGAGCCCAACAGAAAATTTTGAGAGCAGCTGAGAGCCTGGCCAGAGTAGAAGCTATTTTTATATTCTTGGGTATTCATTCTAACATATATATATATATATATATATATATATATATGTTTTAATACACTAGCAAAGTATGTGTATCTATATATATATTTTACCTCTTTTTATGCATTAGTAGCATAGCATACATATTGTTCTGAACTCTGTTCATTTTATTTACCTATATATGTTTAAGAATATTTTATATCAGTAAATAGTACTGCTTCATACTTATATTTATACTTATATTTATTCATATTTATTTTAATGTAAGCTTTACACCCAGTCTGCGGCCTGAATTCACGACCCTGAGATGAAGAGTCCTGTGTTCACCCGACTGAGCCAGCCAGGTACCCCAATATTGCTTCATTTTTTAATGGCTACATAATGTTTCATTATCAGGGGTAAACCATAACTAGTTTAAGTGGTCACCTATTGGTAGATATTTGAGTTGTGTAATTTTCTCATAACAGCTGAAAGTTGAATAGTTTTTATACATATGTTTTGCATATGTATTTTTTTTGGTGGGATAAATTTCTAAATTTGGAATTACTGGGTCAAAAAGCTAATTTTAATATGGATAGATACTGCCATAATCTATTGTCTTCCATGGAAGTTATATCAATTTTTAATTTCACCATCAATATTTGAGAATTTCTATTTTCCTCCCTCTCTTACTACCTCAGTAACATAAATCTTTACAATCTTGGCCAAACTGATGGGTCAAAAAATGATATCTTAGTGTAAACCTAATTTATAGTTTTCATATAATGAATGGACTGAGTATTACAGCTTGGATTTAACCCATTTGCATTTCTTTTTAGTTGAATTCCTTAATATCCTTTGCTCATTTTCGTTTAGATTGTTATTGATTTGTGGGAGGTTTTTATATTTTGAGAAATTAATCCTTTGTGATCTAATTTGAAAATACTTTTTCCAGATTTTCATTTGTCTTTGGTTTTACTTGTGGTATTTTTTGGGCATACAGAAAAGTTTTACATAGTCATATTTATCAATATTTTATTTTAGGAGTTATTAGGGATTTTAGAAGAGTCTAAAAGGCTCTCATAAGGAGATTGTAAAGCATTGTTCCCATTTTCTCTTAAAACATTTTTTTTTCGATTTGTTATCCTGATATGTATTTGAGATACGGATCCAACTTAATTTTTTCCCAAATAGATAGTTCTAGATTTGTATGTGTGTAATAAAACAATCTCAAACCAGGTAAAACAAATATTTTTAAAACTACAAGGAGAAATGTACAATCTTGGGCAGGGATTTTTAACAGATTTCTCTTAGCAACTGATAGATCAGATATTTAAAAAGCCTAATAAAATGGATTAATTTCTAGCAAGACTGATCAAAAGAAAAGGAAGAAGTTACAAATAATCACTGTGTGGGATTTTAAAACGTGCTATCAATATAGATTATGTAGCAACTAAAATGGTAAGGGGATCTTATGAATAAATTTGCCAATAATGAAGTAACAAATTTTTAGTAAATCAAATTTACTAAAGTGGCCACAGAGTGAAACTGAGAATGTGCCAGGTTCTATAACTGTCAAAAAAATTGAATCTGTAATTAAGCACTTTTCCACAAAACACAAAATTCAAGTTCAGAATTTTTTACTGTTGTGTTTCTGCATAACATTTAAAAAACAAAGAACACCAGTCTCCTACATACTCTTCCATAGAATTAGGAAAAAAAAATGGAACATTTTATAGCCACTGTAACCTTGATATCAATAATCTACAAAGGTATTATGTGAAATAAAATAGATAGGCCTGCCTCTTTTATCAGTGTAGATGTAAAAATCCTCAACAACTTTACGGTTAACAAACCAAATCCTTCAGTGGATTAAAAGGGTACACATTATGAATTAGTGGAGTTTATTTCACTACTGCAAGGTTCATATAATATTCAAATATTAATATACTTTGATATAAAGGAGAAAAATGATAGTGTTAACTGAATAGGTATAGTAAAGGCACGTAATAGAAGCCAACATGCATTCACGGTACAAACTATTTATAAACTAGGAATGCCAAGAGAGTATTTTTTTTAAGATTATTTACTTATTTGACAGAGATCACAAGTAGGCAGAGAGGCAGGCAGAAAGAGAGAGGGGGAAGCAGGCTCGCCACGGAGCAGAGAGCCCAATGTGGGGCTCTAACCCAGGACCCCTGAATCATGACCCGAGCCAAAGGCAGAGGCTTCAACCCACTGAGTCACCCAGGTGCCCCCTGAGAGAGAGTATTCTTAATCTGGCAAAAATTGTCTGTAAAAACTTACAAATAACTAATGGTATACTATGTGTTGGCTAATTGAATTTAAATAATATATAAAAAAAGAAAAAACTTACAAATAACACGATTCTTTTTCTTTCCCCCACAAACATGATTCTTAATGGCAAGTGTTGAAAATTTTCACTTGAGATCAGGAACAAGACATAGATCCTAGTATCCAGACTTATATTCTGCTTTTTGCTATAAGTTCTATACAGTGGCATGAGAAAAGAAAAAAAAAGGGTGAATATTGGATGAAAAAAATAAACCTGTCATTGTTTATAAATAGTATGTATATATAGTAATTGCCAAAGAATTCACAGATAAATTATTAGAATTGATAGGTGAATTTGGCAAGTAGAAGCTCAAAGAACAAAAACTGAATATATTTCCATAATCAATTGTTTTTTTTTTTTTTTAAAGATTTTATTTATTTATTTGTCAAGGACAGAGGGAGAGAGAGCGAGCGAGCACAGGCAGACAGAGAGGCAGGCAGAGGCAGAGGGAGAAGCAGGTTCCCTGCCGAGCAAGGAGCCCGATGTGGGACTCGATCCCAGGACACTGGGATCATGACCTGAGCCGAAGGCAGCCGCTTAACCAACTGAGCCACCCAGGCATCCCTCCATAATCAATTGTAAACAGAAATGAAAATATTTTAAAAGTTACCATGTATAATATTTAAAGTTTTAATATTTTGATATCATCAAAAATCATTTCGATGTCATCAGATACAAAAAACTAATTAACAAGTCTAGCCAAATATGTCTGAGATCCCTATACAGAACATTTTAAATCCTAGTTAATGGAAATTTAGAAAGATTGTAATAGAGATGTGTACCATGCTTTCCGATTGGAAGATCTAATACTTGGAGAGGTCCACTCCTTCTCTTCTGATCTATACAATCAGTACAATCCCAATAGGATATTTTAAGGAACTGCACGACCTGATTCCAAAATCTACCTGGATTTACAAAGGATCAATGAGACAAAACAATCTTGAAGAGAAAGGGGGATTCGCTTTACCTTACATCAAATTGGTTAAACTAATTTATACAATATAGCAGTACTGCAAGGACAACCAAACAGAAAAACAGATGAAACAGTACACCTGGGCAAGTAGATGTGAAATCTCAGTTTATGAGAGTTGGCCCCCCAGAACGCTAGTGAAAGGATTATCCTTTGCATTTGTAAGCTGAGATGCTTACCTATTTATGTGGGAAAGTCATGAAAATCTACTCACTACCATTATTCCAGGTAGACTGTGCTCCTGAATGTGAAAAACAAAGCAATAAAGTTACTAGAAGATGAAATAGGAACATAACCTTCCGACACTTAGTGTAGGGAAAGCTACTTTAAACAGGTTACAACATCTATTCCAGAAACCAATGTTGCACTGTATGTTAACTAACAAAATTAAAAACAAAACAAACAAAACAGAAAATTAAAAACAAACAAAACTGGTTACAACAAGGGCTAATCACAAAGGAAGAGATGGGTCAATTTGACTATATTAAAATTAAGAAGTTCTATTTATCTAAGAAATGTTAAGAAATTAAAAAGGCAAGCTACTCAATGGGAGAAGATATTTGCAACACAGAAAAGGTATTTTAAGGGATGCCTGGGTGGCTCAGTGGGTTAAGCCTCTGCCTCGGGCTCAGGTTCTGATCTCCGGGACCTGGGATGGAGCCCTGCATCATCTCGTCATCTCGTGGGCTCTCTGCTCAGCGGGGAGCCTGCTTCCTCTCTCTCTCTGCCTGCCTCTCGGCCTACTTGTGATCACTCTCTCTGTCAAATAAATAAATAAAAAGGTCTTAAAAAAAAAAGCTATTTTAAGAAAATATTTTAAAAACCCCTACAAAAGAATGAAAAAGAATGAAAAAATGGCCAAGGAACTTAAACTGACATGTCACCAAATAAAATATCTAAACAGTTAGTACACATGAATATATGCTCAATCTTATTACTAATTGGGGACTAGAAAAGTAAAACTGCAATATGATACTGCTTCTAGAATGTCTGTAATTTAAAATACACACAGCACCAAGTGCACTGAGGATGTGGGGAAATTGGAACCCTTATCCTTTTTTGGTGGGGGTGTCAGTTAGTACACATACTTTGGAAAGCATCATTCACTAAAGCAAAGTGTGCACACACTTTAAGATCTGGCAATTTTACGTATATACTTAACATAACGTATGCAAATGTGTATCGGCAGATGTACGAGAATGTTCATATCTGCCTATACAGCAGAGCCCCACACTGAAAACTATCCAAATGTCCAGACAATAGAATGGGTACGTATATCGGTATTTGCACACATTGGAATGTTATGTGGTCATAAAAATTCATGCACTACCACTGTGTACAACACCACGCCAGTCTCCTAAGGATAAAGTTGATGAAAGGCATCAGATATATAGAATGCCATTTGTAAGAAGTTGAAACTGAAAATCTTAATTATACTAGAATATTCATTTAAAAATTATAAGAAAAATGAGAAGATGCGGTGACCATAAAAGTAAGGATAATTGTTATCTTTAGTGGAGAGAAAGGGAGTTATGATGTAAAGGGGCACACAAGGGCTTTGGGCTCCTGAATCCTATTTCTTGTCCTGGGTGATGGTCACACAGTGTTGACTCCGTATAATTCAGGGGCGCCTGCATGGTGCACTCTGTTAAGTGTCCAGTGCTTGGTTTCTGCTCAGGTCGTGGTCTCAGGGTTGTGAGATCGAGCCCCATGTCAGCTTCTGTGCTCAGTGCAGTCTAAGACTCTCTTTCCCTCTCTTTCCGCCCCTCCCCTCTTCAAATAAATAAAAAAATCTAAAACAGACAAAAAAAAACCAACAAAAAACCCCAACCCAGACGTAACAATTCATTAGGTCACGCATTTGAGTTTTGTGTGTTTCATGGAAATGTAATATATTTAATGGTAAAAATATATAAAAGAGGAAAGCATTTTACATCCTCTTTTATGTGTTACATAGTAACTAAGTCGTGTATGCAACCAAAATAAAATCTCATGAAATAATACCTTTACTGTGTGTGATACACTCTGATATATTTGATTCTCTTCTATTCTCTTCCATCTCATTCCATTAAAGAAAAAAAGGCTGGGGGCGCCTGGGTGGCTCAGTGGGTTAAAGCCTCTGCCTTCGGCTCAGGTCATAATCTTAGGGTCCTGGGATTGAGCCCCGCATCGGGTTCTCTGCTCAGCAGAGAGCCTGCTTCCCTCTCCCTCTCTCTCTGCCTGCCTCTCTGCCTACTTGTGATCTCTGTCAAATAAATAAATAAAATCTTTAAAAAAAACAAGAAAAAGAAAAAGAAAAAAAGGCTGGCCATAAACCACACTAAACCGATTTAATGATTTACAGTTTGAAAAATAGTTGTCTTGGGGCACCTGGGTAGCTCAGTTGGTTAAGCATCTGCCTTTGGCTCAGGTCATGATTCTAGGGTCCTGGGACTGAGCCCCACATCTCACTCCTTGCTCAGTGGGGAGCCTGCTTCTCCCTGTCCCTCTCCCCCTGCTTATTCTCTCTCTCTCTCTGTGTCAAATAAATAAATTTTAAAAATCTTTAAAAAAGAGAAGAGAAGAAAAACGTTCGTCTAGGCATTAAACATCTCTCGAATTTTTGGTATAGCGATTGGGAATTCCACTTTGGGATCATAAGTGACCCATCTGTCTCTAGCAGCGTTGCTCATTGTCAGCACCATTGGCATTTTGGGCTGGATAATGCTTTGTTGTGGATGGCTGTCTTGTATGTTGGTGGACACTTAGCACAGTCCCTTGTCTCTACATTCCGGATGCCAGTAGCACCCGCGCACCTCCAGGTGTGACACTCTCGAAGGTAGAATTTCCTCGGTGGAGAACCACTACTCTAGAGGCTCTTTAACTTTTTAAACTTGGCTTTGTCTTTATGAAGAATCCTTGTTAACACTTCTCAGCATCACCGGGATATTCTGTCTGAGAAGTGGGCCTAGAATCTGCCTTTTTAACAAAGATCCCACATAATTCTGATTCAGGGGTTTCTAAAGATCATACTTCAAGAATCTTCATCCCCAGATGACTGCAGTCTTGAATGAAAATTCTCCTGGAGCTATTAGAATGCTCTCCAGAGAGACTGATTTCCCAGGGACAGGTCAGTGCCTTGGAATGTAATACGTATCCGCTGGTAAGAAAGCACACACACCATCCCAGACCTTTTACTGGGGCAAATCTGGGACAAAGATAAGGAAATCCCAGCAGCAGGAGCTGTTCTTTGTGTCACTGTTCTGTGATGTTTGCAGCTCTCGGGGCAGGGCCGTGGGACTGGAGAAACTGAGTCTGGCCTTCCCAAGTCCATGAATTTCCTGAAGCTCACACGGAGGAAAGGGACAGAATTCCCCAGTAAAGACACAGCCGTGGCATTGCCAGTTACCTCATACCTGACAGAGAAACTGAAATGCCTCCCCATACTTCAGATTTTTTTTCCATCCCAGTTAATTGTTCTTCCTAAATTGAATGATCTATTTTTGGAACTAAAAGAGATGCCGTGTAGAGAGAAAGGAACTGACAAAGCCGAAGGCAGAGAAGGGAGGTAGTCAGAGGAGACGCGGGAGTGAGATCGGGACCCTGTCTGCATCTGTCTTCCCCAAAGTAAGCAGATCAAATGAAGAGGAAGGCCATCCTCTTCCTGGGAGCAGGGGGCTGAGACGGGAGGGGCTGGAAGTTTTGCTTCAAAAATGAGGAACGTGTGAAATGGGACACTGTAACATTCTGGGATGAGCTGTGACCTGGAGGCCTCGGCCTTGCAAAGCCATTGGCTTGTGCCTTAAAGCTGAAGGGTGGGGGGCACATTCTTCTCACTGAATCAGAAGATGAAAAAACCTGCTCCTTTGCCAGATTTCTGACTAGAAGTTTCCTGGGAAAGCACTATGGCCTTAGTCCTGAAAATGTGCAACTGCGTCATGGATGTGATTTCGAGACCAGCCAGGTCTTCTGGAACATTCCGTCCACACGCACACCGGATGAGGCGCCTAGGCTCACAGGTGTGGGCAGTTCTCACACACGTGGACCTTAAAGTGACGTTCACCTTTGCCAACCTTTTCGCTCTCATAAGAAATGCATTTGAAAAGAGAGTCAGCAGGTAGTGTACCTAAGTATTTGTGTAGATCTCGGCATCTCACGCGTTGCTGCTTCTTGAAATATCTGTTTTCTGTTAACTCCACTGAGTTCTTCTGATCCTCCTTCAGACAGAACATCGTGCTCGAAGCTTTGGAGCACGCCTCCACTAGCCATTTCTGCAGCTTCTCCTCTCCAGGCATTCCCACTGTAGTTACATCTTCGAAAGACTCTATTTTATGCTTTTAAATGTTTAGCACAACTACAAAGCTGAACACACATCATTTTCTTCAAAACACATAAACATTTTGGCCTGCAAAAGAGACGACTCCAAAGACAGCCAGCTCGACTTTAAAATGCATGAGGAAAGGAGAGACTTTTCAGACTCCCATAAGATCCTGCCATTCTTTTCACCCCTTAATGGATATTTTAACCATACATGTGGTTCCCTCCTGAAATGATTCAGGTACTTCGCTTCAGGAAGGAAGGGGCTGCCGACCCCTGGCTACACTTGCCTTGTCCTGCCATGAGGTGTCAGAAGAGGAACTGCTTGGCTGACCGTGGCATCAGTTTTTCCCATTCTCTTGCCATTTCCGTCCAAGCATCCAGTGGGTAGTGCCTCTCTATTTTTCTGTATGTCTGAGCATTGGATTTCCATCCACTTTAACAGGAGACACTAACATTGGGGATGGGGGGTGGAGAATGGAGTGTGGGGAGAGAAGGGAACGATAGAGGCAGTGATAGCATTCAACCAAATAGGCTATGCAGATCCCTCCATGCCAGCTTATAACACAACAGTTGTAGGACTGAAGGATCCTCACTTTCTTCCTCACGTTTGTAAATGTACAGGCTGAACAAGTAAGCCTCCATTTGATTCTAGATAGCTTCTAATGGAGATGGGGTCCCACAGTGCAGGGACCAAAAGCCTGGGCTCTGCAGCTGGCGTGCCTGGGTTTAGATTTTGGCTTCATCTGGAATGGTACAACCTTGGGAAACTGAGTGACCTTGAGTCAATGACAACCTCTTTATGCATATTTACTCATCTGTAAAATCAGAATAATAGTAGTAGGTGTCACTAGGCTATTGTGAGGATGAAATGTGTGGTTGGATGTAAAAATAGTTAGAATGGTTCCTGTCTATGAGGAAAAATAGAAGTTACGATGGTTGGTGTTACCGGTATTAGTATTATTTCTTTTGTACATTCCAAGTCACTGACAATGATGGGGTAGATTGGATTCTAGCAAATTCTGGAGAGAACTATCCACAGTCAGGGAGGAGTGCTGTCCCTCTCCACAGGTACTGAGATAGCTCACACTCTGAGTAACCCTGTCAGATCCTTCCAGAACGTCTCTGAATTTTACATGTCCAGAATGATTCTGGGGAGTATTTTAAAGAGTACTCATCTGGATCTAAAGGTGGACAATTTTTTTTGGAATTGACCCTTGACATTCTCTTTGAGGTTTTTTTTTTTTTTCTTTTTCTTTCTGAGGAGTCTTGTAGGATTAAAAATGGAAATATTTCTGGTTATTTGAATATGGTTCTGGTGTGGCTCCTTATTCACTCCCGTTACCATATTTTTGGAGAGGAGTTCAATGTTATTTTTAGCACTTTGGTTGTCAGATCTACCATTAATTTAATGACCCACTTAATCCTGTTCTTCTGGGTCTATAGGTGGTTCTGGTGGCTATATTTCTCCTGTTTTTACACCATTTTTGTTTTAGATGTGGGGAACATTTACACTGAAACTCTCTCTGCCGCCTAGCCTCCCCTCAAAATCTGGCCCAGGGAACTTGATGGAGTATTCTCTACAGGTGAGCAGAAGAATGAAAAGGTGGTCTTTATTCACTGAAAATATATTTATTTGTTGAATATTTACCAAGCCCCTATCACATGTGTAAGTTACTGTGTTTGCCATTGATCATAGAATGTTCAAGAAGGACCTGCCTTCCTGGGTATATTTCGGTGTGGAAAATACAGGGGAGATATGAGTTGCTCTGTGTGTCATGAAGATGTGAGAGTGAATCTGAGTGGTCAAAGATGTTTTCTTGAAGAAGTAACATCAAGCTGAGATTTGAAGGATGAGTAGGAGTTTATGATATGGGGTGGGGGAAGAGAAGAAAGAGGCAGAAGGCCTCTTGTTGGCCCTGAGCATGGCCAGAACACAGTGCAGGTAATGACATGAAGGAAGGTGCGTGTAGAGAGAAGGGGTCTTGGATGTGAGACAGCGGGGAGGAAGGCAGAGACAAGCCAGGAAAGACCTCAAGGCCATGGTGAGGAATTTGATCTTTAGCCGAAAAACAACGGAAAATCACGAAAGAGAGTGACATGATCAGAATTATGTTCTTAAACACAATGGCTAACTTGTGGAAGAACGAGAGTTTTGGACTTTGGGAAAACATTGAGTAGACCACTAGTTTGAAGGAATTTTGAACAGTGGCCTTGGCTGCCTAGAAATGGATGGAATTGAGAAGCATTTAGGAGGTGAAACTGCAGAGGCATCGGTGATAAGAATATAGAAAAGGAGATTGCATGATTGACAATAAACTGGATTTCTGGCAGCCACAGCCACAAAAATAAGGTTTACTGCAAGAGAACACAGTTGGGTGAAATAGGGACAATGTGGGCTCAGTTCTGAACTGTTAAATTTATGAAGCCCTAACAGTGGTGTTTTGTAAGTGATTAGCCACTGGCTCTCCAAAAAGAAGAAGAAAAAAATCCCCTGAATTTGTAGCATCTGCCAATTTCCATACTGAAAAAGTTCTCATTGTGATGGATTTCAGCCTAGCAACGTGATGGCCCTGAACGTGGAGTTGTGAAGAGAGGCTGACAATGGGCTCTCATGAGCCAGTGGTACCCGGCTCCAGCACATCAATGACGGGGAGACATTTAGAAGGAAATGTCAAGAGGTAGATGGCGTGTAATTGTTGGGTTTACAGGAGGGGTCCAGGCTTGATTCGGAATCATCAGTGTACATATGAGAATGCTATGGATAAGTCTGCCATGAGAGGAAATAACCGAGCACCGAAACTCGACAACCCCAAATCTCGGTGTTCATTCCAGGCGACCAAGAAGGAAAGAGTAATCCCCAGAGGGTGTACTGTCCCTTGAGCCATGAAAAGTCAGACTTTTGAGAAGATGATTCGGTCAACAATTACATGCTTCTAATAGGCCCCGTAAGGTGAGGACTGAAAATATTCCACTGGGTTAGTGACAAAAGTCCTTAGTGACTTTAATGAGAGCACTCTTCATGGAGTGCTCAGGGCGGAAGTCACACAGGAATGGTTTGAAAACAAATTTGAGACCATCTTATTGAATTCTTTATAGTCAAAAGTATATTTGTTTGGGGTAGTCCCCCAAATTGCAAGAACATATGGACTGGGTCTTCTTGGATGGCTCTCATGGCTGGAGGACATGATGACCAAACAATAGTAGGGATGGTATAAAAGGGTTCACAACTTAGATAAGGGATTGAACCATGTGAGGAGAGAGAGACCGAGACAGGGAGAGAGAACAAGAGAACGTGTGTGTGCGTGCCTTTGTGTCATGTTCCTGTCCCAGCTCATTTTGTGGCCTGGCCACTTTTCCTTGCCTTGAGTAATGGGACACCCCTTAAGGAAAGGACATTCCTGTTCGCTAAACTTGCTTCGGGTCACTGCTGTTTCTTGAAATTAAACAGTCCCTGACAGGTAGTATCAAGGATCAGACCCGGACGGAGCCTTCCGAGCTGATGGGTCTCCTGGGTTGTAGCTAGAAGGACATCACAAGATGAGGTGAAGTTGACCCAAAGGCTGGGGGAAATTTGGAATCCAAGGATCAGGCCAAGAAGAAATCTAAGAATTTTGCAAACAGGGTCAGTAGCAGAGATAGATCTTCTGGATAAACAAGCCCTCTTGAGCTGAAAACGTTTTTGTACCAGGACAAGCTTCAGTAAGGAGAATTAAAACAAAAACAACCCCTCAGTCTGCAGGTCTCCACGACACTGCTCTTTGCTGCCTCTCCGTTCTTAGCGACTGTCCTTCCTCTGCGTCTCCTTGCTTCTCCTGCTCTGAAATGCAACCCACGTCAAGAACATACTGTCGCCTCCTTTTCTTTTCCTTCTCTTCTCTTCTCCACTTTCATACTCTCATGTGCTCCCATGGCTCCCATATGGACCTTTATGTCTTCAGTCTGAATCCCCATCCCAAACATTGTACCGACTTTATAATGGCTTTCCAGCTGTCTCTACTGGGATGGCCCAGGGGTCCTTCACAGTCAGGATGACACAAGGTGGGTCAGAATGCGTACTTTATGGACTCTGGGTGTCTGGGCTAGGTTTGTACCAGCTTTACGAAAAGTAAACTTTACGGAAAGTTATGTAACCTCTAAGTCTCCATCTCCAGACCTGTGAATGGGGATGATAACAGGACGAGTATCAGAGTGCTTCCAGAAAGAAGCCTATGGCAGTAGATTTGCTTCACGGCTGCGTGAGTTGTGACCATGAGCTAAGTCAGATTGTGTCTCATCATGGCTGTTACCATCTTCACCTTTATGTTTGTTATTCAGTGTGCTCTCCCTGGTTGGTTATTTCTTTCGATAACTTCTCCCACCTTTGATAAGTGTATATGAACATCTTGGGAATCCAGTCCAACTCTGTCACTAATGGCTGTGTGACCTTGAGTGGATTACTTAAACTCCCTGGGACTTATATTTTACCTTTGTGGGATGCCTGGGTAGCTCAGTGGGTTGAGCCTCTGCCTTTGGCTCAGGTCATTATCTCAGAGTCCTGGGATCAAGCCCCGAATCGGGGGCGGGGTGGGGTCCCTGCTCAGTGGGGAGCCTGCTTCCCCCCACCCCCGCCTGCCTCTCTGCCTACCTGTAATCTGTCTCTCTCTGTCAAATAAATAAATAAAATATTAAAAAAAATTTACCTTTGTGATACTAGATTATACCAGATGAACTCTGAGTGAGGGCTTTCTTAGGGCCCAAACATTTGATTTGATCTCTCTCAAGGTGTGAAATTCTTGGTCATCTTTGGTATTTTCCCCTCTCTCTCACCTCCTGAACCCAATTAGATTCCAAATTCTTGGCAGTTTTGCCTCCACAACCTCTCTCTACCCACCTCCTCTCCACCCTGCCTCCAGCTCTCCATCTCTGCACTCTGACACTTTATCGTAAAGCTCTTGTGACTGCTTATTAGGCTCTTGCAGTGGGTCCCATCAGGTCTGGGACCATTAAAGCAGCTCCCCAGCCAGTCTTCCTGCTCCCTTGTCATTTCTTTTTTTAGTGCACTTTATACATCACCTATTAAACTCTCCACATCTGTACTTAATTTTTATTCTCATGCTATGTCCTTCTTTTAAGGCTAATTCAAGTAATAGTCTGCTCTTTAATATCAGCTTTTGATCATCTCTTCTTGTGAAATTTATTATTCATGCTAATAAACACTGTCATCGCACAATTCCTCTTAAATACTAAGCTTATAAAAAGTCCTGTTTTTTTTTTTTTAAGGCTCCACGCCCAGTCTGGAGCCCAACATGGGGCCCCAACTCATGACCCTGAGATCAAGACCCGAGCTGAGGTCAAGAGTTGGATGCTTAGCCGACTGAGCCACCCAGGCACCCCAAAAATCCGGGTCTTTTAATCAGGGTAGTTGATGTATATAGAATTACAGATTTAAACTGCTTCTAGGGTTTATTTTTCTTTCTTTCCTTTGCTTTTTTTTTTTTTTTTTTGAGAAAGACGATTTTCCATACACAAAGGAGCTGAACAGACCTGGCAGTCAGTTTTTTTGCAAAGACAGCTAGCTAAAATTTGTCATTTGGGGGCCTGGTATTTTTTTCAACACATAGACACAGCCATTGTCTTCTTATTGCTTTATTTGCCCATGAATTTTGGATGCATTTCACAGGCATATCTGTTGTATTTTCCCATAAGGTCAATGCATCCATAATCAATAAATTAAGGGACAATTATCAACATGTCATCTTCAAATAATCTGCTGATTCTGTGTTATGGTGTCACTTAAATATCTGAGTTGTAGTTCTGGAGACTACTTACTTGTTTTCTCTTTGACCAAGAGATTGGTCTCCTAAAAGTAATTTAAGTGGAGTCAAAATCCAATTAACTTAGCAATTCCATGAACCGTAACATCATTTTAGCAAATGATTCGAGTTAGAGTATTAGAAAACCCAAGTCATTGCTTGCTCTCTTCAACAGTAGAGAGAGAGGGATGAAACAAAGAGGAGGGAGGGGTGAAAGTGGTTCTAAGCATCTATTCTTCCAGTTATTAGACCGAGTATTGGATAAGACAGCTGGAGACTGATACAGTCTTTAGATGTCATATGATTTCCCTGCATCTGTTTCTGTCTCTAAAAGGGGAGAACAGGAATAGATTACATGCCCATGTGACTTAGGTGAGCTTTAAAGACACCTCATTTTGCAAAGTGAGAAAAACGTTGACTTCTTAATATGTTATGTTGTGTCTGATATCAGGACACATTTTAGGATAAAATCTATTTTTCTATCATTATATTGTTAGTGCAATGCCAGATCCTTACAGCTCGTCTTTTCATCTTGGTTTTGCCACAGAAGGAGCAAGTGTACTTGGCCTGCTGGCTTATCTCAATCTTCTTCACCATTTTCCTGAGGGAGGCACCATAATGGGTCCTGTATTTGCCCACAGTTTCAACCTTCTTACCTTCTTTGTGAGTTACTTGTTAACTTGCATAATTGTGTCAGCCATATCTTGGACCAGTAAGCCATTTAGAAATGCATCTTCAAACATTTGAATCCAGATCCTTATTTATGTGTGTGTGTGTGTGTGTGTGTGTGTGTGTACATGAATATAAGTATAGATAGGTTGTTCATTCACATTTGTATTCATATATATATGTATATATATATATATGTATATATATATATATATATATATATATATATAGAGAGAGAGAGAGAGAGAGAGAGAGAGAGAGAGAGAGAGGGGCAATGCTCATTGGCAGGACTTTCTTTCTTTTTTTTTTTTTTTTCCCAACCTGCCAAAATGCCTGTCCAGGAATAAAAACACTTTTTAAATGAAGTGCTCCACATCACTCGGCATCAGGGAAATACAAATCAAAACCACAATGAGATACCACCTCACACCAGTCAGAATGGCTAAAATTAACAAGTCAGGAAACGACAGATGCTGCTGAGGATGCAGAGAAAGGGGAACCCTCCTACTCTGTTGGTGGGAATGCAAGCTGGTGCAACCACTCTGGAAAACAGCATGGAGGTTCCTCAAAATGTTGAAAATAGAACTACCCTATGACCCAGCAATTGCACTGCTGGGTATTTACCCTAAAGATACAAACGTAGTGATCCGAAGGGGCACGTGCACCCGAATGTTTATAGCAGCAATGTCCACAATAGCCAAACTATGGAAAGAACCTAGATGTCCATCAACAGATGAATGGATAAAGAAGATGTGGTATATATATATATATATAATGGAATATTATGCAGCCATCAACAGAAATGAAATCTTGCCATTTGCAATGATGTGGATGGAACTAGAGGGTATCATGCTGAGTGAAATAAGTCAGTCAGAGAAAGACAACTATCATATGATCTCCCTGATATGAGGAAGTTGAGAGGCTAATTGGGGGGCTTGGGGGATAGGGAAGGAATAAATGAAACAGGATGGGATTGGGAGGGAGACAAACCATAAGAGACTTTCAAACTCACAAACAAACTGAGGGTTGCTGGAGGGAGGGGGGTAGGGAGAGGGTGCTGGGGTTATGGACATTGGGGAGGCATGTGCTATGATGAGTGCTGTGAAATGTGTAAGCCTGATGAGTCACAGACCTGTATCCCTGGGGCTAATAATATGTTGTATGTTAAGAAAACATTAAAAAATTAAAATAAAAAAACACTTTTTAAATGTATGATCCTGGGTCTTGTATTATTTTTGTTTCATAACTAGAATGCATTTACGGGGCTGTATTACTTTTTTGCACCTAAATTTTTAGGTTTTTTTTTTTTTTTTTGTGAAAATCAAAACTCAATGAACCTTTTTCATATTTTCCTACTCGACTGACTGTGGCAGAATTTTGGCATAATATAGGGATATTTAGGTATTTAAGAAGAAAAAATTCTAAGTTTTACAAGTTTTTTGTTAAGTAAATATTTAGAACAAGAATTTAATTTTGTAGTGAATCAAGCGGTGAGAGGGAACGAATATCTGGGAATAAGCTAGCAGTTTTTTGCTTCATGTGAAAGACACACTCTTGCAGACTTTTGTGTAAAACGTATGTGAGTCATGTGAACCAAACTTTCTTCATCTCATAAAAGCTGAGATCCTATGATAAACAAATGTCCCTAAATGTATGGCAATGTTAAATTTGTGTATCATGACTGGATGATGAGTTATTTCATATTAATACATTTTAATAGTTGAAAATTATCCATTTTGGCACTGAAACTTCAAAAATTAGCCATTTTGTCAGAAATCTTTTGGACAAGGAAGCCTGATTTTAATTAAGCAGAATTTACAGAACAGAGTGGAGCCTTTGTGACATCAGGAAAATCACATTTAATACCCCATATGACAGTGCCTGGGTGGCTCAGTCAGTAAAGCACCCGACTCTTGATTTCGGCTCAGGTCACGATCTGGGGTCTTGGGATCGAGCCCCACATCGGGCTGCCCGGTCAGCAGGGAGTCTGCTTCAGATTCTCTGTCTTCCTCTGCCCCTCCCCCTGCTCATACTCTCGCTTTCTCTCAAATACATAAATAAATGTTTAAAACATAATAATACCCATGTGTGATTGGGATGTGAGAAATTTCACATTCTCTGTACGGGCTTTTGCCTCAGAAGATCTTTGCTGAGAGTAGAAGGTGAGGTAGGGAAGCAGGAAGCAGATGGTGGCAGAAAGGATTGCACAAGCTTTCTCGACCATGTCTGTTTCAGAGACAAGTCTTTCCTTATTTGTTTATTTGCCTATTTAAAATTATTTATTAAATTATTAAATTGTTACATTAAATTAGTTACTAAAATTATTTATTAGAAATTATTTATTTTGAGCACCCATTGAAAAAAAAATGACATGTGGCAGGATGCCGAGGTATTGTGGGACACAAGGGATGGGGGATTAGCAGCTCCCAGAACAAGGTGGTAGGTACAGTACAGACAGGGTCGTCTGCGGACTCTGACATGTTCCGTTTCAGGATGTTGCCTACTATGAAGAATGTGTGACTCAATGAGTAATTTCTGTGTGGAATTACATCAAGGGAGTTTCTGGATAACAGAAACTACAAAGGCTCCCTTGCTAAGAATGACACGATTGTGGTCATGCCCCTTATTGGAGGTCTACGGCGCTTCTTTAAAAGGCCAAGATGAAGTCATGTTTAGGGAGCGTGTGTCCGTGACATGCTCCTCGCTTTTCTTAGCTCCTTGAAATCTCAAGACCATCCTGTAAGCTAGGCATGACGTCTCACTCCCTGCTGGGCACCATCACAGCCCTGTGGAGGCCCCTGTCTCTGGATTAATGCTGCCTGATCTCCTGGGCTGCAGCCCCAGATTCCCTGGAGCTTGATTTCTTACAGCACCTTGGTCCACCTTGCCACACTCTGAGCTCCCATGTGGTCTCTATGGTGACCAGTCCTGTTGCCAGTACTCACACCAGGGAATGAATGGCTCCTTCCCACTAAGTCCAGATCTCACTTCCTCTGGGCACTGCTTGACTCTGTTCAGATACATCCTATAAAGTATGAACAGGGACTTCTGCACACTTCAGTCTGAACATATTTTATATGTTATATGTAGAATATCTATTATAGGCATGTGATATAATTTATTATATAATAGATAAATTTGTATTATTTAAATATATAAATTATGTAGTAGAGTTTATATATAAATTACATACTTTATTATAACTTTGTATATCTATTATAGGCATTTCTAAAGAGATATTTAAGGGCAAATTCATTATTTTGGCTAGCCTCTCTCCACTCTACTCCCCTCAGTTAACTAGAAAAATGACTTTTCCCTTTGTGATTCCTTAATCTCTGATGGCATCACTACCTACCCAGTCACCCAAGCCACCATTCTATCATTTTCTTTGATTACCTTCTCTTCTTCATGGTTCCAATATGTCACTAGAAGCTATACATTTTATCTCTGGAATGTCACATATCAGGACTATTGAAAATACACATGTATTTATGCCATTTCCTTGATTAAAAGTCTTCCTTATTGAGTATAGACTAGAAGAAGGTAAGGTACCTTTCCATAATCCACCTGTAACATTTTTTCTTCATGGTCCGTGGCTAAATGCTACAAACCCTATGCTCTGGCTGTGGGTCTTAGTCACTAATCACTCCTTGTTCTCTGGATCCTTTGTGCCTTTGGACACACTGTTCCCCTTGCCAAGATCATGCCGGTGAAATACTACCCGTCTTTCAGGCTCAAATGTCATTCCTCCATGAAACTTCCCTGGGTCCTACTTTCTTAAGACAAACTGAATTTCTGCCTCCTCAGTTTCCCTGGTAGGTTTGTTCACACCACTGGTATTACATTCATGATGCTTCAAAAAATTAGATATTTATGTGTCGTCCCCATGGACTGGGAGCTCCTTGAAGCTAGACACCATGTTTTACTGACTTATATGTCACCTGATTCAGTTCCTTGTTTAACGTAGCAATAAACAGCAAAGGTAACTCAAAAGAGTAGTTTTATCCTATCATATAAGATGGGGCAGAAGCAGTGAGGATAATGTCATGGATACGTGTTAAACTTACTCCTAATGCAGAAAACACCGAAACTCTATTGCAAAGCACTGACACGATCTTTTCAATCACACTGAACAAACAGACATGTTAGGAGATAATTAGTCTTATTATTCCCTCGCAAGCATTACATTTCTTTTTATTTTATTAAAAGACAGGACACAGGGTCCATTTACGCAGGTGGTTGTCCGCCTACAATAAAATCAAGTGTCATTTCCTCTTTAAGGTCAAACGAACAACTTGAGAGAAACTTACATGATACAAGCACCTGGCACGGTGTGTGGCACTGAGTGGGTGTTGAACGATGACGTGTATGTGGGGAGGAAAGCAAGAGGGGGAAGAAACACAGTAGCCAAAAAACCAGAATAGCAGGTGCTGCTGCCAAAGGAAGATCAATCAGAACCAGAGATGCAACAATTCTGAAATGTCATGTTATTCAATAGGAAAAATCGGGGTGAGTCTCCAAATAACTTGCCAGGACTTCTCTTCTGTAAAGTGAAGTCTGTCTGTAAATGTGTGTATGTCATTGTTTCCAGGCTTCATTCTTCTCATAGAAATGCTGAAAGTTGAAACTGGCTCTGCGTTGACTCTGGTCCAGTGGGTTTTGTAGAATATGCTCGGAGGAAGCCAGGAGTTCCTGGCAGTGGCTTGGGGGAGAGGGCGGGGCGATGGTGGAAGGGACTGGGAAGCAGAGCTGTGACCTCCGTTCTGCGCCACACAACTTCCACTTTTCCCGATTTTATGGAGGTTTCTGCGTCGGAGTTTGAAGAAAAAGTTTCCTAGCTTTAGAAAGCTTTTAAAACCCGTGATCACCTGCTGATGACTAATCCTTTTATTTTTATGGATGGAGAGACAGTGAGACCCAGAAGATTCAAATGATTTCTTCAAATCCAAATAGCTATTCCTGTATTAGCAACTCATTACCTAACTGTGGCTGTTGTTAGTGTCTAATTTGTATCGTGTAGTGTCTAAATGTATAATTTGTGTTGTTGGTGAGTAGGTCTGGGAAGCGATAGCCGTTGAGGGAAACAGATAGCGGTGAGGACCACAGGTTAAAAACTAAGTCAGGACCCTTGTGACAACAAGTTGTGCTTTTCTGGAAAATGGGAAGACCCGTGAGAAGCTTTCTCTCCACTTCTTCCTTCCTTCTGGAATGCTGCTCCTGAACCTATGAATGGCTACCACAGCTTTCCCTTCCCACAATGCTCACAAGGGCTCAAAGGAAATAACACTTTATTATACAGATATATTTTATACATATAACATATATTACAAATATGTGTATTATATGCAGACAGACATGTGTGTATGTGTATATATAATGTATAACATTTTGAAAAGAAGATTGATGTCAATTTTGGATGACCTGTAAAATGTGATTATAGAATTCAGAGAAAATTTTTTGCAGAGAAGATTCAAAAGCTCATCAAACATTGGCCTTAAAGTAGATTGGATTTGTGCAAGCAAGAGATCTTTCCCTTCTCTGATTCCGGGACTCTATGGCTGCTGGAGGACAGGGTGTGGCCGCTAGCACAGTCCCTGGAGGGAGCAGATGGGGGAGGGGCTGGGAGACTTGTTAAGTCCCTTGATCACAAGGGCTTGATCACATGAGGACTCTAGTTTTAGGTGGTAGAGTGATGGAGGGGCGGGGAGGAGAGATGATACAGTTTAGAGGGAAGATAGGAGGTGAGAGGATTCCATTGGACATTAAAAGCCAAACAAAGAGGCATAAAAAGGCTCTATCTGAAATTCAAAATGAATTACAAAACCGAAGTCTAGGATTCAGGCAAATGCAAGAACGTTGGAGGGAAGAGCGAAGGCTGAATTCTCCGGTGGGAAATAGAAGGTGAACAACAGACAGAACAAGTCTGAGGAGACACAAATGGGATAGAATCAAACTTCCTAAAATGTTAAGATGGAAAGACAATGCCAAATGCGATGATATATATGAAGGTAGCAAAGCCAGTAATGTCTCCGTTGAAAATTAAAACAAAGGAATATAAGCCAAGGAAGATATAGCCAAAGACATTCCAGGCAGTTTACCTGGTAATGGCAGAGGGGTAAATAATGTGGTCATTAAAATTGCAAAATTCAGCTCCTCTCTTGTTTTGGGGGGAATTAGAACGAGTTCATGCAGAATAAAGCAATTACCACACATGAGCTCAAGCTAAGGTTTCCTGCCTCCCGATGGCATGCATGGCTTTGTGCCATGAAATCAGAGTAGACTAGACTCAGGCGTGTCATTGGAATTCCAGCAAGTTGCGAACTATATATTCTGGGCAGAATCATGCTTTCTTGACTTCAGGAATGAGTGCACGAAGGCTTAGATTAAGCATGGGGGGGATTCTCAAATTAAAAAGATCAAATTGGAAACAACCACCACAGATGAAAAATGTCTAATTTGTGTGTGTGTGGGCGTGCACGTGTGTGTGCACGTGCACCTGAGCACCATCATGAAATAAACAGTGGAGTGTAGAAAGTAATTTAACCATTTAAAGATACAATTGTTTCATTAATATTTACTTTTACCTGTTTAAATATTCATGAGGCTCTGCCTTCCCTCCTTGTCTAACAGTGTTGCCTTCATGGCCATCTGCACTAGCTCAGCACAAGAAAGTCTCAATTAGCCATTTGGGCGGGCAGAAGGCTCTCAGTCAAGGGGCCCTTGGCCTGCCATGGGCTGAAGACAGATGATGATGTCTGTGGGCAAAGCAAGAGTGAAACTGACTTTCCCTGGACTGGGTTTATAGTGAGCAGAGGTTACAGCATGACAGTCCCCTCCAGAACCCAGAGAGGAAGAGTTTAGAAATCTTTGAATGAATTTGGGCAAGTGAGAAATCTCTGTCTGGGGTGCTCAGTGTTTCATGGGGGTGAGGAGTCAGGATGTGAGCCGGTCCTAGAGTAGAGCCTAGCATCATGCTTCCATCAGCCGCCGTGAGATGACCTGGTTTGTGATCCTTGTTTCACAATCTGTAAAATAGGACTGGAAGGGTCAGCCTCTGAAGGAGGTGCTGGGAAGACGCTTAGACACGTCAGCCCTGCTCGTTGCTGTGGTCTCAGGCTCTCTTCCATAGAACGCAGTGGCTCCGGGGCTCACCGTAATTGTCCGTTCCATGTTCATCTCTCCTCGAAACTGGGAGCTTCTGGGAGAACTCGACTGTGTTGTGTGGGTTGTGGTATTTCAGGAGTCTAGCTGGCTACTAGCCATTAGGCATGGCAACTCTTTTTTCCAAGAACTTGGACTTTGGTATTAGACTTTGGACTTTGATATTAGAACATGGTATTAAAAAGCAGCCGGAGAGTTCTATCCATTGTGTGAGCCTACAGCCATGTGGAGGAGCTCACGTGCGACACAGGAGTGGTGTTGCTTTCCATTATTAAAATCAAATGCTAGCTTCTTTTCTTTTTCATTTCTGCCGGACTATCCTGAAACAGACATGGAGAGTGCTGGGCTGAATGATGGCTCCCCACGCATGCCCATGTCCTAATCCCCAGAACCTGCTGTTGGATATGTTACCTTATGTGGCCAAAGGGATGTTGAGGGCCTGGGCAGGTGAAGGGCCGTGATGAAATGGGGTTATCTGGCTTATTTTGGTCAGCCCAACCTAATCACACGTGTCCCGAAAAATGGAACGGGAAGGCAAAAAAGTGGGTTGGAGAGATGCCACATGGAAAGGATCTGGCTTCCAGTGGTGGCCTTTGAAGATGGAGAAGGAGGCCACAAGGCCAGGAGTGTGAGCAGCCCCTCCAAACCAGGACCTCAGTCCTATAACCCTAAGGAACTCAATTTGGTCACCAAGCAGAATGAGCAGGAGTCCGCCCTAGAGGCTCTGGGAAGGACCAGTACTGCTGACACTTTCATTTTAACCCGGTGAGACTCTACTGGACTTCTGACCTATCCAGGTGTGAGATAATTAATGTGTGTTGTTGGCGTCACCGAGTTTGCAGTAAGTTTTTGACACAGTATCTCTGAGGAGGAGACCGCACCCCTCGTTCAGCTTTCCGACCCTCCAAGGATTTGTAACAAGTTTGGGGCTGTGCTGAGCCCTTCCCCAGCGCTCAGGATGAATTCCAAGTGCACACAAACAGTCCTTTTGTCTCCCTGGAAAGGCCACCCCCCCTCAACCCTGTGCCATTTTAGGCTCCCATTTGGGGTAAGTAGGGGACCAAGATCCAAAGCCCCGAATTTTCATTTGTACTCGAGTTTGGTTCCGCCAACGTCTCCAGAGCTCTGTCATGTACAAAGTGAAATCACCTAGCTGCTGTATCTTTAAAAGCCGGGGAAGTGCACAGAGCCGGCCGGCAGTCAATACCAATTTCCACATGTGGATCAATACCGCGGGATGGCTCTGTAGCGGCCGCCGTGGCTCCACGCGCGCACCCGCGCAGAGGGAGGGCGGCCAGAGGAAGGGAATTGGTTTTAATGATTTCATGGCTCTGAGTATTCCCTCTCTCCCTCTTTTCTTTAAAGGAAATAAATACATAAAATTAGAAACTAAATTTACGAACCTGCCAGTCGGCCTCTGAGCCGGCTCCTTCCCCTAACTGGTCACCCAGCCTGGCACCCAGTCTAGCAACTAGCCTGATTCTGCGTGTGGCGTGGGTGACACGGATGGCAGAAGGACGTGATAACCCAGGCCGCAGGGAAGCCACACTAAACATGCTCTTTATTTACAGCAGGCCTCCCCTCAAGGACTTCGGAGGCAGTTTCCTTAATTTCCAGATCGGAAAGAATGCTGGCCCGCGCGCGGGGACGTGTGTTCGGTGGCCGCGCGCGCGTGGGGTGGGTCACGTGGTGCCAGAGCGTGGTCCCGGGTTCTCCCACCGCAGCCTGACTCGCGAGTTGCGGACCATAGAGGCTCCCTCGTGGGAGGGACGGGGGAGCTATTTTCACCAGCGGAGTCGGAGCTACCAGGAGGCTGCAACAGTGATGGAAACAGCCGGCAATGGCATCCGATGCCATTAGCTTTGCTGGAAGCGTTCCCGGTAGGTCAGGGTCTCGACCATTTGTCCTCCTGGGAGTGGACACAGCTTTGACTCGACAGCGCTTCGGCGAGGCCCCAGCCAGAGCGCACTGCTGACGCCCAGCCCCTTCGCTCGCCTCCCGAGAAGGCTGACCACCCTCCCCTCGGAGCAGGCAAACTCATCATCCGGATGAGCCAAACAAAGGAATAAATATGTCCCCTCTGGGCCCTGACATAATGGGAAGCTTGATCCTCAGTTTGGTAAATGGCGCAGCTACAAGCGTGACCAGCTCAGTCTTCAAGGCAGATCGGATGACTTGCAGGGGTGGCTGTGCCCAACCCCCAGCTGGAGGGCTGCGAGGGTGCGGGAAGGGACTTCTCTCCATAGTAATTACACAAATTCCCCTCTTCATCATCTCTTGTATTCTACTTTACAGGTTCACAAGGCGTCACGGGGACGGACATTGGCTGCTCCACTGCCCCCAGCAGTCCCCAGGGCATTTGATCCCTTTCCTGTGGCAGAGGTTTGGAGCCAGAGTCTCAGGGTTAGGGAAGGTGATCACCGAATAGGGAATCATGGAGCTGGGGACCCCTTACTCCAGCGAGTCCCCTGACCAGTGTCAGGGCGGGCAGAAGCAGGGCAGCAAAGTCTCAGGAACACTTTCACTCTGATGCTGTAGGTTTCCACAAATAGAAGCAGAATCATAGACACGTCACATCTGAGCTGCCCGATTAAAAATAGGCTGGCTCTCCACGTGGACTTGAGCCATCTGCGTCCGGGTTCACTTTGTCCTTCAGCAGGAATCCCACACCCTTACGGGGCTGCCCATTCTCCTGAAGGACGGGCTGGAAGCACTAGCTCAGCAGGGAGAGCCCAGCAAGGCAACACGTTTCTGAAATTCGGACGGCTTTCCTTTAAGAGCCCATAACCCCCCACTGGATTCATCTTCACTAAAACCAGATTTGAGAAAAGCACAAAATGCTGACTAACCATTGAAAAGGTCCCTGTTACTTTGCGGACGGTCTCCCTGCTTCACTCACATTCTCAAACTGCATACGTTCCGTCTTGTTCTTCCTGGTGCTGGCTTTAGGTGCTCCCCCCAAAAACCTCCGAAATCAATTAACAGCAATTTGTTTGATTATGAAACTATAAAAACAGATATAAAAAGTGCCTGTAAACCTCCCAATAAAGCACCCAACAAAACAAATCTTCTGGCTAACAGCTAAATTAAGTGCGTTTTTGTGGTTGTGGTGGTTGTTTGTTTTTTTCATCATGTGACTCACCTGTTAGCCTAATGAGCCATTTTTGTTATAAAATGTTCACCAGAACACAGGTGATTAGCAGCTAGACCCTATCACAGTGCGAGGAAATTCGCTCTTAGAGGTAGGCTCTTGGGGCTAACCAACACCCCCCGCCCCCAGCCAGCTGGAGGAAACTAACGTGGTTCCAAATCACAAGGGGCAAGTTGCCAGGAACTGCTTTTTATGTGAAAAGAGGACAAAAAAGTTAGGTCCACCGTAGACTACCAGATAAAGTCCCCAAAGGGGAATATCCACGACATTTGTCTGAGTAATGTCATTGGGTGACCATCAGATTCAATGGTGTTGCCAAAGGGTATTTATGGGCACCTGTAAATCCCCCAAGAGAGATTCAAATAGGATGTATTATTCTCTGTTTTTCCCTCAAGGAATTTGCTATGATTTTTTTTCACAACTGATAAGGATGGCTGTGTAGTTTAAGGCAGCTATTAAAACATAGTGAAACACCAAACTAATCTTTTTTTTTTTTTTTTTGAGAGAGAGAGAAAGAGACAGAAAGAGCACATGTGAGTGGAGCAGTGAGGCAAGGGGAGGGAGGGCAGAGGGAGAGGGAGAGAATCTGAAGCAGACTCTGGGCTGAGGGCAGAGCCCCAGGTGGGGCTTGAACTCACCATCCTGAGATCAGGACCTGAGCCGAAATCAAGAGTCGGCCACTCAACCGACTGAGCCCTCCAGGTGCCCCCCCCCAAATAATTATTATAAAGAAAGGCCCAGCATGTTTATAGTAGCTTACTTTAAAAATGCCCTTTCCCAGTGGTCTGTGTGCTTTCTTCTACCTGCCTGATGTTTCAGAGAAAGAGCCAGAAGAAAAGTCCACTTGACTACATGTCTCTCAATAGCAGGGCATCAGGGTCCTCAGCAGGCATTGACGGGCAGTCGGTTCCTGTCCTCAGGAAGGAAACGGAGCTGAGGCTGCATGCAGACCTTGTCCCTCCAGGTTTTTTGTGGGATGCCAGTTCTCAGCCCTTTGTCTTTAGGGCCTCAGCATGGCACATTGGATTGGGGGTCACAGTCAAGCTTATATTTTGTTTTGTGTTTTGTTTTCACTCATTCCTTGAAATTTATTGAGTGCCTACTGAATGCACAGTGCCATGTACGTGGCATTTAGTTAATTACATCTTGCATCATTTGGCAGATTGATTCCATAACTACAGAGTAGTTGGCTGGCATTCTGAGTTTACCCCGTTTTCCACGTGACGTGAGTTAGACACCCTACCTCTGTAGGATACTTTGGTTGCTTTCACTGTGTGTTGGAAGTAACAGGAACTAACAGCTGCTTCGAAGTGTGCTGGGTGATTCATGTTCGAGACGAGGTAATTGCGAAGTTCAATTATTTCATTCCCAAAATGCCGATTTGAGATAGGTGGAAGTGAAATTTGTTTTTAATTTATATTGCAATAGTTAGTTACAGGTTCCTCCAGATATTTTCTTTATTTATTTATCACTGTTCTCTAATTTACTGACTGCTAGTTGGATGCCTGGGTTTCAAGACCAAAGTCATTAACTTGGATTTATTGGCCAAACTTGAGTTCTTCCCTGAAAGAATTTTAGTGGCAATGCAGAGGTAAAAATCAGAAAGGTGGATCAGCACGTTTGAGTAAGAGCTTTCAAGGGAATTGAACTGAATTGGGGTCTGAGCTTGAACTTGGCCTGCTGGGTCTAGTACATGTTATAGAGTGCTACAGCAGTTTTATTTTCGTTAGTGTACTTGGTTAACTTGCTTGGTTTTAATGGCCAAAGTCTGTCTCATAACCTCCCACCTCTTCACCTCCCCCATGTGCTAGGAATGGGCAAGAAGTACGTAGATGTTTTTAACCACATCATCGGCACGTGTCACCACTAAAGTTGTCTGTATCTTCATGAATTCAAAGGAACCCGTTTATATTTTTTCCAAGTGATTAGGTGTGATAAATGACTAACTCCCTGGGGCCAAGCCTTGGTGGGGCAGGCTGGGCCACTCTAGTTAAACCCCAGCTGGCTGTGAGAGCAAGTCAAGGAGGGGGGTCTTGAGGCTAAGCTCCAAGTCAGTTATCCTGAAGTCACAGAGACCCCAGAGCAGGTGGGAAGGTAAGGTAGTAACTGGCCTGCTCTGAGTGCGGGCCAGCCTCCTCTGGAAGGGAGCTAACGGGCTGTGGGTCAGCAAGGCGTGCTCACCGGAGCCTCACGGTCAGTCAGGAGGGTAAGGAGGTTAGCAGTCTGAGGTGAATTTGGAGCTTGGGGCAGGGAGGACAGGGGAGGCCACATGACAGATGTTGTCTCTTGTTCTTTGTGTGATCTGCAACTGCTGGGAGGGTTTAGATCCAGCGAGCAAGGAGACAGAAGGGGCCTGTGTGGAAGCTACTGTAGGAGGGCACGTGAGGGAGGTGGCAGTTTGAACCAATGATAAAAACGACAACGACGGTAAAAAGCACTCAGATGTGCGTTACATTTTGTTTGTTTATTTAGTTTTTAAGTAGGTTCCACGCTGGGTTTGAACTCAGGACCTTGAGATCAAGACCTGAGCCGTGGAGAAGTTTCAGAAGCCTTGCTGACTGAGCCACCCAAGCACCCCTCGGGTAATGCTTTGAAGGTCAAGCCATCGTCATTTACTGCTAGGTTATTGTGGGCATGAGAGAGAACAGGAAATCAAAGATGTCTCTGAGGGTTTTGAGCCTCCTGATGCCATCTACTGATGGGGAAAGCTTGGAGAGGAGCTTGTTTGGAGGAAGAAGGCAGCTAGTTCAGTTCTGGACACGCCAAGTGGGCAAAGCCCATCTACCTGTTTAAGTAAGGCTGACATCTGCAGGACCGGGGCAGACGAATTGGGTGCGATTGTAACTAGAAAAGAAAAAGAGATCCTAGGGGTGGGGTAGGAGCATGGCCAATATCGGAAACCCAGAAGAAGGCGAGGAGCCTGTGGGACACTGAGGAGAGCAGTGTCCAAGGTCCGAAGCAAAGAGGAAAGTGGGTCGCGGACACCATGTGAGAGAAGGTTTTCGCCAAATGCGACATGCTGAATTGTTGTCAGTTGCTCCTGACAGAGAACACAGAGGAGACTTCTGGAGCTAATGGGGCACAAGGGAATGGAGAGGGCCAGGTGGACAGTTCTTCTGCAGTCTCTCTCATTGTAAACGAGAGAGGAGAAGAAAGATAGTTGTGGGAGATAGGTATGTGATCAAAAGAGATTTTTTTTTTTGGGGGGATGTTTATATGTTGAGGAGATGATGCAGGTAAGGAAAAAAATGATGATATAGGAGAGAGGAAATAATGGAAGGATCAAAATCCTTGTGTACGAGAGAAGGGATCGGAATCAGGGCATAGGGGGAGGGCTTGGCTCAGTTACACAGCCAGTAAGTGGTACAAGTCAGATTTAGACCCAGGTCGTTTGGGGTGCCTGGCGCGTTGAGCATCTGCCTTTGGCTCAGGTCATGATCCCAGGGGCTTGGAGTTGATCCCCACGGGGAGCTCCCCAATCAGTCATAGTCTGCTTCTCCTTCTTCCTTTGCTTCTCCCTATTCCCTCCCACCCTCCTTCTGCTTCTCCCCGTCTCCCCTACCTCTTTCCCTTGCTCACATGGTCTCTCTCTGAAATAAATAAAATCTTAAAAAAAAAAAACAAAAAAAACCCCAAAACCCAACCTGTTTAGAGGTACAGCTAACCATTCTGCATACCGTCTGGATTCACAGTTTAAAGTATTTTTACGCAGGAAAACATATTTCCCCCCAAATGCCTTATAATTCATATGTCACAGATAAACATGGTGGTGGCAGTCGGCAAGAGAGATGGACCAAGAGTCCATAGCTCTGCTGCTCCTACTCCCTTCCACCTGCCAGGAGCCCTTTAAGCAGCTTCTCAGATCGCTGAGACTCCGAGGGAAATAGTCTGAAAAGCTGTGGCCTAGAGAATCTGTTTAGGCAGAGTTCTTTGAGTCCATACAGTCCGTATAACCGGATGGTCCTTGAATCTTCTCCCTGTTCAGGACGTTGGCCAAGTCCCCATTTGCCAGCTCTGTGACAACAGCCAAAATGGAGCGGAGGAGATGAATGAAAATGTTTGCTTCATGAGGATTCAGGATTCCCTTCCTTCATCTTCCCAAACCCCTGCCCACCCCCCCAAAAAACATGGGAAGTCATTTGCAAAACAGGACATCCTCAAGGAGATGGCAATCCTGTTAACAGCTCAGGCTTGTCTGCATGAACATCTGCTTTAAGTGCACATCTGTATGGGTGTAGTATTTGCCAGGGTGACCTAGGTTTTGTCTTAGAGAATATAATGGATGCTCTGTCGTCTTGAAGCCCTCTCCCTACACAATTAATCCGTTGAAAGTGAAATCGTTCTGCTCAGTCCTGAAACGGCCGATCAGTAAAGGCTGGGTGATGGCTGTGTGCGGAATCCCAGGTAGCAGCCATAGCTAATGAGGTAGCAGTAAGTGATTTCACCAGTGTGTGAGCTCTGATGCCAGGAAGAAGCACAGGAATGCTGGCCACTTTGACAAAGAGGAGAAATGAGGGCGGCTCCTGGTGGAGACAGGTGTGGTTGTGAAGGCAGGCGTGGGGGAGAGCTGCACAGCCACCCTGGAAATGAGAGCACCGGGGAGTGGATGGTAGATGCTCCCACAGTCCTCACATGGGAACTGGGAGGAGTATAAAGATCACAGTGAAATTTTTGGTGAGAAATTCTTTTATTTAGTTCTTTCATTTATTCAGTGAATACTTAATTGAGCACCTGCTGTGTGTCAAGCAATTTGTTATTTACTGGGAAGTTAAACATGACCTAGGCCTTGACCTCAAGAAACAGTCCAGAGGCTCAGATGGAAAAGGCATTGAACTTGATAGTTGCAGAACACTGGGACACATTCAAAGATGGAGATATGCATGTGGGTTATTTCTCCTTCTTCATTTTAACATTTTAATCTCCATTTAGCTTAGATTAATTCCCCAAAAAGGAGAACTCAAAGAATACCTATTTGGCTCAGAAACAGTGCTTTCCATGTCCTTGGTATACAGGAGGTGCCGCCTAAGAGCTGTCAGAATTGAAATTCGGTTGTACTCACCTGCATTGTCTCATAAGTGCCTCAAAGTAACCCTTGTAGGATAGATGGGCCTTAGTATTATTCTCATCCTTGCTTTCTGACTTGAAGAATTACCACATCAAAAGTGGATGTTTATCAGCTAATTCACGTTATGTCAATAACTAAGAAGTGCATGGTGTGTGTAGCTATTCCAGAAGTCTGCATTTTCACATGGCTGATATCCTAACTCAAAGTGTGGACTCAGATCTGAAAATCAGAGAAGGCGTCAGACCCAATCTAATATTTTGTGGGGGAGGGGTGGTGGTGGTGGAAGGTGTCGTGGCCATCCTCAGATTGTAACAGGAAGGCTCATTGCCATGGACAGTGCTTATGACTCACCTAAAACCTTCACGAATAGGCGAGAATCCCTCTTCGCCTTTAAGGGATCACTGTGTGGGTTTTCCCTGTAAGAGCTCAGGTGAAGCAGTCTTTCCAGCCCTCGCGGCTAGGATGTAACTGAGGTGGGACTCTAGGCAGGATTGGTCTGACTCCAAGGACGCTGCTCCCATCCTAGCCTGGACCAAACTTCCGGAAAGTTGGTTAGATCGGCTCAAGGGACTGGATGACACTGAGACTCTGGGCCTGACTACTTGATTATGAAAACCTTTGAATGGCTGTGATGTTGCTGAGAGACACAGGAAAGTCACCATTGAGAAGTTAACCCCTCCTGTTTAACCCTGTCTCTTGGGTCAGGATAGGACACACTGGCGGCAGCATTGCCCGAGGGTCCGCTGACCCGAGTGCGAATCCCAGCACTGCCACCTTCCAGCTGATACCATTGGGATAATTCCTTCCTTTCTTTGTGCCTGGGTTTCTTCAACTGTCAGTGCACATGAGTGTAGTAGACTCACGTTCCCCAAAAGGTTACTGGGAGGACTCAATGATTGAATTTATATAAAATGCAGTCTACAGAGCAGATGCCGTATAAGGGTTAGCTGCTACTATTATTATATTTCTGTACACTTCTTCCCCTTGTCTGCCAGCAGCTCGCACAGATATTCCCAGGGACCGCTTAGAGTCAGATGTTCTAAAAATGGCCGAGAGTCATAGCTAGGAATCCAGAGCCTCAGCTGTCTTCTCCCTCTCTGTCTTCAAGGCCAGCGAGCAAGAGGCAGAACGGAGGAGACAACCCCACCTCCTTGTCTCTACCCACACTCCTTTGTTACACACTCAGAAACAGACTGGGGTAGCAGGTGCTTCTGAGTGGTTTCCACCGCCCCACTTCCTTTAAGGTGATAGGACACTTCTTTTCCATCTGCTGGTGGTTCTGAGGTGACAGGAAATAGATCGTCCAGCATTTTATTTTGTTTTACGTTATCTTGTGCCTTCTTCTACATAGGGACTTTCCCCTGCTCTCTTCTCAAAGTTGGTCACTGAGGTCCTGGTTGCTTCTCAAAGGAAGGAAGGAAATCTTTAAACATTGTATCTGTGCCAGCCATTGTTCCCGGCACTGGCACTTCACATACCTGATCCTGTTACGTGTTAGTTACAAGCTGTGAGGTAGATCCAAGGAAACTGAAGCCTCCTCCCTGTCCCCACTTATATGGCCGCAGAGCAAGTAAGTAGCGGAGCTGGGATTTGAAACACTATCGGTTTGAGCTTGAGGGTGGGCTCTCCCTCCACTGTTACGGACAAAATCTTTGATTACACAGAGCTAAAACAGGAGGCAGATGTCACTGGAGGTGGTAACAGTAATGTAAGTTCATATCACCCGATAAGGTTGCGGTCAGACCCTCCAACACAGGCGTTGATAAGAGAGACAGCGGGTAAGAGGAAATGCTTAACAAACACCAAGGAAGTGAGTGTGGGGCAGGGAAGGAACAGAGTCTGGAGCGCATGAGTTTTCCATAACTCCTGTAACAAATTACAATAAACATAGTTGCTCAAACAACAGAAGTTTATTATCTTATAGTTCTACAGGTCCGAAGTCCGACAGGGGTGTCTTGTGGTGGAATCAAGACTCAGCAGGGCCGCATTTCTTCTGCTGGTTCTAGGGGAGAATCCATTTCCTTGTTCATACAGGTGGCAGAATTCAGTTCCATGGGGTTGTAGGACTATCGTCCCCGTTTCCTGGCTGGCCTGAGCTCCTAGAAGCCTCTCTCTGGTCCTTGCCCATGGTCTCCCCCTTCTCAGAACTGGCAGTGGGATGTGGAATCCTTCTCATGCCATCTTCCAGGTGATGCTTCTGCATCCCACTGTTGTCTTTCCTTGATCCAGGCAGGGCAGATTCTCCATTTTTAAGGACTCGTGTCATTAGATTGGGTCCACCTGGATAATGCAGGAGACTCTCTTCATCTCAAGGTCCTTACCCTTAATCATGTCTGCAAAGTCCCTTTTTCTAGGTGAGGGGATATAGGTACAGGTTCTGGGTGTTAGGGCATAGGCTTCCTTGTGAGGAGGCATCATACTGTCCACCACAGGTGGGGAGCCTGGGGTTACCTACACACTGTGCCTTCACCATAGCTTCGTCCTGGGTCTCCGGGTCTTGGGCAACAGTTTTGCCAACTTACCCACATGGTTCTCTAGACTGGATCCAAAAGTCAGGATGAGGACGAGGAAGAGGGAAGCTCTAAGCTGCTAATAGACAGATCCCGACCTACCCCCAAAGGGTTTTTGGCCTACCAGCCTTCCCAGTGTCCCTTTAAAGCAATTTGTAGTCTGTTATCCTGTATCATTAACCTAATTAGTGTAATTGCACCCAATTACGTAATCAGTGTAAATACATGAAGAATCCCATAATTAGACGATGTAATTAGGTAATTAATAGATGACGTGGGAAAAAATCCATAGAAAACATTCTGAAATGGACACGGCGCCTGCACGGAGCAGACGATTTGCTGACTTCAGCATCGCAGCCAAGTCCTTCTGCTGGGGAAGAGAGATCCACAAATTAGAATCCAAACCATAAAATTCATGTTCTAAAAACTCCCGCTCTCTTGTATCGTGCTCGTCCACCCCCAGTTTTATAACTCTGTGGCCAGGCTCTGTCCCTGCGTTGCTCCTGGAGAGAACCTCTTCTCCCACAGAGCTGAGTCGATGAAAAGATCTGGCCCGCGGTAAACCAGAATTGACACTGAGTCTATAGATAGAAGGGGATGGTGATTGAGGCCGTGTCTATAAGACCAAAATAACCAGACTGGGGCAGAGGTGGAGCTGGGCGGCTTCGCTAACAGCCTCATCACCGCCGGATTCTCACTGAGCAGAGTCACTTGGAACATTGGCACCTGTTGCTTAGGCTGACCTGGCGACTCTTGGCAGCTCCCTGGAGAGAGAGATCCGGCCGACTCCGTCTCAGAGTACACCTTCAGTTTATCTACTTTCTGCCTCGGCGTCCACCACCCTTGGTCCAGTGCGGGTCTCCTACTTAATCCAGGGCAGAATGGTCCTGCCCGATCTCCTTATGTTGTTTCCCATCCTCCCTCTAATCTGTTCCTGGGCAGCCACAGTCACCTTTTTAAAAAAGATTTTATTTATTTATCTTGAGAGAGAGAGAGGGGAGGTGAGGGGCAGAGGGAGGAAGAGAATCCCAAGCAGACTTCCCGCTGAGCACAGAACGCAAGATGGGACTCGATCCCAGGACCCTGAGATCATGACCTGAACTGAAATCAGGGGCCAGACGCTTTACTGACTGAGTCACCCTGGCACCCCCAAAGTCACCTTCAGATCAGTCCACTGCCAAAAACTTTTTTTTTCTTATTTATTTATTTGTCAGAGAGAGAGAGGGAGAGAGAGAGAGCACAGGCAGGCAGAGGCAGAGGGAGAAGCAGGCTCCCTGCCGAGCAAGGAGCCTGATGTGGGACGCGATCCCAGAACGCTGGGATCATGACCTGAGCCAAAGGCAGCTGTTCAACCAACTGAGCCACCCAGGCGTCCCCCGAAAACTTTTTAATGTAGAAAACCCACCTCTTTTTTTATTTTTTGCAAGTATAAATACTTTAATTTTACATTTTTCTCAGCTTTATTGAGACATAATTGACAGATAGCATTGTGTCAGTTTAATTAGCAACTTTCAAGTACATAGTACGGTATTGTTAACAAGTCACATGGCTGCACATTAGATTCCCAGAACTTACTCATCTTCTAACTAGAAGTTTATACTCTTTGACCATCATCTCCCCATTTCCCCCAAACCCTCGCTCCTGGTAACCATCAATCTAGTCCCTGTTTCTAGGAACTTGGTTTTTATTTATTTTTATTTTTAATTTTTTTAATTAAAAAAATTTAATTCCAATGGGGCTAACATACCATGTTATATTCGTTTCGGGTGTGCAATATAGTGATTCACCAATTCCACATACTGCTTGGTGCTCAATAAGGTAAGTGTACTCCTAATGCCCTTCACCTGTTTGCCCTCATCCCCCCCCCCACTTCCCCTCTGGTCACCATCTTTGTGTTCTCTATAGTTAAGAATCTGTTTTTGGCTTGTCCCTTTTTTCCCCTTTATTCTTTTGTTTTGTTTCTTAAATTCCACAAACAAGTGAAATCAGATGGCATTTGTCTTTCTCCGGCTTATTTTGTTCAGCGTAATAGACTGTCGCTCCATCCATGTTGTTGCAAATGGCAAGATTTCATTCTTTTTTGTGCCTGAGTAACATTCCTGTGTGTGTGTGTGTGTGTGTGTGTGTGTGTGTGTGTGTAATATATTCTTTATCCCCCCGTCTGTTGATGGACACTTAGGCTGCTTCCATAATTTGGCTATTATAAATAATGCAGTGATAAACATAGGGGTGCATACATCTTTTCAAATTGTTTTCATACTTTTTGGGTAAATACCCAGTAGTGTGATTACTGGATCAGAGCATAGTTCTAGTTTTAATTTTTTGAGGATCCTCCATACTGTCTTCCAGAGTGGCTGCACTAGTCTGCATTCCCACCAGCAGTGCACGATGTTCCTTTTTCTCCACATCATCACCAGCAGTAGGAAACCCACATCTTTAACAGGGCCTACAAAGTCTTAGGAGGTCGGGTTTCTGCCCATCTCTCAAGCTTTCCTTGCACCTTCTCTCCAAAAGTTCTTTCCACCTTGGCTTTCCTCCATGTCTTCAAAGGCACTACACTGCTTCCCACCTAGAGCTTTCCCACAAGTTCTTCCTGTTGCTTGAACCACGATGTCCCTTGTCTTTTAGTGGCTAAACCCCTTCATTTCTAGGTTCCTGGCTCCTTGGAGAAGCTTTCTATCATCCCTTAATTTAACACATTTTCTCATTACAATCTCCCATAACACATTATACCTTTTCTTCCTGGCATTCATCACAGTCCGTAATTCTGCGTTTATTATCTGCAGTATTATTTTATGATCTGTGCCAGTCACTAGATAGTAAATTTCATGAAGACGACAACCATGTTTGTTCTGTTTACCACTAAATTCCCAGTCTCAATAAATATTTGTGGAATAAATAATGCATTGAAGGTGGGACCTCCAAGAACCAACAAGAAGTTATCCCATCAGTGGCACAATCCAGGTCCCGGGGTGAGAGGCTTGGATGGGGGCCCCTAGCCCCACAGACAAACGCTCGGAAAGAGCAATGGTAGGGAGAGTGTGCTTCCCTGCATGATGACCATTGTCCCCTCCTCATACCTGGGACCACCCAACCAAGACTTCAGTAAGAGAACATCTATCTCTTCCTGATTAACAGTTGTGTCTAGGCTTTGTCTTTTTCCCCTCTTCTTTTAATTTTAGCCTGCTTCTTAGAGAGAAACTTATGGAGCCTTTGCTACTGACCGAATGCAGACACATTGCTAAGTTGGTTCTCACCTTCTGCCTTGCATTGGACATTCTAGAGGAGGACAGTGGAGATGGTATGCTCCTTGGTGACGTAGGCCTGGGGATGGATTGGAGGCTCCGTGGGGAGCAAATGGAGCAGTCAGTCAAACAAACAAATAAACAAAATGGGGGGTGGATCTTTTTTGAGTGAAGAATATTGAAGTCACAAAAAGTGGCCAGCTTTTCTGTTTCCAAACACCCAACCAAGCCAAATCAAGGGCAGAAGCACAAGGCTGGGTTTTCACTTCTTTTTTGCTGAGTGTTATTGTACTTGTAGTCGGCTCTCTGATGGGCACTGATTAGCTGTGATAATTTCATTCATTTGTTTATTCTTATTTTTTAAAGATTTTATTTATTTATTTGACAGAGAGAGAGATAGAGAGGGAGTACAAGCAGGGGAAGTGGGAGAGGGAGAAGCAGCCTTCCTGCTGAGCAGGGAGCCTGATGCGGGGCTCGATCCCAGGACCCTGGGATCATGACCTGAGCAGAAGGCAGGTGCTTAACCGACTGAGCCACCCAGGTGCCCCTCATTTGTTTATTCTTCATCATATTTATTTTTTAACAAATGTTTATTGAATACCTCCTTCTTGCTTGAGACTTCGCGAGTCACTGGAAATGCTCAGTCCTCTCTCTGCCTTCTCCACAAAACCAGGTCTCTGGGTCAGCCCTCAGAGCGCATGCGTACCCAAGAACATTTTCAAGAAGACAGGTGGCTGTGGCTTTGTGTAACTTGTGCCAGAGGATGCAGACAGCAAGTCTACTGGGTCAGTCTGAGTAAGGCAGCCGTGGTCCCCTGTCTCTGAGGACCTGCCATCTGGCTGGCACAGCAGACCATCAAGTGAGTAATTCCAGCCCAGTGTGATGACATTATGCTGGGGAAAATACAAGATGCTATGATAACACCTTGTAGAGGAATCTCACCTTCTAGGGCCTTAAGAAAGGCCTCCTGAAAAAATTAATATTTAAGCTGAGATTTACAAGAAAGGTAGGGCTCAATAAAGTAAAGGACACCCTGGGGTAAAGAGGGTTGTATTTTGAGAGAGGGCAGACGTGTATGCAGGGATGGTGATGCAGGCATTGGAAAGCATGTTCAACGTCCTAGTGGTGGGAGGCTACGAGGCATACTCAACAGACTGAAGGGAGAAGAGAAATATGACTGATTTACCAATTTCTAGGCAAAGAGTCTCTTTCCGCTGCCCTCAACAGGAGGTAGCTCCTTGAAGACAAGGAAACCCCTGTTTCTTATTTTATGCAAATAACATGTTGATACTTTATATAAATAAAATATTTGATATTTTCTAATTTACATTTCCTGTATCATCTAGCATAACATAAAGAATATAATGGCAGCTGATCTAATGCCAATCTAGATGAGTTTTCCTTTTATTGGCATGCCACTTGGATCAGCCTTAGGGGAAATATGTTGAGGAACTTTTATCGTGAAGGTCCAAACGACTCAGAGCTAAGCTATGTGGTTCTTTAAGGAAGGTGAATTATGGAAGGATGATGCTGTGAGAAATTTCAAATGAGAATTATGGAGGGAAGCTTGATGTAGTCCGTCTTTTCCCCCACAAACCTGCCTTCTCCTTGCAAATCCGTATCTCTGGGTCAGCCCTCCAAGGGCTGGAGTAACCAGCACCATTTTCAGGGAGATAGATGACCGCATCTGGGTTTATGGCCTGCACCAACAGGACACAGAGAGTATGTCTGTTGGATTGGGCTGGCCAACTTCCACGGCATGAGGCAGTGTCAATGGCTCCAGTGAGAGGCCAGCAGGCACATATATCGATCATAAATAATCTCTCAATATCCTATAGTAGGTCATAAATCAAAGGAATTTCCAAATACCTTTCTGTCTGGTTTGTGCCAATGGGGTGTGTTCTGGCTTGGAACTTCTTTTCTTTTTAGGGTTACTGCATGACCTGGCCCTTTTGCCTGCTGTAGTTCAAATCTTTCCCTTAACTTCTGCTTCCACAGAGTCTGGAGAGCTTATGAGAACCACCTCTGGCTCCGTGGGCTCATCACCGGAGTAACTGATTGCCACGGAGCCTTCATGCTCTGCCTCTGTGAGGACTCAGTAAATACTCTGGTGGCTGTTTGATGGACTGCCCTACTTTTTGCAAGTATATCATTCCACTCAGTTTTAACATTAAATAGTTACATAACCAGAAGGAACTGTATAGTTTGCTAAATCCAACCTCTGCATTAGCAGGGAAAGAAGCTGAGGCAGGAGAGAGAAATAGCTCTTCTGCGCCTTTGAGAAGGAGGAGTGAGCCAGCTGATTGGAGTTGGAAAGGATGAACCGGGAACTAGTCGTCCTGAGTGGGTATCTTCTGGTTGGCTCCCTTATCTTGATGGGGGCTTCCTCGGATATGCTTCACCCCTGCAGGAGGGCCAGAGGAGGCTGGAAGTCGCCCATCCACCTGTGATGTGATGGGCAGGGTTAATTCTGGGATAAAATATTACGTAGCCCATCGTGGCTGTGGATCAAGCCATGACCTCCAATCCAGACTTTTGTAAAGGGGATGTTTTGATATCTGTCCATCTAACTCCTGGGTCTGTTTCTTACTGGTTCTGAAGGTAGAAGGAGAAGAATGCTATTTACTAGGTACCCTTCCCCTCCTGATAATAACTCAGCATTGCTGACCCCATTGATCCCGAAAGCTACCGTTGCCCTAGCTTCTGCCCCTGCCCTGCCTCTGCCTCTGATACAATCACCGCATTATTACAGGGAGAGCTGTAAGTGAGAGCTCCCTTTCTGGAGAGTTTGAGACTGCAAAAGCCCTGTTGCATTCCTGGCCCTCTGGAGTCCCAGACGTCCTGCATTGCTGATTCATTCATTTTACATCCCATAATTGTTTTCAGAAGAGCCCTTTCTTAACGTTTCTATGTCATTTGGCATCATGGTGTAGAGCATCCTAGAGGAGGAAGTAGGGTTTTGTATTCAGACAAAAAGGATTTCAAATTTGAGTCTCAGGAATGGACTGCCCAGATCAGCCAGGATATGCTACAGGAAAAATCAGCTGTGGCATCTTCACAGTTCCACACAGCAAAGGTGTGTTTCTAAGTCACATGAAGTCAGTTTTGGGGACCGTCAGCTCTCTGGGACAACCATTCTCTATGTGGCATCTTTCTGGAGCAACACCATCTGGGAGAAGGGCCCCTTAGAGAAAGGGGGGCTGTGGGCTTGAGCTCTGGCAGCAGCCGCCCATCTCCTTGTCCATACTAACATGGGTACACCTTGCTGTTGGGGGCTGAGGGATCTTACCGCTTCATGTACCAGGAAATAGAGGAAAGCCATAGAGAATAATTAGACTTGTCCTATAAGGTC
This sequence comes from Lutra lutra, assembly GCF_902655055.1. NCBI lineage: Eukaryota > Metazoa > Chordata > Mammalia > Carnivora > Mustelidae > Lutra > Lutra lutra. The sequence goes on from NC_062292.1 coordinate 61,819,398, forward strand.
ATCTTAACAGTTAAATGGGATAATATATGCACAACTCATGACACCCTTTGGGTACTCCATAAATGTTAGTGCTCTGAAGTTCACCTAGCAGGGAAGCATAGAAGCAGAGTTCTGGGAGTTCTGGGAATCCATACAGGTTAGCACAGGAGACCTGTTTGCCCATGTAATTCCCAGTCTCCACTTTTCCCTCTTAGCCTGGTGACTCCCACAGGCCTACAGCACATCAGACCACATGTGGATGCTTTCTTTCACATGCATGTGCTTATGAACTCTCATTAGATGGTCAGGGACAGGGAAAGGCAGCAAAATCCTTAATGTGGTCTTTATGTCTTGGAACCATTCCATTCCAGCAGAAGATGGCCATGAATGGCTTTGGTTTGACGAGAAACATGATTGGATTGTCTGACTCACTGGGCAGAGGTTTACATGGCTGATAATTTCTCTGGTTGGAAAACGGAGACTCTGGGGAGATGTCTGAAAAAGCCTGGAATGAAATGTGGAACTCTTAATCTGATATTTGTAGCTGCTTTTGCCTCAACTTTTCCTTCCATAGATTGTTGGGTCAAATGGAGCTTTAAGTCAGTCCTGTGCATGTCCCTTCCACAAGTCGGTGACATGCTTCATCGTTGGCTCTGGAGACACCTGTGGCTGCCTCCTGTCTTGAGATCTCTGTTTCAGCGTCATTTCTGCAGAGAGGCCTTTCGAAATGGGTTTCCTGTTGCCTGAAGAGCACAGCACTAACAGCCTGGCTGGCCTGTGTTGGGTCCCAGCCCTGCCATTACTAGCTTTGAAGCCTTTGCAAATTATTTAGACTTTCTGTTCCTTAATGTCCTCATCTGTAAAATGGGGATGATAATAGTACACACATCACTGGGCTGGTGAGGATTGAAATGAGTCAATGTCAAATGAACTTCTTTTTTTTTTTTTAAGATTATTTATTTTAGAGAGAGAAAGAGAACATATGAGTGGGGGGAGGGGCAGCAGGAGAGAGAGAGGGAGAATCTCAAGCAGACTCCCTGCTGAGTGTGGAATGTCATGTGGGGCTTGATCTCATGACCCTGAGATCATGACCTGAGCAAAATCAAGAGTCAGATGCTTTACTGACTGAGCCACACCAGCGTCCCTCAAATGAAATTCTTAGAACAGTGGCCCATGGAACACTCAGTAAACGTTGACTATTATTCATACAGTACTCATGTGAGTTCTATCCTAATAGTTATCACAGGCTGTCCGTTCATTCGTGTGGTTAAGTGTCTCTCCCTCACAAGTCAGTGCCGAGAGGTGGAGACTGTCTTATTTGTCAGCGTGTCCTCGGTTCCTGGTACAACACCTGACCTAATGTGAGCTGTGTAAACATTGAATAAATAAATGAGTAACATATGCAGGAAACCGTGATGATGGCAATAGAGATGATCTGGACTTGTTCTCGCCCTCTAGGAGCTTCTAGTCCGTGTCAGTGGAGTGAGGAGATGAGACCGGTTAGAAGCATAACTTGATACTGGACAGAATGTAGTTGGTGTTTTGGAAAATGATGCCTAAAGGGCGATGTCTGCGGGTCAGCAGAAGGAAGAAGGCAGTCCGTAGGCACCTCTGGAAAGGCTTCCTTGTGGTCCTGAGCATCAAAACCAGGGTGAGTCACCAATTATACATTTTGGTGGTGTTGCTGGTGTATGTGTCTGGAGCAAACAGGTGAATGAAGACTAAATCAGCCGATCTTAACCTGTAACTCACTGTCAGGTTTTCCTGGGCCTGTTTCCTACTTTGAAAGATTCCAAACCAGGAGCCTCTTCCAGCTATGACTGAGCACTGCTGGGGCCAACACGGAACCCAGGCTCCCTCAGCCGGCTCCCTGCACACACGCTTACTCCATTTCCGGTACTTGCTTCTTCCTTGTCCACAGTCTCGTGTCCTTGAGGCTGTCCTTTCCTTAGGCCTTGAGCTCTTGGGACCCTATGAATTTGAATGCTCACTTTATCCTCTGGAATTATGAATAAGGAAAATATTTAGAACTCTAGGTCTGTTTTGAAGATAGAGAAACAAGAGATTGTTTTTCAAAACAGAGGGCTTCCTCCCTGTGTCGCATAACCCCATGTTGCCAGAATGGTTAAAAATAACAGATATTTTTAAAGGTTGCCCTATCTGAGACACCCTTAGAGGGCTCCAGATTCTTCCCAGGTCCACAAAGAGGTCCCATGGGTCGGAAAAGAGTGCTCGCCTGTGTCTCTCTCTGCGTCCTGCTGTCGGTGCATCTGGGAGTAAGTCAGGGATGCTGCCGCCGACAAGAGAGAGCACTGTTTGGACCTGCAGTTGGCAGGTAAAGGTGGTGACACCCAGTGAGGCTGATGCCATTTGTCCTTTGGTTGTTACTTGACTCTGTTGTTGCCTTGACAACTGCCGTGGAAGGTGAAACCTCTGGAAATGGGGAAGCTGAGAAATCTTTCATGGAGCTCTGGCTAAGCACGCCCCACCCCCGAAAAGAGTAGCTTCATTTTTTTCCCCATGGGGTGTGGGACGCCCCCCCCCCCCCCCCCCCCCCGGCTGTCCCAGTCCACAAGCCATCCCCCCACCCCCTCCCCACAGTAGGTGGGGCTGAACTTCTTTTCCACCTCAGAGAGGGCTCCAGAGGGAACCTGGACCCCAGGGAGTCTCTGAAATCACAAGCATTTAGAGGAAAATTGAAGCTCTGTGGAATTTCCATCCGCCTTCCCTAAAAAAAGGCACATTGTTGTAAATCATTGCTCCATTAAGTCTTTTGTATTCCCTAGTTAGTACTTTCAATGTCTCCCTTCCCCTTTGTTTTTCTCTCTCTCCCTTCTCTGCCTGTCTGCTGCTTCTCTCTTCTCCGTGTCCCTGTGACTCACGGGGAGCTGATAGTCTCTCACTTTGAGGCTGCCAACAAGGAAACTCGGTCCCAACAGGAGTGGTGCCCCGATGTCAGGGAGATCCACCGGAGGGGTTGAGGGCCCCTCTGCTACCTACCCCAGCGTCTTGTCTAGAAGATGCTTCCTTTCTCAGACAAGTCTCTGATATCATGGAGGATTCCCCCAGTGCCCCGAGCCCCTGGCTGCTTGGCCTCGACTTCATGGTGAAATGCACTGGAAGAGTTTCCAGCTGAGGTGCACAGTTTGAGATGCAAAAGGGTGTGAGAACTCCGGAGAGGGAGTTCAGGCCCCGGGGT